>NC_140492.1:24045759-24438259 GCF_964271855.1 Acomys minous | reverse complement strand
TTGTAGCTGTACTCTCCTGATGTTTCTTGGTCCTCTTCCATGCCTCAAACCCATTCTTCTTCTTCTAACTCCTCCTTCCCTGCCTGGCAGAAAACCAAGCCACATTCTCTCCCCTTATCAGCAATTGGCTATAAGCTACTTTATTGGCATATCAGGGAACATGTGGGAAGCAGTGTTTACGCAACATTGAGGCAAGAGATTCTCAGGACAAGGATCATGGGGGTACAGAAATCAGCATTTGAATTACACAATAATCTTATGCCTATAATCCCAAAGCAAGAGGAGGTGCTTATATGGTCAACTAGACAGAAAATCACCACTGCCAACTAAAGTGTGTATGTACAGCCTCAAAAACTGTTAATATATAAACACAATGGCAGTGCCAGTTGACTATTTGAATGTACTTTTTATAAAATGGTTTGAAATGTTTGTCATAGTTACCAGAAGGGCAAAATGACTGTTTGAATAAGATGGCTGTAGCCAGAATAAAATGAATCTCTGTATTTTCTCTACTCTTTGCTTACCTCATTATGTTTTATTAAGTTTATGTGGGAATCAAAATAATTCAACAACTAAATTAGTAAGAATCAATTATATGGAAATAAATCTAACTTCACAGGAATTTTATGTATTTTTTAAGTTTAGATCAACCATTATAACATAGTCTCTGTTTCTACAAGATAAGCTCATGTTAAGAAAAATCTTGCCACATCTGTACAGTTTCTTAAGAATGTATACCTCACCGTATATGATTAATATAAAGACAAACTTTCTATTCATATCTATAACAAAATCAGCACATTTATACTGAAGTCCATGGTATCAGTGTTCTTTTACATCAGAGAATAAGTAAATATGTAGGGTACAAAGAACATTGAAGTTAATGTTAATTTTTGGTCTCTATCGTGGAAATTGGGAGCATCTAAGAGTCTCTACTATTAGAAGATCTGTGTTTGTCAATATCCTTTGCATCGAGTTTTCCTGTACGTTCCCAATGTATACTTTCATCATCTGTCCGTGTTGACAGAATACATCTTCCAGTTAAAACATTTTTATTTATTTTGTTTCTATCAGATAGCAACTGATTCACTATTAAAGCTTTTTCTTTCCTTTCACAGAAGTCTGGCATTCCACCCCACAAGGTTTAGCAAGAATTTACAAGGTCACAACTGATTATCACATGTGTCTCAGGTTCCACATTTTTAGTCAGTAAGCTCTGTGTCGCCTTTAGGATTATGATCTTGTAGAAAGATAACCCACAAGGCTTCGAGGTATTCTGTGCAGCCGTCTAACATTACAGTGATGGCACCAGGCTATGAAAACCATCCTGTTTAGCGAGAGTTCATCCTTGTCAGCATTCTTGTGCTCATCAGCTCCAGGCATCTTGCTCATTGATGTCTTGAATTTTCAGTCCTAAACTAACATGTGTGCTAACAGTTGTATAAGACGTCATGGGAATTTAACTAAGTGTATCATGAAGTCAGCTATACACAATAAGCTTCAATATCATTTAAAACCATCAAACTCTGATAATTTTCATGCTGCTTTCATTTTTTAATTCAAATGCTCAATATATTAAAAAAAATATAAAGCTTTAACATTCATAAGGAATTAAAACTGGTCTTGGTGCAGATTGTTCAGTATGTGATAATGGAGGTAGGTAATCTTTCAATTCAGAATAACTGACTTTAGTTTTCAGAACCAGGTTATTGTAATTATTCACTGTTGACAAAATGAATACATTATCAGTGAAATACCATATGGAAATTTCTTTTCTAGGTTCCCAGAGTAAAGGAATGAGAGAGCATTCATAAGCTCATGTATGAGAAGGTTTACAAAACAATGTCTGAGCCTCACGCAGTCTCATCTTAAAGAAGAATATCTTTAGATCATTGCCTTCTAGTTTAACAAATGCCTAGTATTATGGTCATGTAATTATGGACAAGATTATAAGAATATATGTGTATAACTTCTGGGGCCTCAACCCAAATATATTTGATCAATGCAAAATCTGGTATATTATGTCCTATTTGAGTACCCAAAAGTGTGGGGTGCTTTGACAAGTAAGTATTAAACAGAAGTATTCCCAATCACACTCAACTTCATTGGTTAATAGTATACACTCATTTACTCCATGTTTGGTATTTCAAAACCTCACTTTAGTATTCAGTGCCTTTTCAGAGTATCTCAAAATTATGTGATCTCTGTCTTAACATTCCCTGGTGTTCCTGTTCCCTGTGAGTGCCATTTACTTCAGAATACAAACACCTAGCCCATGAATGGATTGTAGGATAGTTTCATCCTTAATTATATTTAAATTCACACAGTATGTGTGTATGTATATATATGTGTGTGTGTGTGTGTGTGTGTGTGTGATTTTTCTCTGTATTTTAAAACAGAAAATTCTAGAAAACAATTATGATCACTGTATTTTCTACTCAAAAAAAATAATTAAAAATTTAAGGAAGCAATTTTAAGAAACAGCAGGAGACAACTGAAGAACAACACATTCAAATTAGTGATTAGATATAGATCATTGATATTAAAAATAAAATAAAATAAAATATTTCAGTATTTTTGCAAAATGGAATATGTATTCCCTACTATCAAGCTTTGGGGGTTGAAATTGTAATAAGAATAATTAATTATTAAAACAAAGACTACTTAGAGCTCTCCTTAGAATAAATGCAGCATGAAAGCTCTCTGCAACTTTTCGGGTGGTCTAAAATAATGACATTTCATTGTATGGCATTGATCTTGCACACTTTAACTTTGATTTAAAAGGAAACCTTGTCAGGCAATTAACCTACATATAAAGATTTGTATAATAGGAAGCTCCTTTGAATTGCTAATAAGTATCTCCTTATCTCTGAAGCAGTGCTGTGAGGGCTGCTCTTTTTCATGTCAACTCTATCTTACATAGTTTATTAGCATCTAATCTTTCAACTGTCACTTGGTTTTCCATAGCAGCTTTCCCCATTCCATTGCTTCAGCAAGACTCTATAAGAAAGAAAACAGCTGAACTACCGAAGCCTGCTGGAAAATGCCGCCATCTGAATGCATGCTTCATAATATCAAAGAACAGAAATTAGATATTATTATTCTAGAGAAATCAATATAGTATATACAGAAACACCTGTCATTATCCAAGAAACTTAAGGGTAAAAAAATGTGACTCTTTTGCAGGAAGAAAAACAGCCTTGTTAAGGATCATGGTTCTGACTTAAGTTTAATATCATGTTATTTATAATATTAAAACTACATTTATCTTACATCTCAGAGCTTTATTCAATATATACAAACTTTTCAAGGAAAATTGTTTAACTGAATTATCTATTATAATCCAATCCAACACCTTTAGTTGGCATTCAAGGGCCTGAATATTTGGTCTTGTCATATCTGTGACAACTTACATTTCAATACACTCATGCACAAATCTTTTTCTTTGCCAAATGAGTATACTGTCTTCCCCTCATATATGTACATGAATCTCTATTTCCTTTCTATTTTGTCTTTCTAGGTTTCTTAACTTCTAAATTGTGTAGCACATTTGTTACCATTTAAATGTCACACTTTGTTCATTTTATGTTTGACAGTGCTTATTATGACAGTTTCCATCCATTACTCTGATTTTCAGTGTTGAGGATAAGGAAGAGGGTGGTAGCTTTCTGGCTGTATCATCCAAATACAAGATCCGGCTTGATGCCCATTCCTTTTATATTAAAGCCTAAGGAAGCATGCAATCCTTAGGTGTGAGGTGATAAGAATTATATTAGAATAATGATTACAGAAACAGACTAACTACATTAAGTAAATATAAGATATAAAGTTTAAAATATTACTGTAAATAAAAAAAAGCCTACTTGTAAAGAGGAACTACTATATATAGAGAGTGAAGAATCATTTCAGTTTGAGCAGAGTAAATCTGAGAAGTACAAAATTACATTTGACATATATTCAATGTGCACATTGATAGTGCTTACATATTTGTTCATGTATGTTAATATGTAGTATGTCATTAAACATGAGTTCTCTCCTATGGAGCGAATTTAATAATTTTTAAGAATGAGTGGGTTTTGGGGGGTTCATTTGTTTGTTTGTTTTACTATTTGTTAATTTCTCTGTGTATGTGTGTGTGTGTGTGTATGTGCATGTCTGTCTGTTGTGTACTTCCTATGTACCAACTGTGGTAGTTCTGGATATTGGCTTCAAGTTGTTAGATTTAGCTGTAGTCTCTGCTACTGCTGAGACACCAGCCCTAAAGATAGATTTAACTATGGAATTTTGTCTTAAACCCCCTGTCATTGGACACTGATAATAATCTAAGAGCACAATTCTCAAATATACTATGGTTGAGGTGAGATTGTAGGTCTGACACGCTAAGTGAATATTAACATAGGGAGTAGGACCTGAGCACATTCTGAATATGTTGTCATAGTAAAGATCAAAGACTGTAATAAAAAATTATACTCTTAGAAAAAGGATTATGACTAACATCATCACTTAGACATCAACAGCTTCCATTGAAAAGAAGTAAGTCATGAAATCTGCAGGCAAATGGATGGAACTAAGAAACTATCATCCTTAGTGAGGTAATCCTGACCCAGAAAGACACACACAGTATATACTCACTTACAAGTAAATTTTAAGCCAAAATAGATCTCCTCTGAGAGACTCCACTCAGTACGGGATTCAGACAGATACTAGGACTGGTGGCTCAACTCTGGGCAGAGCCCTGAGAGTTGTATGGAAGAGTGGGGAGGATGGAAGTTTCCAGAGGGATCAGGAGCTCTGCAGGGAGACCATCAAGGCCTGAGGATCTGGACCCAAAGGGGCCTGCACAAATTGATGAACCAGCCAAGGACAATGCAGGCAGAGAACCAGGAGACCCTGGTCAGATGTAACTGATGGACTCCATGAGGGAAGGGGGGGTGACTACTGATGAACCTCTGACATGCACTCTCACTGCCCCTTGGCAAGACAGCCTAGAGAGCACACAAAGGAAGGGGATGTAGACTATCCTGATGAGACCTAATAGACTGTTCCCAGATAGTTGGGGTAGGAGGGCCTCTCCTATCAGAAATCTAGGGGAGAGTTACAGGCAGAAGAGAGAAGGTGTAAGAATGGGAAGATCAGAATGAGGGGATAACGATCAGGATGATGTAATATGAATAAATTATAATAAAATATACATTTTAAAATAAATAAATAAATAGCTTCAAATCATGAAACCTAGAACTTCCTCAGTATCTGTACTTGTCTATGCCAAGTTTGCTACAATTCATTTGGCGTTGTCACTTATCTATCTGTAATAAAGTGGAGGTTTGACAAATGCAGGCTTGTCTAATAGGGCCTCAGGTTAATCATTTATCTCCATTCTACATGATCTGTAATAATTTCCAGGCAGGATTAGCACAGCCCTGTTACAAGAAAGAACTGGAATAAGGAGCTCAAAGCTCCTTCAGGCTTTTTGCTCATGATGACAGTGTGATTCTTGCTGCAGTTTATTGTCAGAAATATTCACAACACCACCACAAGTATAAGAGGATCTGAGATTGTTAGGTTTTACCACTTCATAAAAAGAGCTATACTGTACTACATAGAATAGAATATGGGCATTACCCTGAATCATTGGAATCAATGCACCACATTACAAGAATATGTTAGAGGACATGCTTTCTGGTAGATCATGTGAGGACCATTTCAACTGAATAAAATTGCTTCCAAAAAGACTTAGAACTAATTAGATATGGCCATAAGACTTCTCAGAAGCCTCAATGGAGCTTCTTCTGCAAATCCAGGAGGGTAATGGGCAGTCCATTTTCAAGGAAATTTGAATTGATGATAAAGTATTGGAGTGTGGGCTACACGTAGCTCTAAAGTTAAAGGACTTGACTCTTTTCTCTGTTCTTTCACGTTTGAAAGTCAGAGGCAAGTGAAATAGAAAAGAAAAGAAGACCACAGTACATAGGGGGTTTAATGAAATAATCTCAGGAAGAATACGGTCTTAGAAAATTAGCAATCCTCTTCTAGAGCTGAAAGGAAGAAAGAATGAATGAGCGACAGCACAGTGACAGAGAGCCCCACGAGGGATAGGGTAACCGGCTGCCTTCCTTGAAAGAAAAAAAAACATATCACATTACAAATGAAGCAACAGAATGAGATGAAGAAGTACAGAATATTAGAAATTTGAGGCTGATTATGTCAAGAATTTATGGCATACACGGTACCAGGAAGCATTTTGATGTTTGTAGTGATTGCATTGGAAGGGATGGCAGATATCATTGATTAAATGCATAATTAAATGATTGTATAATGCAGTGTCTTTCAGAGGGTAGCATGTGTCAGCAGGAACCTGAGGCCTTGATAAATAAATAGCAAGTTATTAGATCTATCTATGGAACATCTGTGCTCAGCACATTTGTAAAGTGCTTCTAAATGTAAGTAGATGACGCTGACTCTGTTGTTGGTTTGTTTGCAGTTTATTTTTCTTAATATTTTGCTCTGTGGCATTAATTTTAATAGCACATATAAAATATACATATAAAAGAGAATTATTTTATAGTACTACCTTACTAGAAATAACATTATCACTGTCGTGTATTTTATATGGTTGCAGAAAAATAACATCAAACTTTCCAGATCACAGTGTATGTGACAGCTAAGTTTGAAGATGATTTAATGAGATTTGGAGAGATTAGAAGATCCTAGTAGGAAAGTGCTTGATAGTAAAAAAAAAAAAAAAAGACTCAAGTGTGACCCTCATAATCTAGAACCCTCACACCCTAAAAATGTCAGATATAGTAGCACACTATTCTTTTTTTTTTCCTTGTTACATCTCAATGGTTAACCCATCCCTTGTATCCTCCCATTCTTCCCTCCCTCCCATTTTCCCCTTATTCCCCTCCCCTATGAATGGTCTTGATTTTTAAATGTTCAGTCTTTACAATTAGAATCAAAATTATTGTAGTCATTGGGAACTGATGAACTAGTAAAAGACAATTCACATGGGGTGTAGCAGACAAAAGTAGCTTACAGATAAGATTATTTTTTTCAATATTCTGGCCTTTTTCTTTTTTCTTTTTATTATTTGTACGTATACATTTATATTATTACACATATACAATAAACTACATACAGCAAGAAGAACCACAAAACAATCAAGAAGTATATAAATGCTACATTCGTAGTGTTTTGGCTATTGAAATTTGGCAACTTTGAAGAAAACATAGGAGTATCTTGGTGAGTCTAAAATTCTGAAAGTAAATATCAACTATATTTATTTGTAGCATTGATATTATTAATTATAATATTTTCTATATTAATTGACTTATGCAAGCAGGCTTAGTTTCTCATAGTTGGGAATGATATTGAAGTAAATTTCTACAGCAATACTCTGTAAAGACACCCACAAGCATCAAAATGCAATGAGAGACAGTCCATCTCTCTCTCTCTCTCTCTCTCTCTCTCTCTCTCTCTCTCTCTCTCTCTCTCTGGACTGAAGATCAGATAGTTTTACAATTAAGCTTAGTTGTTTAGGGATTAAGATATTTTTATGTCTAGATACGTGTTTTAATAGCACACTATTCTTATTCCAGCATTTTGGGAGTTGAGGCAGGAAAAAGTGACCCCTGGGACTCACTGGTCACTTTAAAGTAGCCCACTCTGCAAACTTATTGACTGTGAGAGACCTTGTCTCAAAACAAGGATAGACAGAGCAAATGACACCCACAGTTTTTCTATGGCTCCCCAATTAAACAAATATACACAAATTGCTCTAGACACCAGAAATACTTTATTCTTTTCATGCTTTTTCTGCAAAGACAATGCCCATTAGCAATACTTGGCTTGTAGATGCTGTGGCAATAGGGTGAGTACACCAAAACTCAGAATCACTTTTAACCTCAGGCTTCTGTCGGCTTTTCTAGCATTCCACTGTATAAAGTAAACCATGTGACCAAGCCCCGACTTCCAGCTCACCATGACGCCATGACAGGAATGTGAGTGCATTTCTCTATAGAGTAGTTGGAACAAGATGTTAACTGAAGAAGTGACTGCCAGTTAGTATGTTGCCTTGGAAGACATTTTTATAGCAGCCTTTGTCTGTGATGGGTTGATTTAGGTGACCTGTAAGATCATGCTACCTTTATCCTGTAGTGAAGTCTATGCCATGTTGATGGGAGTTGACTTTTTTGTTAAGCACTTATGTCTGTAATCCACTCTTCTAGATGAACTGTAAAAGGTCCGTGTGTGTGTGTGTGTGTGTGTGTGTGTGTGTGTGTGTGTGTGTGTGTGTGAGCTATGAGATCCCAAAGAGATTATGATATGGAAGAAAGAAAGAAATCTTAAGGGTCAGAATCCATGGTGACAAGAAAGCAGAGGAGGTGATTAAAGCCATAATTAAAACCATCACTATCTGAACTAGCTTAAATTATTTTTTTTTGTTGTTGTTGTTGTTGTTACCAAGAAGAGTGAATCCTGCTCACATCATCCACAGAAGATCAACATGCAAGATGGAGAGTGTTGCCAATTACACTTACATAATATAATCTTTTCACCCTGACAAACATTTGAGACAGTCTCCTCTTCACCCACTGTTAGAGGGAAACTGGAGAGGCATCACTGGAGGCTGCTGGAGAAAGTGAAGCTCCAGAGTCCATGCAGGAACAGCAGGGTGTAAAAAGATCCCAGGCTTCTCCTGGAAATGTAGATATTTCTTTCCCCTTTATACGAGAACATCATAGTGTCACATCTGAAGAGGAAAGGCCTATTACAAATAACTATTTCTTCAGAACCTCGACTTTTGTTATGATATGTATATAAATTATAAAGCTGTGACAAGATAAAATTTGGTATATGCAATTCAAAAATAAGGAAATAAACAGCTCCTCTAGGGAATAACAAAAAGCAACTGAACTCTACAGAGAAAAGGGGTGAAAGACTCAGGTGTGAGAGCTTATTAATTGGTGGTTTTGAGTAAAATTGAAAGTGAAAACAAATAAATTTCTAGTAGAAGCACTCACATATTTAGTATCCCACTACTTGAAGTTGCACATAAAAAGGAAGAACACATAGAGAAATCAAATAACAGTAATAGTAAACTTTGAAGCAGCAGGAGGAATGCTATATAGAAAGTGTCACTAGGAAGGCAAGACTGCCGGGAGCCACACACACAGGGAAGCTTCCCCTCATCACACAGAGGTGGGGAGAAACAGAATAAGACAGAGAGATCCAGAGAGTCAGAGACAGAAAGGAAGCAAGGCTTGATAGTAAGTACACTGAATACATTTTATAATTAATTTATTTTTTACTTAAAATGTTTATAATATATGTTGACTATTTTTAAATTTTTTACTTATTATTATTTATTCCCATTACATCCTGATCATTATCCCCTCGCCCTTGTCTTCTCATTCCTACACTCACTCACTTGTGAGCTCTCTCTCTCTCTCTCTCTCTCTCTCTCTCTCTCTCTCTCTCTCTCTCCCTCCGTCTCTCTCATGTGTGTGTGTGTGTGTATCAAGAAAGATGTTTAATATGTGCCCTAAGCAAGTATGGAACCATCATTAACATTATCTGTAGTAAAGAGAGAACTCTGGCTTTGGGGGAAGGTAGCTCATGGGAGGTGTTGACTTGTATAAACAAAAAGGAACATCAGATTTATTTTTCTAGCCTTCCAGCTAATCATTTACACTCTGCTAATCCTCTTCATTAGAATGTCGATGTCCCTTGTCTACATTATCAAATTTTTAATATTTAAATTGTTCTTCGAGTTCGTCGGCTCTAATTTGCTAGCAAGTACATATCACACAATATAAAGTGCAGAGAAGACTAAAAGACACTGCAATATACACCCAGCCCTGGCCTAACTAGAAAGATAAAGTTCCTAACTAGAAAGATAAACAATTCCTGAAACGCCTATTGACCACTTCTCTTCATGAGTAGAGTGTGAGTAATTACAAAGACTGCGATGATATATATTACAGCAGACCTCATGAAGACAATGAACATAAACATTGTAAAACCACAATTAATGAAATAATTGGGACTAACGTAGGTGATGGTATCTTTTTAAAAATTAAAACTTCAATTTTACTATTGTATTGAGGTTCTTTACGTTTCTGTTCATTACTCAATTAGATCCCTGAAGACTCCTAAAACTCATTTTATATTTGAATAACTGTGTAAGTAGGAATATTATTTAAATACCCTTGCTGTTTCCCTAAAGTTATTTGGCAGGATTTGGTTATTTGTGCAATTTTATATTCTGTCAAGAAATTATTGGAGAAAAGCTGTTAAATTTTTAATTTTTGCCAGAACACTTTAGGTGTCAGAATAATGAACTTTTAAATACTCTGGCAACAGATTAAACAGCATCTTTAAATATGGCTTGACATTTGCTTAAAAGAGTTGTGTATTTTCTTCTATTTGATTAAAGTATGCCTGTCACCACATAAAGATGAAAAGAGGATTTTTGCAAAGGCCACAAATACAATAAGTATAAGGTTGACCCTGTCAGGTGACAACCATGCTTTCCCTAATAAGGTGACTTCTCTGTTATCTTACAGATTTAGAGCTTCACTATATATTTGGCTTAAGTATCCAATTATGTAATTTTCTTGCTCTCAAACAACCCTGATGTAGATCATATGTGCTTCTTCCATTAAATGAATTAATGTTGAAATTTAGTAATGAATAACTTAAGTTTATGTCTCCTGTTCTTGATTCCCTGTAAGAGAGAGTCTTGCTCCACAATTTTTTTCTTTCTTTTTTATTTTCAGGTTTTTTGTTTGTTTTTGTTTTGTTTTGTTTCCATTGGTTGGTTGGTTGGTTGGTTGGTTGGTTTTTGAGACAGAGCTTCTCTGTGTAGCGCTGGCTATCCTGGAACTCACTTTATAGACCAGGCTAGCCTCAAACTCTTAGAGATCCACCTGGCTCCACCTCCTGAATGGTAGGATTAAAGGTGTGACAACTGCCTAGCTCATACATTATTTCGTATCCCGTTCTCTTTTATATGTTTTTAATTTAACATGAATCAAATTAACCTATTTTTATTCTGGAAGTACGTAATGGATAAAAGTCTATAAAAGACAGAGCCAAGGAACAAATACCTCCAAAGGCAAGTATCATAAATACCTCTTCACGACATTAGCCTCCATTTGGCCATTTATTAACCAGACATAAGTAGTGTTTTATAAGATGGAAAGACCAAGAGAATAAAGAGTATGTAGGTTTCTCATAATTTTCAGCATGTTGATACCTCAAAATTACATGTTTTAGCACAAAGAAAATCAAGAACTTGTGTGTGTGTGTGTGTGTGTGTGTGTGTGTGTGTGTGTGTGTGTGTCACAATGAGCAGGAATGTCTCAAATAGCACAACTCATTAAACTTGGTGACATGAATTGAAATGATCCATAATATAGAGGGTGACTTGCACAGCAGTGACAACCCTTCAGAACTGTATGTGTCACCTGGCTGTAATGTCTGAGAACATCAGGTCCCTACCTGCTTGACAATGCTTTACACATCTGTCATTAACATTTGTCGGTGCTCTTAATTTTCCTACTCCCTAGGATTAAACCCTCTACAAATGTCGGCTTACCCACTTCCCCCTGGTGGTCTACTCAACACATTTAAGTTCCCTTTACAAATTTCTCTTGGGCTTCAATGAGACTTGCAGCTCTAGGCTGATCTCTAAAATGGGATAGAATGTCTATGAAGGAAATGAACTAATTTCATCGTCTGCAGCATTACTCCTGGTGAGAATTTCATTGCTGGATCTTAGGACTGAAATATAAATATTACTTCACTTTCTGGATGTCTTTGTTAGGGTTTCACATGATGGTGGCCACTCTGAGAGAGAAAAATGTTTAATTGGGGATGGCTTACAGTTTCAGAGGTTTCATGGTTGGAAGCATGGCAGCTTCCTGGGAGACATGGTACCCGAGGAGCCCAAGAGAGTCCTACATCTTGATCCAAGGACAGCAGAAGGAGGCTGTATGCCACACTGGATATAGCCTGAGCACTAGATAACCTCAAAGCCCACTTCCACAGTGACAAACTTTCTCCAACAAGGCCATACCCATTAATAGTTCTACTCCCTAGGGCCAAGCAGACACATGAGTCTATGGAGGCCATCCCAATCAAACCATCACACTGAAACTTCTCCATTCCTCTGTAACAAGAATGATTGGCTACATGCCTGACCTGTGAGTAGTAACTGTTCACAGCTCTACCTTGTTCAAATTTCACCTCATCCTCTTGGCTGCCAGTCTTTTGTTTGCAGTGCATTCCACTGGAAAGACCAACTACTATTATCTTTTTAATCCTGTACAGAGTCTTAAGACATTTCATGCACTTTCTGATCCAGTCATTGAATCATCACGCTGGATTTATCTTAACTTCTAAGACATCAAGACTTTTCCAATAAGATCTTCTTACACATTAGAGTTGGTCTTCTTGTATCTAATTCTAGATCCACAGCCAACTAAGCTTCTGGATTCCTCTTTTCTGTTTTGTTGTTTGTTTCTTTGTTTTATATCATAATGTGAGTATTTGTTGATTACCTGTGTCCTGGTTAGTTTTTATGTAACTGTGACATAAGCTAGATTACCTAAGAGGAGGGAACCTCAGTTGAGATGTCTCCATAAGATACAAAGCCTGTAAAGCATTCTCTTAATGAGCAACTGATGTATGAAGGGCCAGACCATTATGGGTGGTGCCAACTCTGGGATGGTAGGAAAGTTCAGTAATGGCTGAGGCAGCCATAAGGAGCAATCCAGTAAAGAGCATTCCTCCATAGCCTCTGTATCAGCTTCTGTCTCCCGGGTCCCACCAGGTCTGAGTTCCCACCTTGACTTCCCTGAAAGGACTGTATTAAACATGTGTAAGCCTAGCTTGTCTACATAGTGAATTCCAATGCATCCAGGTCTAGAGAGAGAGAGAGGCCTTGCCTCAAGAAGAAGAAAAAGGAAGAGAAGGAGAAGAGAGAGGGGAATGAGGAGGAAAAGAAGAAGAAATGGAAAAAGAGTATGTAATTCAAAGAATCCCTTTTTTTCCTCAAGTTGTTTTTGGTTATGGTGTTTGATTACAGCAATAGGAAACCTAACTAAGATGCCTACATTTCAATATGTTTAAAGATGCAATCTTTCCTATCCTGAGATGTTTAACATCATGCTTTCTATACACCTGGAAATGAAAAAATTGGATGTTTAAATAAATGAAATGTTTTAAAGCAATTGTTTTAGGTGTTCAATGCTTTGTAATAAATTCTAGCTTATATAGTATTATTATACCTTGCCAGTTAACTATATGTCTACATTATAGTTAAAAGTGTTATTGAAAAAATCCTTCAATAATTACTGACACATTTGTAAAATGTGGAATAGAATCCATATGTTATGACTTCCTTTTTCTGGTTAGCTTTTATTAGTAGGTGTCATTAAATGGTTTATAAACTGGTTCTTTTGTTCAAAAATTAGTTAGAATACACATTTTAAAGCATGTGCCTGTCCTTCAATATTTAAATATATCCATGAGAAATATGTCTCAGCTACAGGAATATTTGTTTTATTATACTTTTATGCAGTTTTGTGAAATTATTTCAAATATTTTAATGGCAGTAGTTTACACACCCAACCAGGGACTGATAATTGGAACAGTCTTCAAAATTAGGTGATGAATTCATCAAAAAATAAAATCCTCCTCAATTTGGACAACCTATAAGCTCTGCCGTCATCCCTATGACACTCCATAATGTATACTGTTTCTCAGTTCAACTATACTGAAAGCTCTTTCCATTCCTATCACCTTTCTATGTAGTCCAGTAAGAACTAACTGAGACATGCTTTGCTTTGGTACAAAACTGTGATATAATAACCAAATATGTAACAACGATGGTCCTAGTGTAAGAGTGAGGAGATCCAGGATTTTTCTGTGAGCCGGTGTCTTTTAGGAATGTCAGAAACCATAACAATTAAGTCTCACCAATCTGACAGCCTATGCATGAGCTGAACAAGGACAACAATGATAAACCTAGTAAAGTGGTCCCCACAGGGTTACAGAAGGTCTTGACTTATACAAAGAGCTACAAAGGCATCTAAGAAATGCCGGGAGCAGGAGCCATGGTCTGTCTGCCCCAGGAAAGAACATACCAGTTCATTATTAAGTATTAAAAAGCCATAAAAAAACATACAAACACATAACAAGCGACATACAACTGAGCAGGTTATATGTATGTAATTGGGAGTATATACATAGGTTATTTTCTATGTAACAAAAGTGAAAGAAGAAGTTTTGAGTTTGAAAAAGAGCAAGGGGGTGTATGGAGAGGGCTTAGATGTAGGGGAAAGGGGGGGGGAAGATTGTGATTATATTACGGTCTCAAAAATAAAATATTGTTTTAAAAACATAAAATAAAATGCCAGTTAGAACCACAGGTGGAAATGGGGTAAGAGTGAAACAGCATAGATAGAGAAAGTTCATCAACTGATTTGTTTATAGATCTAAAGTTTCTGGAGCATATCTAAGTCTAAATCATACCATAGATTGCTGAATTTTGCAGAGGGGTTGCGGGGCTATTGAGCTAGAACAGAAATTAATTACCACATTTCTTTTTTTCCTATGTCCAAGTAGGTTAATTTATTCAATGTATCACCGTATGGAACACAATAAATTCACTCCAGAAGATCTGTATCAAATTACTCGAGGTCATGTTATTACAAAGGCTAAATTTCAAGTATAAATCCATAAATTTAGGAAAATGGCAGAAGTTTGGTTAGTTGATATAGTATTTCTTAAGTTATTTGCTGTTTTCTATATAAGTGCAACCCCCCCCCCGACTATGTGTGTGTGTGTGTGTGTGTGTGTGTGTGTGTGTGTGTGTGTTGTGTGTGTGTTAGGTATGACAGCAGTGAAACTTTTTGAAATGTAAACTGCATCCTGTTAAAATGATCAGGATTAATAAAGTTTTATAAAATCAATCGTAATTTATCATTCATCAGCTGCATATATTTGTGTCAAATATAGGATAAAATAGAATAACAAAGAACAAATAGGAGACTAATGCAAGGGAAACTGTACTTACATTTAAGAGAATAAACGTCTTTTATATCTGATCAATGAAATTAGATACATTAAGTGTGAAACAAACTTAAGGGACCATCATGAGATTTGCTTCTTTCTTATTGTATATATCTGACAAAATTTTAATTAATACATTCCAAAGACTGATTTAACAAAATGTGAAAGTTAGATTGTGTTTGAAAAAAGCTTAGTTGAAAAAATTTTGCCTTTTTCTTAGGTTGCTCAGTTTGTCATAACAAAAATACCACAGATAGGTTAGCATAAATGGTCAAGAAAACTGAAATAAAGGGATGTTGACAAATGTGTCTTTGGTGAAGGCTGTCTTCCTAGTTTGATGGGGCCTGTGGTCTTTTTCCTTGGTGAGGGCAGTTATAGAGGTAGGGGAAAGAAGGGAGGTACACTGAGGCAGGCCTGCAGGGTCAAGGATAGGAAGAGAGCATGACATCTCTTATACCAGCACTCACTCTTAGCTCAGAGCCTAACTCTGCTGATCACTTTTAGCCTTTCTTACTTACTTGGGGATCTTTTTTTTAGAGGCTTTATCCCAAAATGTAGCCACTAAGAGGTTATAACTTCAACAGTTGAATTTGGGTCAAAGGAAAGAATAAACATTCGACCCATAAGAGTTTCAATGCAAAGAATTTGCAGTCGCAGACTTTCGCAAGCCTCAGTGTAGATGTGTTAATTGTTGTGTTTCTTCTCCGGAAATAGCCAAATGTTTGCAGCAGTCCATGGGCCTTCTGTGGTTCCTCGTGACATGCATTCAAGAACCCTCAGCCAGACTTACCTTTACTGTGATCAGAACAGGTTTCCTACCTTCTCTGTTTCTCTTTTGCACACTTTCAATCTTTTCATTACTGTGTAATCTACACAGTAACTTGCTTTCTTTTATGTCGCTCTTGGTTTTCTAAAGGATGCATTTGCTTGCATTCATTCTAAACTCCAATCTTGCTAGTCATTTATGTTTCCAGAAGACATATACGGCAGCTGCATTAAATATTTATTTTCACTGAGTATACATTATGAAACACTGTTGGAGAAGAAAGTGAAATGGATTCAGAGTGTTAAAAATAGACAAGTACACTGGAAAGCCTAGGCTATCACTTCTCAGATTGTTGTCTTGTGGACACACAGGCTTGGAATGGCCACTGAGCAGCATCAATCTGTATCCATATCAGAAAAAAGTTTATAATCTATAAACTTTCAGGACCTTGCCCAAAGTTTTCTTGAGGGTGGAATGAAGCAATATGCATAAAAGCTACCATACAAAGTTACATATTATTTAAACAAGCAAACAGTCAGAGAAAAAGGCTTTAAGATTGTTCTGTGTTAAAAAAAATCTACGCTGTAAAATGTGAACTTCTATGTATTAAACACAGCAAGCTCATGTTCTCTTCTATTTCTTTTGGGTCTTAAATTTTTCCCCTACAGTTTAATTTCATAATTAACCTACAATTTTACCTGTCAAGTTTAGTAGCTGCTTGCAAAAGTCTGAGAACTGTCATAGTATTGAATTATCTACAAAACATCAGTTTCACTTGAACAAACTTAAGGACAGTCACATACTTTTTTTTTTTACAATGCATTTCCTCCTTAAAGGTACATAATACTAAAATAGACAAGAGGGGCATTCATTTTGACATTTTAAAAAATGCCTTAAAGTACACAAGTAAAAGAAACATGGAAATGTTCGTATACCATTTAACGAATACAGAGTGCAGCCAACAACACTCTAAGACATCTGCTGTCTGACCCATGGATGACAGAACAGTGTACCAGCAGGCTAGTGACATGATTCCTTTGCACTTGTTAAAATTGCAGCAAAGTATTGTCTGAGACCATGCTATGTGAATCATCGAAGATCAGAACAAGTACTGTCAGAGGGAGGAGGCATTGTGTCTACTTTCTTTCTGAGTGTGTGTGTGGATATATGTGTGTGCATGCACACATGGACGCTTGTTTGTGTGCGTGCATATGCGCGCGTGTGTGTGCTTGTGTCTGTGTGTGTGCGCGTCTCTGTGTGTGCACACATGTTGCATGTGCATATGTGTGTGCATGTGTGTGTGTGTGTGTGTGTGTGTGTGTGTGTGTGTGCTCTTTTATTCAGGACCAGACTTGCGTGTCTCCTCCAGGTTGAAATATACAGAGGACTGGAAATAGAGTTCTGTAAATACTCTAACAGACTGTTCCCAAAACGTGTAAAGGAAGTTGCCCGTGTAAGTGGGCCAGAGGGATTTTACACATGGATCTGATTTGAATTGTTCTTGTATTTTATTCTTCTTACATGAGGGATTTATGTTTCTTATATGACTAAAGATTAGCAGATTGTCTGCAGCTTGCCGTAGTTTGAAAGAGAAGGAAAAAAAAAAAAGAAAGATAGTATCTTTCTGAATTGAGTTTGGCAGCTCAGCTTTCTATGCCATTAGTGTAAGATTGTTCATTCAGATGAGAAAAGCATAAACCAAGATTTTTCTTCTTCTCTGTCCCTATTCATATAGCCCCACAGGCTTCAACTCTCACGTCTGCGAATGCTATTCTGGAAATTTACATGGCACTTTTTATGCGCAATTAATGCTTCTTGCAAAGCTGTGCGTGCCTTAAACACTTATCAATCCAAGGAGATTTAAAATATACAAAACAGCAGGTATGACTTGAAGGGTTGCTGCTGTGTGTGCTCCTGAAAAGATATAAACATTATTTAGCACAAAAAGCTTAGCCAACATTGTCCTCTGCGTTGGGTATCTGAGTAAAGAAAAGCAGAATCCTTTGTACTTAGTGTCTTTCTGGGTGAGAGGAGAACAAAAATGGTGGGTGGAGATGGATGCCGTCGGAATATAAACAGGCAGCTTAAACCACATCAGAAGTCAGGGTCCATGTGGGGGCAGGGAGCGAGCGCTGGCAGAGTGAGGCAAGCTGAAGAGGGAGCCCGGGGGAAGAAAGTAAAGTTCGTGTTTACAGCGGCAGAACAAGTTCCTGTGGTTAGGGCATGTCTGGGGCTTAGGCACAGAGCCTCACACCTGGCAGGACTGAAGGAGTTTGCTTTGTAGGTTTCCATAGAACACTGGGTGTCTGGTTCTATGGCCATAGGCAGTCCACTCCCTTTTAATGTGCAGATGGTGGAAATGGCACCCACCCCTTGCACAATAGTTTAAAAATAGCATTAGAAATGTCCATTCTGGGTAGTCTCTCTTGGAGTCCAGCAAAGTGTCTCTTGGATTTCAGTTCTGATTAATTTATCAGGTAAACATGACAAAAGCTGATGATGTGCTTGTGAAGGAAAAGAAGATAAAATTTAAATAAACTAAAGGGGGAATATGTAATCCAGTCAGCTTATCACCATTGTTTCTGAGCCAGACAACAAATGCACTAGCTACAAACAGCCATGGCTTGAAAAAGAACTAAGTGAGCCTCCGATGAACTCAGGGCATTCCCTTAGTAAATGTTAGAAAGGAGAGAAAGTTGATCAGGGCTCCTAAGGTAGAAACACATGACCAGAAGGCCTGAAGGGGAACTTTTATGTGTCCAAGTTAGCAGTGGGAAACCACTGTGATTGTTTCCTCACATCAAGCCTTTATTATCAGCATCTGTGTTTTCAAAGAGGAGAGAAAGCCAGTAGGTGAGAAGAATTCATATGACAATCTAAAGTGACACCCTTAAAATTAAAAAAAAAAAAAAAAAGAAACCTGCACAGGAATCATTCACCCTGGCTTCCTTTACAGCTTCACCATCACACACTGACATTTCATAGAACCTGGAATACAGAGTTCCCAGACCCCCTAGACCTTACAGCAGTACAGACCCCCTAGACCTTTCACAGCATCAACACAATTCCTGCTGCTGGCTTTAAGCTTCAAGGGACTCTCACTGCAAGAATTATCTCAAAGTGGGCCTAGCCCTAACATAAGGAGGCAACTGCTGCACGTGGCCCCTGTAACGGGTATCACCCAAAAATTGGATAATCCCTTACTCCGTTCAAACTGAGCCAACCTCTATATCCCTGTGATAGAGAAACAATTCCTTGAGCCAAAAATAAAAATGCACTTCCTATATATTACACTGGCCATCCTGGGTGTGAGATATGTTTAATTGTGTCCAACTATTTTGTGTAATTATACCTAATCATGTAATTCCTGTAAATTGATGAAGTGATATAATTTAGATGTTTAACAAGAAATGGAGATTAAATAATTACTACATGTAGCTGTAGTTTATGATGATGACGGGCCAATTATAAACTTTGCAAAATAGTATATTTTGAACAATATTTCCTACTGCTGGCCAATGGCATTCCTTAAGGGAGCTACATAACATGACCTTAAGGGCCTCCCTCTCTTTCTAGGATATTTTAAATACAGAGAATTCTCAAGAGACTCCTGTAAATAGATCATCTCCCCAGGAGTCTATTCTGAATTGAATTCAAGACTCCAGCTGTCTGGGGTGGGGGGGGGGGGCTTCAGTGCAACTCTGACCTGTGTGCTTGAGCTTTTCTTAACATGTTGGTAGTTAAGCCAGTGAGCATGAACTTGGGGGAAGGCACTGCTTGTTGAGCCACACAGATGTTACCTGCCATATGGAATAGGCCCCAGTGTGCCCAAGAGGAGGGGATGTGCAAGTAAAAGTTTTATCAAGACTGCAGCCACAGGCCTAGGGCGGTTGCTCAAGGGCTAAAGCACTTGCCTGGAGGGCCTAGCAACCTGAGGCTGCGTCACTAGTCACTAGAAGTGATGGGAAAGCCAGAAAGCACACATCTGTAAACCCAGCACTCACACAGGGAGCTCTAGAGACAGCTAGTCTGGTGTATGAAGGACTGAACAAGAGGGACTCTTGTGCCAAACATGTCCGTTGTGTTGTAGTATGTTATAACTCTCCCTCTCGCTCTCTTACTCTCTCACTCTCACATGCATGCACACAACACACACACACACACACACACACACACACACACACACACACAGAGAGTAAGTCAAGACAACACCTAAAATGATGCTTTCCACCACGAGTTGACATTGACCTCGCAGGGAATTGGCTATTGGCAAAGGGAGAGAGAATAAGCAGGAAGGAGTGTCAGAGACGAAGTGGAGATGACAGCTTTTTGACTAAGTGTCCTTGTGAGGTAGACAAGCATGTTAAGTTTGCAACAGAAAAGGAAAAAACATCTATTATTTGACTGCCAATTAGAAGTAAAAGAGGAGCATTATTTTATCCACTGGCTTCATCCTGGCCTTGTATATAACTGATTATTCTAATGTATTCATCATTTTGACCCCCATGAGGGACCTGCTGTTATTCCCATTGTGCAGGTGAAGAAATTCAATATATTGTTTCCAAGTGTTTAGTTAACAGTGCTATTAACAGAATTACAGTGCTATTTGACTCCAAAAGGCAGCAACAGTAACATTTCTATAGGTAGAGGTAAAATGGGTGTGTGTGACCATCAGTATAGGCACCTTTAGGTCCAAAACTCAGTGTAAATATAGCTCAGAACAGACGTCCAGAAAAAAGGTGGTCTTCTTTTTCCAGAAAGGAGAGGTGGTAGTGGAAACATGCATGTAACTTGATAGGCACTTCTCCATGATGTTTTTCTTTCTCTGTAAAGATAGAGACCTCATGAAACGAGGGCAGAGTGAGGGAAGAAACAAGGTTTCAGACTATGTAGCAAATGTTGCAAAGCCCAGTCATTAGGAACAGGACATGAAGCTAATTCTGGTCCACAATCAAGGCCAGGTTAAGGATGCTGATGAAATCGAAAAGACTATATAGCTAACAAAATGTACTGGCTATGTAATTAAGTTTCAATAAATTCACAATTAGCAAAAATTATAATTTCTGTGTCTGAGTAATTTATTGGGTCTAAGGTAAACATGAGCTTTACTGTTTTAACTGTATTCTAATTCTTCAGATTTTCAACCATAGTTTTTAGCATGCTAATTACATCTTGAGAAATGATTTATTTTACTAATAACATTATGATTCTTGTCAGAAGCATTATATTAGAGCTCTCAACTTATAAATGAGAATGCATATAATTATATAAAGAAAAATATGTCTGTACATACATGTGCATGTACAGACATTAATATTTGCATGAGGGTGCACATATGTATATCACAGCATTTTCTCCCATGTGTTTGCCCATATTTTCTGAGCATAGGTATGCATCCAATCCATAGACCTGTAACCAATGGAACTGAATCTTTACAAAGAGTTAGCAGACATAGTTTACCTATATAGACATCAACCACAAAATAGTTGAGGAAAAATTTGTTGTGCAAACACAGCCATATAATCCCCATTCTTTTTAAAAATCAAAATGTTGATCCAAGGATATTCTATATAAAAATGGCTTTCATGATAGTATACAGTCCTGAGTATTATCAATAATAAATTAAAAATAACTGTTCAAACTTCCATATATTTCCTTCTTTTCTTCATGTTTTATGATCATGTTGTTGAAGAGATAAAAGGAATAAAGTGGCTAACAGGAAAGGGCTTTGAGTAATATATAGGAAAAGGTAGAAATCACAATTTCCTGAGAGAGAGGAGGCCTGTAACTGTTCTCTGTGTCTCTAAGGACCATCCTCTTTCCTGTGAATGGTTGAGAAAAAGAATGACTTACTCCTTTTCTGATAGCTCATTTAGAACACATAAAGGCTTTCCTCATCAGGGAGACAAAATTACATCACTGATAAATCAACCTCACGTGCCCTTTGGCTTCCTAGACTCTGGCTGGAAAGTACAGCATTTTCAGACAGAAAGACTATTCTGGATGCTTTAGAATTCTCAAAGAGCAATTGGGCCTGAAGTGATGGGTCTCTCCCCTGGCTTCCTAGCTGTGCAGAGCTTTTTTAATCCTTGCAGTGTTCAAGTTGGCACAGTCCCCGGAACAGGTCAGAAAAGGCGCCTGTCGAGATTTTTATATCACAGCATTGTTAGTTAAACTAATCTTTCTGCCTGATAGTTCCCCCAAGGAGAAATTCTGTAAAGTTAATTGGAGTCTTGGGAGAAGAAATAAGAAAAGGCAGAACTTTAGCTGGTTCAAACAGACATATCACCAGAAAGCCAGAAAAACGAGGGAGTGTCATGTAATTTTTTAAAAATACAATTAAAGCCAGAAAGAAATCTTCATTATATTCAGTCCCTGTCTTTTCTCTCAAGATAAGAGAGTTCATCTTCTCTGAGGGTAATTTCAGTCACATCATTCAGAAACTACAGTGAGAGAAATCATGTAGATTTCAGAAACCGTCAAAACTATCAGGTGCCTGGCTCAGAGGTCAGCCCACTTCTCCAGCCAAAAACTAGAGCTAACTTCTCCATAAGGCAACAAAGAAAGAAATGTTTTGCATTCCAAACTATTATCTATTACCATAGTTCACTACAATCTAATTCTAAAGACATATTCATTTCCTCTTTCCAGCCTTTTGTAGGTTGGTTTCTCCATCTGGTGCCCTGATTATCTCTAAAAACTACCTGCTTGCGTCTTTCATTTGTTATGTATGTTCTTGAGTACTTAAAATTGCTTTTCACTTACCAACTTGCTAAGTGTTCAATTTTAGTTTTATAGAAACTGGTATGTGTTTATCTCACCATTACACAATAGCCTGAATATCCTTCAGAAACAATTTACTTTTGAATATTACTGACTTTGTGTACACACACACACACACACACACACACACACACACACACAAACACACAAACACACATGATAACAAGGCAGGCACCTTTTAATTTAACATAATCTGTATGTGAGTTTGGCCACTAGATGGCACTGACCTGCCTTTCAAAACTGCCTCCTTGGCAGAGAGTTGTTTGGGGGGAAAATTTTTTTTAATGGAAAAAAATAAATTTACCAATAAACTTTCAAAATGTGCAATGAGTTATTAATAAACAATAATGTTTGTTTGCAGCCACAATAAAATATATCAAGCAATAAATAAGTTTTCCTCTTGGACTGACATTTTTATCCCTCCCCCTTTTTATAAGTCCAGGAAACATAAAGTTCAAAATTAAACCAAACATATTTTAGATCTATGAATCTCTTTTCTTAACATGCTAGACCAAAAGTCCTTAATTTTTGCTGTTGATCATGATATTTTAATTTTAATTTACCAAATGAGCCTGGCTGCACAATTTCTTTTTTCCATTTTGGGAAATCATTCACTTCCTTCTTTCCTTAGGTTTACCTACGAAAATGTTGACAGTAAAAGCTGACTATTTTCCTGGGTTATTTTTACCTGACTCGTCTTCTTGGTCTCATTTTAAATTGAAAGTTAGTTTTACTTTTTACAAATGTAATCGTCTAGAAAACTCTATTATGAGTGAAGATTATTTCATTCTTCCCAAATAGAGATTCATAATGAAGTCTATAATAAGAAACTGGTGAACTATTTGATGAGGGTCAGTCAGTGTTGTCTTGGTGTGGACTAATGAAGGGTAGCAAATGCCGTATATTAATTTAACTTACTATATAGCTTGTTCACTGGACGCCACATTCTTCAGACTAAACTTAGAATTTCCATCAAGGTATCAGAACTGTGGAAGAGTGTGTCACAATTCCCGGTGCAGGAGCAAGGGTGATGGCTCAGTACTCAAAGGCCGTAGACACCACACTTCATAATCAGGGTCATATCCCCAGCATCTGCATGGCTAAGAAGAGAAATAATTCCTTCAGGTAACCTGTATACCAGCTCCAGGGAATCTGACACTGTCTTCTGGATTCAGTGGATACCCATATACACATACATGCAGGACACACACATATGAATAAAAACTATTTTATGTTTTGAGGTTATAATATAATTATATTATTTCCCTTTTCTTTCTTACTTCCAAATCATCCCATATACCCCTCCCTGCTCTCATTAAATGTATATGGCTTTTTGTTACAAACATATATATGTACAATCCTGAAACTAATGCTGGGGGATCAGTGAAGAAAAGAAATGGGAGGACTGTAAAAGGTGATGGAATAGAAAAGTGTGTGTGTGTGTGTGTGTGTGTGTGTGTGTGTGTGTGTGTGTGTGTCTGTCTGTCTCAGGAATGTCAGAAGCTACATCCATATAGTCCAACCAACATAACTGCCTAAAATCACCTTTAAAAGACACACTTAGTGATCATTGCTAAAAGTTGCTCAGAGCTGCATCAAAAAATCTTTTCAGTGCACAGAGACTAAAATCTCCTGCACTATTGTCCTGAGTGCCACTAACATATATGCATTCCGAAGATTACATCTGCTTGAAATTGTCTTCCAGTTTGAATCTGATAATTGAAATCTATTCTTCCTTTCCATGTAGCTCAAGTGTCATCATCACATTTCAGGATAGCCACCTCTAAGACCCTCCTCTGTGTGGTAGACTACACTTCCTCCACAGTCTATCAAGGCTGCTGTTGACGCACGCACTGGCATTCTTCATGTATCGTTCTACATATTTCTCCCCCTACCATTAAAGTGTCTTTCTAACCACGCGTGTATTATTTAAATAATTATAATTCTTTTTTCTTCCTCGGAATATTTTTCATAATTCCGGTCATACCAATAGTAGGAAAACCAACAACTACTATATTATATATTGAATGACTAAGACATAGGTAGCTGATTTTATGGTTGGCTGGGGAAGATAAAGCAAAGAAAGAAATCAAGCACTTATAATGAAAAAGAAAATATAATCCAGTAGGATCAGTGTTTCTTGATAGTTAGAAATTCTCAAAACCAGGTCAATACCAACCAGGCATGCAGTTGCAAGTAAGAACTATTTTAGAGGCAACCACACACAGCCAAGCTGAGCAGTCAAATACAGTTCCTTTGTGTATTAGCTCAGAAAGCAAATGATGGTTTTATTTTTTTACCAAGGATACAGAACAGCTATCATTGTGCTTATTCTCCAAAATGGAGCCCCATTTGGAAAGGCTTAGTCTGACTTTAGGAACTATAGCAGTATTGTATGATTTTGATATTTATTAGAGAATTAATTGAGTGATTCATTTGCTGTTTCATCATTATATTGTTATAGCATGTTGATATGTGATTCAGTTTCTATTAAGAGTTGCAGGAAGATTAATCTAGTTTAAGATGCTGACTGGGCAAGCCGCGAGTTCACTCACTGCAAGCATTTTTATAATTAACTTAGAAGCAGAGATAAATGAAAAGGAAATCTTATAGTGGCAAAGAAGATATGTTATGACTTGCCTTTGAAGGAATACATTTTAAGTGACAATCATTGATTTATACATAGATATTTGTGAAAGAAAGGAGGCCTCTAACTTGATATTAAACCAGGATATGTGGCTTAACTTGCAGTAGTTTTTAATTTGCATAGCAAAAAATTGTTGAGGTCAGTAAAATGCATGATAAATACTTCAGTGCATTGCTGAATTGTAACATCAAAACATGCAAATGAATGTCATTTTATATAATCATTTGTGTCTTTATATAAGCAAAAAATATCCATTACTATCAGTATTTCATTCTAAAAAACATCATTGATCCCCTTCCAGAAAGGTAGTACCTAATTTAAATTCCTACTTTTTGGGAGTTCTTCTTTTTTATTTAAAGGACAAGCCATTTTTAAATATGTAAATAATGTTAAACGGTTAGTGAAACTTCCCACCTAGGAGTACATATTTAAACACTCAAGCACTCCTAGAATACTCAGCATGTGTTGAAATCTTAAAAACCATTCTCTAGTACTAAAACTTTGTCTGGGAGTTGGGGAGATGTCTCAGTGGGAAAAGAGCTTCACTTCCAAGCATGAAAACCAGGTTCTGACTCCCTGCATACTTGTGAAAAGCCAGGTGTGGCAGCACACCTCTTTAAACTCTTGTGACTCTGAGTGCTGATGGACTGGGGCAGGCAGATCAGTTCCTCTGGTCTTGTGGCCAGCCAGCCTAGCCAAAGCAGCAAATGCCAGGTTCAGTAAAGAGGTACTGTCTCAAAAGAAGTGTGGAGAAGCAGCCAAAGAAGACATTTGCATCTCAACATCTGTACTCTCTAAGCACACATGCACACATATTTACACACACATACTATGCCCACAAGAAAGAGACAGACAGACAGAGAGACAGAGAGCAACAGTTAGAGAAAGAGACAGAGGCAGAGGTAGAAAAACAGACAGAAGGAGAGAGAGAGAGAGAGAGAGAGAGAGAGAGAGAGAGAGAGAGAAGGAAAGAAAGAAAGAAAGAAGGAAAGAAAGAAACATGTGGGTTTGCCAGGAAATCAAAAAATCAACCACCGCTTCCCCAATCATAATCCTTTACTAGATTCAAGCTGCTTCTGCAACTTCTCATTATGATGTGTCTATCAGTTGTCCCAAGGAAAATCCCAAGAGGAAATAAGACCATGCTGGAGTAGACTTTTTCCTCTGACCTTCATTTGTTCCTCTGGAGCCAGATGATTTAGCACTTAAGCCTGAATCATAGTCTATTTCCCTACGTTCATAATCAGGGCTGGCATTATATAGTACTTACTTTATACTAGAAACCGCTGTTAATGCTCAAGAGGTTTTAGGGATTTAACTCTTACAACATCCCAATGGAATAAATAGTATTTATTTTCCCAATCTCATTTTTATGGATGAAGAAAGCAAGGCTAAGGGAATACTTTACATGTCCAAGGTCACACAGCTGTGGAAGTGATGAAACCAGAATTCAAAAGAAAGAAATCTGCTCTGGAGAGCAGGCTTGTGAACAATATTAAAACCCACCCTTTAGAAAGAGAAAATAGACTGTGGACTCAGACCAACTAATCTTCCTGATGTTTCTTCTGGGAATGCAAAGAACGACGCTCGAGAGTTTGCACGTGGAATGTGAAAACGCCTCCCTTGTATTTCATGTGTTATATGTTACTTACGCTGATCTGCGGGTGAAATTTGCTTGCACTTCGTAAGATGAACAGAGCCAGGAAGGAGGATTCGAAGGCAATATAATACCTACAGGGATGCCTTTCAGCTCTGTAACTCCAGAAGGTCAGTTCTGGGGGTCAGTAATTATTCTTAAGTGAGACTCATTTAAAACAAAATGAAAATTAAGGAATATGATTTGGTGATGTGTGGTGGTTTTAAAAGTCTTGTGTTGTCTCCAAACCACCCTGCCCTAAGGAAGCTCATTATCCTACAACTAGTCTTGTGGCATCACTGCTTCAAATGGGTGCTTTGGGCGTAGATGTGTGTGCAGCTTCTCTTCTCGGCACTTGCAATTTTCAGTTAGGCAAGTGTTGCAGATAAACAGCTTCATTATTTTTCCCGTGTGCGGGAGATAATTGTATAAATTGTACCTAAAATCTATATAAACTATGATCACCTTGTAATTACCCCCAATTAATGTTTTAATTGACATAATGATCCACTTTTTAACTTAATACCTAAGGCATTTCCACTAACTCTCTGAAATGAAACACACATTACTCATGGGATATGCCTCCAGCAGGTCCCCTAAGTCTACACAGAAGTCCCATGACTCACAAACAGGACTGGCTCTGAACTTTAACTCTCACTCCCTTTGTAAGCCTAAACCGTCAACATTTAAACATGTGCTTTTCTCCTTGTTAGCAACAGAAAGAAGACTGTAATCTAATATGTTTATAATTTTAAGGCTATAAATATAGTATGCAATTCCTTACTGGTTCTTATGTGCACTTATATGTTATGTGAAAACACAAAGAAGCCAGGAAGTAGAAATAGAGAGGAAAAACAATCAATGAATCTAGAAATTTGGCTAATCTGCCTTATGATGGCTCTCTGAAATGCCTAACGTACACCAGTGTGCTATAAAAGGAAGCAGTCTGCCGTGGCCAAACTTTTAGTTCTTAGAAATCAAGACCTGTGATCTTTTTCCAAGAAGACGAGCCTGAAGCTCACAGTACAGGCCCCAAAGCCTTAAAATATTCCATCAAGTCAAAGAAATCCCAGTTTCTTATGGGCAAGGCCTGAGACCCTGAGAGTCTCTTATGGTCACTGACTTTTATTACAAATGGAAAAGCCAACCACTGAGTAGCACAGCCGCCCATGAATGTCAGAACCACAGAGGCAGAAACAACTCAGATAACAGGACCTGCAGGGCGCACAGACCTAATGAAAAAGCAACATGAGTGGCTTAGGTTAGGTTAAAGGTTTAACAACACCATATTCTTTGCTTGCTTATACTTCTAGAATGCTAGATATATTATCATGTACCTTGGGAGAAATTGTCATATCCTTATTCTGTTAACTTAAGAGGTGTATGCTCTTCATAAAGATTGCCCTCTAAAGACACTATTTACCATTGAAAATTCATAAGCAGAAAATAAGATGAGCAGATGGGAAGATTTTTGCCATAATCGAAGCATCTTAGGTAGAGAAGGTATTAAATTGAGACATAATCTGTCAATAGGTTTGGATTAATGGTGCTAAAATTTTGAGACCAAGTATCAATTTAGTGTGGTTTACTTTTGAGGTAATCAATGTGGCCCATCTCATAAAAATAAAAAATAAATAAATGTGGAATGCTGGGAGGACAGAAACTAAAATTTTGAGTTACTGATTTTTAAAGCCTAAAAACAAACTTCTGGTAATCTGTGGTGTTAACAAAGTTTTAAATGTTGATTCAATTTGCTCTATTATTTCTACAAAAGCATAGCATGCTGGCTCTTTAGATTTGATGTTTTATTACTGTAAGGGAAGGATACAATTAGGTATACAAATCTACATTGAATAAGCCCTAAAAATAAGAGGTGCTCAGCTTGATTATTGTACAACAACGACATGACTATAGGTTGTATTTCTGATGGACACTTCCTTTAGGGTGATTAGCATACAAAGTGATCAAGAATGCAAGAGAGAGAACAGTTCCCGTGTGGTTCTAGCCATTAAAAGACAGGGAAATAGAAAGGAGAGGAGGTGGTAACAGAGTGTGTGAAGTAGCCAACAGCTTAAAGCCAAGTGGAAATTGAAAACTATTGGAAAAAGTAGGAAAGGAAGAAGTTCCAACTCTTCTGCTTCAATTTCCCCCTTCAACGATCATGGTAAGGGATATTTGATTTGATTTGCTAAATTAGACAGCTTTATGTTACATATCATGCAATAGATTATAGTCTTTTGGAGTTACTGTTTCAGTAGAAATCACAAGAGTGTTTTAGTGTCTTTCCTATACTGCAGACTTAACTTTTGAGATATATTCTATATTTTCACAACCACCTTTTAATTAAAACTTCTCTTGGTTTCCTTTCGATGATGCCATAAACCAAAAGTCATTAAGTTGGGTATAAACGCTCTCTCCAGGTTTTTCTAGTGTTCACACCCAGGACTCAAGAAGACAAGAAGAGGATTACAAGTGATCACACCAAGTGTTTCAAATATAAAAGATGCCTTCCTAGGAACTTAAAAGTTTTGCTTAGAAATGGCTTGTGTGACGGTACGTGTACATGAGGACTTGAGTATTCGTATCAGTGTATATATTCTGTATAAAATTCTTTCTGATTTGTTCACTCAAAATTAAGTTTTCTTTCTCTATATATCTACCTAATATATATGAATATATCACTTCCTACATAACAACAGTGTGCCCATCTCTCCCACTACAAACCTAACAATTTGAGTTAAAGACTTGGAATAATAATTCATATCTAATATTGACTAACAAAACAATCAAAGAATGAATAATTATGAATTTTGCTATCTTAAAAATAATATCTTAAATTAGCTATATTATCTCAATATAGCGCAATGATGTCACATTTTAGATTACAGATAGGTTATAGAACATTATAACGAATGTCTAGTCATCACTATAAGAATTAATATCATATATCTATGATTGTAAAAGTAAGTGTTGGCCTTTAACCCTTTCTAACTAGAAATATTCACTAATTTAAAATAGCTTCCATTCGCTTTAATATGTGTGTGTGTGTATAGTTACACTGTGTATGTTCACTTTAAATATATTTATTAATATCACAAACATACATAAATTATCTCTGAGACAAATCAACAGAATAGAAAATGCATTATATATTATAACACTGTGTATAAATTTATCTCTTTTTCCCCTTAGTGACTCAATGATAAGTCTAAAATCTAACAAAATTAGATAAGCCCAAACACTTTAAGGAATGCTTCCATTTCTAGTTGGTAATTTTGTGGTTCAAAAGAATAAAAATCAGCCAAAGGGGACTCTAGCCACAAAATGCTTGGTTGAGAGTAACCTTTTTGGGATTTTATATAATTGAGTTAACTAAGGAATACAAGCAGAATGCTGAAGGAGGCAGAGGCAAAGTCTTACGTGTTGAGGTGTAATTACTAAAAAACAGGCTCCATATACTCACTTTTAACCCTCTTCCCATGTATGAACACTACTACAGACATGTGCATAATACACATAATATTCTCCTTTAAATTTCTGAGAATTTTAATGAGAACTCTTACATTACAGTCACCGGGTAGCTTGTTCTGACAGAACTTTGTCCTTTGTATAAAAAAAACAGCAAACTTATAATAAAAATAGACATTCTTTTCAAGTAGCTCCATTGAACAGGGCAGAAGTGTATAATACTAAAACCTTGCAGGATAAGAAAAAGAAGAAAATGACCTTCTAAATATTGAATGTAAAGAAACTGAAACTTGTCTTTTGTGCTAGTATTATTATTTTAAAAATACTGAAGGAAAGATTTTTGCAAATCTGGAGACAATGGATTTCGTTGCATTTTAGATGGTCTCAACTCTGTGAGCACGTTAAATTTAATGATGCCTTTTCATTTAAAAATATCACATCATAACACAAATATTTTAAAGTAAGCCTTAGCACTAAGTTCACCTATAATTAATATCCACCAAAACTATTTTATGTAGCCATTTTTCATAGTTGACTCAAAGAAAATAACAGACTCAGAAAGTAAAATATAACAGCAAAACTAAATTATTTTATTGGATTGTAATTTCTGTCTGTATCGGAAAGCCCTCAAGTCTTCCCACTTACTGGTATGTTAGATAACGTGTTACAACATAAGCCACCTTTCCAATACATGATTAGGTAGTTTGGACTATGCTCATAGTTATGTATGACTGTCGATTTCTAGCATTTTCCATCACTTTACAAGCAATATTGTTCCTGGTGTCTGCTTATCCCCAAAATATAATCAACCAGATGTAAGTGATTATTAATGGACTCTTGGCTTTTAAGAGTCACCTGCTCTTATCATTTCATGTGAGTGTGGTCATGTACTATGTAAGGTTTTCTGGCTAGCCACTCTAATGTTTTCAAGGTCATCAGTGTGGTACGCTATTGCTATATTTTACTCTTTTAGTCTTTTGCAGACAAATACCACTTAATACCTACACATACTATATTTTATTGATCTACTTATGCACTAAAAGAGTTATTTTTTTCTTCTTTTGTTCTGTTATGAAGAGAGTTACCCTGTAAATTCATGTTCAAGGTTTTGTCTGAACATGTGTTTTCAGTACTAGCAGAAGTAGCATTTTTTTTTAATCAAGTCATAACACCATGTTCAACTTTTTGATGAAATGCAAGAATGTTTTTCAAAGTGACTGTGCAACTTAACATTCCCACTAGCACCAATGCTTGTTCTTTCTGTACTTTTCATTCACACCATCCTAGTGCCTGTGAATTACTTTCCGATTCTGCTCTGGTTTGTGTTTCCTGAGGACTATGGAGCATAGCAATTTCCCACGTTCACAATGACTATTTACCAAGTTTAGTGAATTGTGATCTCTCTACGATTGAGTTTGAGGACAGCTATAATTTCCAAACACAAATCTCCTGCCAAAAAAATATTTTAGAAATATTTTTTTGTCTATTTTGTGGATTCTCTTTTAATGTTTTCTTGATAGTGTCATTTGGAGGACAAACACAGGCCTTCTAATTTTCATGTAGTTCTATTTACTTGGGTTTTCCCTATTGCTGTTCATGTTTCTTTATTGTTATTCCTAAAGGCATGATAAAATACAAAGTCACATGCATTTGTTTCTGTTTTGCTTAAAATATTTTCTAGATTTAACTGCTACAGTTAGGTTCTTGATTCATTTGGAGTTAATTTGCTCAAATGTGTGAGATAAAAGTTCCTCTAAATCATTTTTCTTGTGGATATACAGTTGTCCCCACATTATTTGTCTCCCCCTTTGAAGTGATCTTGTTGAAAACGAATACACCGTACTTGCACATAATTTTTCTTGGCTTCTCAGTTCTACTCATTAATCTCTCCCAAGTAAAGTATCTCACTATCTTGATGTCTATTACTATGGAACCATGTTTGAAATTGCGAGCCGTGACTTCAAACTGTGTGCTTGTTCAGAGGTTAGTTTAGCTACTCCTGGTGCCTTTTCATTGTTTGTCAACTTCTCTAAATGAGCCCGTTGCAATTCTAGTAGGTTTGTCTGCATCTGTAGGTCTGTGAACAACAGATGCTTTTCTGCTTGTTTAAACTTTAATTTCTTTAATATTTTGCAACTTACCAAATGTTGGAATTATAAACTTTTGCAATATTTATCTCTAAATATTTTATATTTTGTATTATAATTTAAGTGGAACTATTCTTCTGTTACGTTTATGATTATACATTGAAATTCAGCAGCAATTTTATTTTTGTTCAATTTTTAAGTAGACATCTTTCAATATTTTTATTTGTCATTTTTAAATCATAAAAGTATGTTGAATTTTCAAATGTTTTTCTTATATAGCCAGAGGTATTCATATTTTATACTATTGTAAAATTTTTATTGATGATGTATATTTCATTCATCAATTTTAATATTGATTAATTCATTTTATGTGTTGGATGTTGCCTGCATTATGTCTGTGCAACACATATGTGCCTGGTGCCAACCGAGACCAAAAGTGAGCATATGAGCCCTTGAGCTAAGCTTAGAGGTGGTTGTGAGCCACCATGTGGGTGCTGGGAATTGAACCTGGGTCCTTTAAAAGAGCAGCAAGTGCTCTTAAACACTGAGCCATCTCTCCAGCCCTTGATAAATTGGTTTTTATAAATCAAACCAATTTCATATATCTGAATTAAATCTCCCTCAGTTATACACATTATTTCAAACACATTGATAGATTCAGTCTATTATTATTTTATGGAAGAATTTTCCATTTACTTTTTTCAAGAATGTACAAATGGGTTTTGTTGTTGTTGTTGTTGTTTCTTTTTTTTTTTTCTTCTTTCTAGTGTGACACTTATCCCATGGTAGTATGTCTTATCTACTGCTACAAAAATACTATGAGACTTCAGCAGGACAATCTGTCTGTATTACTGCCCATTGCTATCAGGAAAAAGTCTCATATGTAAAAGGTACTAAATAAATGCATTTATTAAAAGGTTAATGTGATTTATAAATTTAGCCATATAGAATATGTCCCTGATACTCATGTTATATGACAGGTGTGTCTGAAACAAATCAATTAGTAAGGTCTACCATCTAAGTTCTTGTATGTGCTTTCCCATACATAGCATCTTAACAATAACTGTAGGATTCTAGCTTTAAGACTGAAGGTTCATGCAAATCGAACATGCCTGGCTCAGATTAGTAGATGTTAGGTAAATAGTCACAATACTAATTTTTCTTGCTTTACACTGGAAAATTACATAGTACATTTACTGTTGCCTTTCATAAGCCCTTAAAGTAAACAAACCACCCTTTCCTATTGTGTCCCACTAGCATCTCACTAACTTGACAGGTGATCTTTGATACTGTCTCCTCTGCGAGAGAGTCCCAAAATGGTATTGTGGTTATGGTGAGTAGCAAACAGTGTGTTGGTATTTATTTTCTTTGACTGAATCAATTAAAATACCTCAACATGCCAAACTTTACGTTCTGCAGCAATCCTAAGACTCACATTCATGCTGGAAGTTCAATCCCTTAGTTAACTTGGTGACAAATGAGCAGTGCTTGCTTTCTAGGCTATTATTGTTTGGTATAATATTAAGAGTATAATATGGATTATGTAGCATGCTGGCTAATACATGACCTTGACTGCCATCAAATAATTTCAAACCAAGAAATATGCTGATATGCTAAAGGATGTTATATTTGTTATATTCTTAACATAAAATTTATCAACTATTTATTTTATGTGTATATATAGTATAAATATGTTATATCACAATTTTTGCCTTTTACTGTTTTATCTATATTGTGTACATTTTATATTATATTATTGGTAGTAGCTTCTTTTCTCATATAATACATTCTGATTCTGATTACTTTCCCTTCCCTCTGCCCAATTTCTCCCCATCTCCCATTTAGATCCATTACCTATGTTTTCACATTAAAAAAAGAACAGGGATCTGAGAAATAACAACCAAGCACAACAAAATAAAATATAAGACGAAGGAAAAACTATTATATCAAAGTTGGCCACAGCAACCAAACAGGATGAAAACAGTCCCAAGAGCTGGCATAACAGAGACCCTCTACTTCTTACAGTAAGGAGTCTCTTAAGAAGTGGGATATGACTTTCTCACATACTCTGGTGCCTCACCTTTGACCATGTCCCCTGGACGGGGAGACCTGGTGGCAATCAGAGGAAGGACAGCAAGTTACCAAGAAGAGACTTGATACCCTATGAGCATATAGAGGGGGAGGTAATCCCCCTCAGGAACAGTCATAGGGGTGGGGAATAAGGGGAAATTGGGAGGGAGGGAAGAATGGGAGGATACAAGGGATGGGATAACCATTGAGATGTAACAAGAATAAATTAATAAAGGAGAAAAAAAAGAAAAAAAAAAGAATGCTAAGCTAATAGCTATAATATGTATGTAGAGGACCTGATGACACACACTCTAGATAGATAGATAGATAGATAGATAGATAGATAGAGAGATAGAGAGATAGAGAGATAGAGAGAGATAGAGAGAGAGAGAGAGAGAGAGAGAGAGAGAGAGAGAGAGAATGTCTAGCTCTCCGCCTCTGCCTCTGTTGCCATCTGCTACTGGAGAAAGCCTCTCTGATGATGACTGAACAAAAGACTGTACTATGAGTATAGCAGAATATCACTAGAGATAATTTCATTGATTTTTTTTATATCTGTAGTGTTTTGCTTTACCCTAGGTCTATGGGCCATCTACTCTCTGGCTTTTGGTTACCCAAGCAGTTTCTAGTATGGGTTCTCTCTCATGGAGTGGGCCTCACGTCAAAGCAGACGTTGATTGGCTACTCTTACAAGTTCTTTGCCGCCGCCACCCTAGCATAGCTTTAAAGCAGGACAGATTGTGGGTCAAAGGTTTTATGGCTGGTTTTGTATCCACATTTCTCTTTCAGTAGTGTGCAGAGCACGTTCCTATACCAAGAAGACTCTAAGGTAGGGGGTGAAAGCTTTATGCAATCCCCACCATGACTTCTCCAAGTTCAGTGAGTTGTATGGGCAATGGGGCCCTAATGTCAATTTGCAGAGAGAAACCTTTGTTCTTAACAACAGCCTGGTTTGCTTAGGGTTTTCAATGAGACAACATTGGCCAAGCCAGTCCTGTCACAGGCTGCTTTGCATGGCTATAAGAAATGGCTAGTTAAGACTCCACATTGGCCATTACTTACCAAGAGTCCTCAACAGGATCACCTTAATAGATTCCAAGACATTTCCACTGCCCTAGGTTTACACACACACACACACACACACACACACACACACACACACACACACCTGTCTCCACACACTCTTTTCACACCATCTCTTCCTAAGCGATCCCACACTCCAAACCTCACACACCTCTAGTCTACCTGTAAAATCTATTCTATTTTCTCCTCCCAGGTAGATATATTCATCCCCCCAAGATGCCTAACCCCTCTATATCTACAGATGTAGCATGGTTATCCTTTATCTAATGGTAAATATACATGGAGAAGTGTTTGTTTTTCTGGGTCTGGGTCATCTCACTAAAGATAAATTTTTTCTAGTTCCATGCATTTGCCTGAAAAATCTCATGTTTTCAAATTTTTAACAGCTCATTAATACTCCATTGTGTAAATGTACACTTACTTTAGCCATTCTTTTGTTCAGAGACATCTAGATTTTTTCCAGTTTCTAGTTATTATGAATAAAGCTGAAATTAACATGTTTGAGTAAGAGTGCTTGTGGTAGGATGGAATGTCCATTGGGTATGGCATTCGGCTAGGTTTGCAGGTAGATAGATTCCCTGCTTTCTGAGGAATTTCCATAATGATTCACATAGGGGTTGTACAAATTTGCACTCCCATCAGCAATGGAAGAGTATGCCCCTTATTCTGCCTCACCCACAACCACCATATGCAGGACCAGCCTTACTATGCTTCCCAGGCAAATTGTGGAGCCCATTTTTCTGAGTGCTGTTGTAGGTAAGGGGTAGGAACAGTTTTACTGCATGCCTTCAGGGGTGGGGGGGATGCAGGGGGTGGGACCTCTGAAGGGGTCTTGAGAATTTCTCCCTCACCCATGTTACTACACAGCAGACAAGTCTTACATTCACGCCCTCAGGGACAGCCTGCCAACACCCCTGCCAACTGTGCTGCCCAGGCTTGTGATCTGCTCAAGTGCTGCAGCTGGTCATCTGGAGGGCCAGCTCTCCAGCTCTCATGACCCTAGGAACAAGTGGTGAACTGCAAAGGGAAGAGGAGAGTATCTCTCCCTCATCCATGCCACTGAATGCTGTGCTCATATCCTCAGTGTGGCTCACCCAAAACTCCTGCAATGTTTGGGGTCTGCTCTCCCAAGCTGGCTACTGTAGTAGTGCAGGGGTCAGCTCTCCTTCTCTCACGCTGAGAGATCCAACCTAACTCTTCTTTGAAGCAGGGTCAGAAAAAGGACAAGCCCTGAGAAATTCCACCCTGCAGAGCTAACAGTTTTAGCTTGCACAAAGAGGAATTTACCCCACTCGCCCCCACCCCAAGACAGTTACCTCAGGGCTGAGACATAGTTTTAGAACCACCCAATAGAATTAAAGATCATGCTAAATAGCCAGTAGGCTTGTTACAAATCTACCTTCAAAAAAGTATAAAAACTCAGTGCTTTTGTTACTCGGGGTCTCCCCTCCCTTGGATGGAGGTGGACACCGTTGAGTCCGGACATCCCACCAGCCTCTGCCTCACATTCGGTCACTTCCCAGAATAGACTCTCCTGATCAGAGTCTTACAATGCCTCCAGAGCTGGCTCTTTCATGATGCCCAGGTGAAGGGTTCAGCTAGTTCTGCACACCCTCAGATGTCAACATGTAAGAGATGGTCAGCTGGTCTTCGGTGTAAACAGACCCCTGTTGCTGCAGGGCCATAGACCCAGATGTGGTCCCCTGTGGCAGCACGTGCCAGAACCCCACCATGGTCCCAGGTGGCATCATCAGCTGCTCACATCAGGCTGTTCCTCACTACCCTGGAGTCTCCAGTTCTGCCTCTCTTCACTGTGTCCACATCCTTCTGTTTTTCTTTCTCTTCCACTTCCCCACTACTTACTTGCTCCTCTTAGTGGTGCCTGGGGTCTTTAAGAGTCTTGGGTTGTCTCAGGAGTGGCCCCACTAATGCATGATAGCACCAGGAAGGCGTAATCTCATGGATAGTCTGCCCTCCACCCTAGGCCTGTGCAGCACCAGAATGCTGGTCTTCTCAGGCTATCTGTATGTTCGGTCCCCTTGGCACCAGTTGTCTCAGGCTTGTTCCTCACCCAGCCAGTCTGAGAGGCACCTTGAGAGCATTGTTTTCTCAGGCTCACTTCTGTCCAGTGCACCAGGAAAGGTTCTTCTAATCTCCAACTTGCTTCCCAATCCTGGAGCTCATCTGGGCCTGACTGGCACTGGAGTGGTGGTCATTTCAGGCTTGCTTTATTCAGGGAGTTTTAGGCTACTAATCACTTAGATGTCCATAGGTCAGAACAGTGAGGAGAGACATAGCCTCTCTCTTCTCTGCCACCTACCGATGCACATGTGACACAAAACACACATATAGTTGTACACCTTTTACCTATTAATTACCATACCGTGAAAAGAAAAGATTACCAACGTATTAAATCATTTAACTTAGTGAAATTCAAATCATTGTAATATAAAAGTAAACCATCGGTTATAAAAATATTTCATATTAAATGAAACTTACAAACCAGTTATTTTTTGGAAATTATTCAAGATAGTAATTGGTGTATTCATATGCATATTATTGCTGAACAGCTGTCAGTTTTACACGATGAATAGGTAAAAGGTTATGGGCTTTGAGGTATTAAAAGATGAATATAAATGTGAGGCTTTGCTGAGAAAAATGGGTTTCCTATTAGAACTTTCTTAATTTGGAAATTTTTACTGGAGAGGCTGGAAAGATGCCTCGGGTGTTATGAGTGGTGGCTGCTCTTCCAGAGGGCCTGTGTTCAGTTCCCAGCATCACATGAAAGCTTACATCTGTCCGTGACTCACGTTCCAGAGGACCTGAAACCCTCACACAGACAGGCAGAACAGAAAGGAGTGGGGAATACTGACTAAAGCATCCTGCAAGCTTTAGTTTGAAGACAGATATTACATCTGGAATAAATAGATGGATAATTTATACAGAAAAAAACATTGATGGACATATTCACTTAGTAGTTACATATTTAGTTAGACATCTTCCCAAAAATATAAATGTATGGACAGAAGAAAATTAGTCTTTTTCTTGTTAGTTGGATTCTGATAAAAGCTCCAAAATAAAGACAAGGGTGAGGCTGCCTTAAAATCATAACAGATGAAGCATCCACTGCCCCTCTCCCCCCTGGATTTCAAACCTTGCGAAGATTATAGCAATGAGGGGGGAGCATATAGGGACCTTTACTTTTAGTAAAAAAAAAAATATGACAGGGTCATTATCCTATCATCATCAGAAGTCATTTGTGTTAAGCCAACAGCAGCTCTATTTTGAACAAACATATCTGAACTTTAACTAAACATTTAGATGACAGTGCTTCTGTATGAGCATAAATACTCAGCACTATAGCACCATGGACTTCAAAGTCAAGATGAGTAGTGACGCGTTCACATTCTCCATCTGTGTACCTGTGATCTCAAACACAGCAAAATGGCTTTAATACAGCTGTCCTTAGAAATTCCTCTTTATCAGTGAATTCTTCCTGGATTAACTTCTTAGTAATGTTTAAAATATTGACCACTTAAAGAAAATCCTATATTTAAAGTCAGTGCTAAAATGGAGCTTTGTTTAGACATAAAGAAAAATTGAATAATGTAATTTTCAAAAAAAAATTAGTGAAGCTGGAAGTCATTATGTTAATCAAAACAAATCTGACTCAGAAATACAATAATCAGGGGCTGGAGAGATGGCTCAGAGGTTAAGAGCACTGTCTTTTAACTCAGGTCCTGAATTCAATTCCCAGCAACCACATGGTGGCTCACAACCATCTACAACGAGATCTGGTGCCCTCTCTGGCACGCAGGCACACATGTGGGCAGAATACTGTATAAATAATAAATAAAATAAATAAACTTTTAAAAAACAAATACAATAATCAGATATTTTATCTCATATATGGCATCTAGGTTTAATGTGTGTGTGTGTGTGTGTGTGTGTGTGTGTATGTGTGTGTGTGTGTGTGTAAAAGGTTTAAGGTGAGAAAAAGGGAAGGAACAAGAGAAAGTAATATAGAGAAAAATATGGCATGTTTTCTCTCTTGCAGAATCTTTAATGGGTGCTATTTGGGAAAAGAAAGAGGACCAAGAAGAAGTGGAAGGAGGAATTTGATTAAGAGGGAGAGGGGTTTAATGAGAACAAGATGCAATTATATATGTATAAAAACTCATAATGAATACCATTATTTTACATGCTAACTAAAAATTGTATTAAAAGAAAGGATGGATATATTTAAATTTATTAAAATCCTATTCCAAATAAGAAATAATACCATATAAGTTAAAAGTTATTGCCAATAAGGATAAATGAGTCTACATAATTAGAAGTTAGAGGTTTGCAAAGAAGACATAAATAATTCACAAAAATAACCCTGTGCCTTATTTAACTACAAAGCATTCAGTATGCAAAGTATGAAACACTGTGATGACAAGTGCAGCATCAGAAAAAAAGACATGGTATCAGTAATTTTTTAATACAAGTGGCTGCAGCTTTAAAAGGGTCCACAGCTGAAAGGCAAGCTGAAACGGCAGCAGCATTCTGTGTCCTGCAATGCACGTCAGGCTAAGGAGAACCAGAAAAAGATTACAGCTTTACCAAGATAGGAATTCAGTCTCTGCAACTTCCAGAGCACGACCCGCAGGCAGCAGTGGCAGGGTGTAGATAGTTTCCTCATTATCAGCATTCCCATTTTTGATGCCTGAAGACAGTTTTGAAGGCTGCAGGTAGTTATCGACGCCTGGGGTACTGCAGTGGCAATCAGACCGAGGAGTGAAAGTGAGAGGAAATGAGGTATATGGACCTATTTGCCCGTAGAGCGTAAAAGCCACCCCTGTAACAGAAAGAGGAAAAAAGGATGAAATAAAGAAGGAAGACTGGCCAGTTCTTCATAAGTTGCCGTTGATTCCCTGAGACTTAAAAAGACTAAGACAAAGTAATAGTAGGCATGGCCTGAAGCTGTACAAGGTGGAAGCCAAAGTCACCTTCAAAATCAGATGAAGCATGAGGAAATTACCGGTCCAAATAAAGCATGTATTTGTATGTATTTAGAGTACCATTTTCCAAGGATTTTCAGGGTACAAATTCTAACATATACCCCAAGTTGGGATAACTAGGAATATTTGTGTACCTTTTTCCATACTAGAAGTTGTTCCTGTATGATATTACATATATTACTCTATGTAAATATTGTATACTCTTAAAACATGATCATTTTAACATGACAAAACTACATACAGTGTAGTTTTGCCGTATTCACCCCTCCTAAAACTCCTCCTAGACCTACCCCCTTCTCTCTGCCAAACATTCTCTCTCTCTCTCTCTCTCTCTCTCTCTCTCTCTCTCTCTCTCTCTCTCTCTCTCAACTCATCAAGTCCTGTTAGCTTTGGTCAACTATTCTAGAGTGTGGGCATGGCACAGAATGTGGTTTAAGATAAAGGTCATGTTACTTTAAATATATATCACATGTAAGGGCAAGAATCAGTATCTTCTTCTCTGCACATGGACCAGTTTGGTCTGTGTTAATGGCCAGCTACTAAAGAAACTAAAAGAACAAGCTTCTCTGATGAGAGTTGAGGCATGCACTGACCCATGAGTATAGTAGCAATTCATTAGGAGTCATTTTGAAGCTATGTCCATTTGGTAACATAATAGTACTACGTTTTCCCCCAAGGCTCCATGACCAAGTATCCTTGACCTCGTTAATAATACTACTACATATGAGTTCAGCCTTATGGAGTGGTCGAAAAAATCCTGTCAGAAATACTTAGTAATCTTCATAACATTAATTTCACATTTGCACCCATGAATACATATTACCAAATTTGTGGTTCAATGTTAGATGGAATTGATGATTACTTTTCTCCTCTAGAAGCCTGAATAGTATCTTCTATCAATATGAGAAATAGACAGTAGGGATGAAGCTTCCAGGCCAGGACCTATTATTGCTTTGCCAATGCTTATAATTCATATATGTAGAACATGGAGCAACTGGGTCTTACTGTCAAGTTTTGGAGGATAATCAAGAATGATGGCAATGGTCTGTAATGTCTGGGGGTCTATGGAACCCCACTACCTAACAATTCAAAAATTGTTTTCCTAGCCTGATGCTTGACTTCTATTTGGTAGTGTGTAGTATCCAGTTGGGGTATTGTCTGTTATATCTTTAGTTTATAGGTTTCTCTTGTGTGGCTATCTTAAGTAAAAAAACATTCTTTTTTTTTATTCCCAAATATAACACCTTACAAAAACCATTGTAACTTGGTTTGTACAAAGTTAAGCTTAATTGTGTAAGAGTTAAGATCTAGATAGGTATTTTAAGTTGGTGATGATGAGATATGATCAATATAGATTGACATTCAGAATTTTAGATGCACCATGATAGAAAAATATTTTCTTCAAGGCTGCCAAATACAAATAGCCAAAACACTAAGAATATGACATTTATATAATTCCTGATTGTGTCATGATTCTTCTTGCTGTACGTAGTTTATTGTATATATGTGTAATAATAAAAATATATATGTAAAAAATAAAAAATATTTAATAAAAAATTGTATATAAGAAACAAAGTTAAGCAATGAAATATTATTCCACAAGTATTCCAATAATGTGTTTCATGTCTATTGCTGTGGTTAATTTTTATTAGTTTATTCTTTTCTCACATATGACATCCTAACAACAACTTCCCCTCTTGTCTCCCCTCCCAGTACCCACGTACACACACAAAGCCTCCCATCTGATACAGCCCCCCTCTTTTCTTTTCAGAAAAGGGCATACTTCCCAGAGATATCAGTCAAACATGGCATATCAACTTGCAGTAAGAACTCCCCTGGTATTAAGGCTGTAGTTATTTTTTTTTAAACAAGCCAAACATGATTTGCCAATTATATTTAACTATTATTTTTCTTCATCTAATCATTTCTGAGTTTCGATGCATTAAAATAACCAGGCCAATAAAATGTTTGCTGTGGTGAAGTGTGTTTCCTTTGCAATAGGAGACATTTAGAGGAATCACTGGTTGCTGCCTACTAGAAGCCTGCAACACTATCCTGCTCCAATTTCATGATACTCAAATAGTTCACACCATGCTCAGGGGAAAGAAAATGTCATGGACTAAGAACCACTACTACATTTCAATCTAGAAAAATAGCTCAGTCCTACTTTAATATCTGCCCTGAAACGTAGCTACAGTTTACAGCTGGATTATCTCTACATTCAGAATGATCCTTCAGCCTAATGTGGGAGAACTGTGTGGTCTCAGGTGGAAGCAATGAGGATGTTGTTCAGTCATTAAAATTGGACGTGAAACTAGCCAGATTCTAATACTGGGCTTCCTTTCTATAGACACTGACTGAGTTTTGGACTAGGGTTCAGTGTGCCATCCAATAAGGACAGAGTTTTGACCTCAATAAAAATGTAGAAAACAAACAACTCAGACTTATAACTTGAAATGCCAATGTTTATGAAAGGGTACACCTGACAAAACTCTCCTCTTCTTTACTCTTAAGCTTTTTTTTTTTAAGTATTTCACTTTCACAGATCCTTTTTTGGAATATTTTATTTATTATTCATAACTTACACAGTATGTTTTGCTCTGGTCCACACTCTCTTTCCTCCCTCCTAATTTATCCTCTCTTCCCCATGATCATTCCCTCCGACTTCATTTACTCCTTTTTTTTACAGGTACCCATTTAGTTCTGCCTGTATGTGCATGGGTGTTGGACCATCGGGGCGTGGGTAATTTCTCACAATCTGTATCCCTGAAGAAAACTAACTGTCTGTTCCCCAGAAACCATCAGTCCTAAGAGAGAAGTCATGATCCCCTCCTGCATACATGCTTTAATATTGGCTGGCAAGTCTAGGGCGTACATTCCCAGCAGCTATGGGTTCCTGTAACAGTGCTATCATGTCTGATGATTATTTGTGCATTGACTAGTTAGAAAAAGAAGCACCTATAATGAAGACTGGAAACTGCTCAAATCTATGGGGTTAAAGATAAGAACTCAGGAGGCAAGGAGAGATAGTTCAACCGTTACAAATTCCTATGTCTACATCTTTGATGTTCTACCATGCTAAGTCTCATCCCACTTTAACTTGATAATATCTTCACCTCGAATCCTAGAATTTCACCCACTTTTTAAAGACTTCAGACAACATCAGTAACAGACTAATTTTTCAGTGACTACATTTAATGACAATTTTCAACTAAAGTTTTTCTCATTGAGCTTTGCCCGTTTTCATGAATATTTAAAAGAAAAAGTTAAGCTTAACACATTGATCCTGGCATGTACATAAGGTTAAAGACAAGGCAAAATTGACATGTTTCTGCCAGAGTTGCTCAATTTCTTAATTTCCTATGGCCATCAATTGTAATTAGCTGGTAGTGAAAATGAAAAACTCCACTTTGGAGAACAGATCAGATTCAAGAGCCAAGCTCTTTGGCCTTTATTTACAAAAATATTGAAAACTTACATCTGTATAGAAACCTGAAAATTAATGTGTATGGTAGTTTCTGTCGCAATTACAAGCACTTTAAATTAACAAGGACTTTATTCAGTTGGAGCATAGGTAACTTATGGTACATCCAGATGCTAGAATAGTATTTCACATTGAAAGAAAAAGAGCTGTGAGACAAGTTGGAAGTAACTAAATGAAATCAAAAAGGGATGCATGTTCTCTGTCCCTAATAATTCTGTTCATCTAATCATTAGATGAATTCTTGAAAAGACCAATCTATGTAAACCACAATCAATGGTTTCCAGAGTTTGGAGAAAAGGGAAGGGAAAAGTGGAATAAATAGGATTTTTACAACAATGAAACTACCCTATGTGGCACTGTGATGCAGCAACATCATGGTCATGATATACTTGAACTACATGAATATACATGGTATGCATGAATATACATGAATGCACAACGTGAAATACTACTACTGTGATCTAACAATGTCATGGTGTATGCACACCATTTGTACAAACCTACAGTATGTGCAACTCTATGACTACCACAACCTATTGTGAATTTTAGATGCTAAGTGACAGCGATCTATCAATACAGGCTCATCAGTTACAGCAAGTGTGGCCTCTCATACGAGATGCTGACAGTGGGAGAGTTGTGTGTGAGGGCTGAGTAGGAACCGGGCATCTATGAGAAATCTTTTGCCTTTTGTTCAACTTTGCTTCTAAACCAAAACTGTCCTCTAAAACTCTATTACAATCACATTGGTAACACCTTCATTAATTTTGAACCGGTTGTAGTCTTTTTTCTGTGAAACCCTTTGTAAGGCCACTGTGCTCTTCAATCCTTCCTCTGTAGCAATTCTTGAACTATATTGTTAGTAAAAGCATACAGAGAACGTATTATAATGCTAATCACTAGTTCTTCACCCATAGAAGCATCACACAAAAAAGAAGTTCTAGCCCATGATGCTGAAATAGGAATTTTACACAAATATATCATGGAATTCTGAAGTAGAAGAAGGTAAATAAAACAATTTTGAGACTCTGTTTCTCCATAGTAGTGGGCACAGTCCTCACTTTCCCCCACATTTGTGGCTTCAGTCTTGTTCTATTCACACCAAGGTTACAATAACGTCTTTGCTGGGGATTTGATGACCTTCTCTTGCTACAATGATTCCTTTGTAAACCGCCAAAATAATCTTCTGCGAATACCAGTTTTATCACATCACCTTCCTGCTCAAGAATCAGCTACTTCTAACATATCAAGTCTAAACGCTTGGCCTATAATTCAAGGTCCTCTGTCAGCTGGCACTTCTGTACCTCTCTAACTTTATCTTTTCCCACTACTGACTGACGCTCCCCTCCAGCTAAATCCAGCCAACTTTCCACTCTTCCGTGCTACTTGCTTTTGTGGCTTTGAGTTTCTCAGCAGTTGGAATCCTTCTTCCCATTTCTGCAACACATAATAAACATTGTTACCAACTCACCTACCTCAGAAAAAATTTCCTGATAAAAATTGTCTACACAGTCTAGTCATGGTGCCTGCTGAATGAGATCTAGACTAAACTCCTTCAGCTGGCTAAAACTCACAAGAGAAGCCCCTGAAAATATAAACTAGGAATGCTGTGTTATTTTTCAAATGAACCTGTGAGACCAAGTTAGTGAACTATTATTAATCATGGTTTAATAGAGAATGTATCTATCTAGGGAAATTTACTAAAAATGAATGAGCTAAAGCTTTTAATGTAAGTTGGGTTAAAATTTATAGTGCTGCAATACAGTGTAACTATTCATAATGAGTGAATGGAAAATAATGGTGATATAGAAAACACTAAGGCTGAGCATGGTTATGGTAGAAGTGTACAGTAACAGAAATAAGATATGGCAGTTTGCATGTCTGTCTATACACATGTATGATGATTCTTAGCCATTACCAAAGCACATTTTACTGGTATAAAAACATTAGTTCATTAGTATTATTTATTGTTAATAGTTTATGACTTTATAGCCACAGTCTACATATTAACTGCTATACTCCAAAAGGAGTTGTGGTCAGTTCCTACGAAGCAAAATTACTCTAGAAGAGAATCCATCACAGTGTCATCCTCCACACACACCCAATCTATTCATCCATGCAAGTTTAGTTCCAGAGTCGTTCCTGGTTTTCCATGTCCTTACAAACATTTGCAGTTAAACAACTTGCAAATATGTTGACTGGGCACACTTTGGTATCACCTTGTGACTTCAGTTGCACTTATTTAATTACTGAGAAACTGTACATAAGGTGTTATTCCATGTGCCATAAAACTAAGAATTATCTAATCACATGTAACTCTTTCCACATTTGTATTGCTTCTGCGTACTCACCGTATACCACCCCCAAACCAATATATGCCAGGCATGCTTTTTAAGCACTATAAATTCTAACCACCCTTATACTGCTTACATAAAGCACATGACCTAGTTTATGAAAATAGTAATATTTGTTTAGCATACTGTCATATCTAAAACTAAATGCAACTAAACCAGATTATAAAATAAAACATTTGCATACTAACCTCCTATGAAATATCAGATCCATGTGATGGGGTGGGCAGGATGCACTCCTTCAGTTATGCTTCTTACCACATTAAGAGGAGGACATTTTTTTTCTTTATATTTCTTTACTCAGTTTACCTTATCTCCACCTAGGAGGTGGACACATTTTATGATATGTCTTCTGAAAGAAGATGACTCAAGACAATGCCCCACATAGACCCACACAAGAGGACCTGTAAACCCTTGCCAGACCTAGAAGATCTTATCCTAGTAACTAATTTTTGGAAACATAGACATTCATTTTGTCCTTAATCAGTCCAAGTTCTGAGTTTACATCTAAGAGAGAGGGGAGTAAGAGAATCAGAAACAGAATTAAGACACTCTTTGGGACTTGTCTCATCTTGCAATGCAGCTGAAGGAAGCAGGCTGCAAAGGACACAGTGATGGAATCACACAGGCTTTTGGGGGGGTGAGGCACCTACTATCTTTTTTTGTGCTCCCAGGTGTGGTAGAGATAAAAGCAATACAAAGCAAAGGGAGTGAGTCTAGCCAGACTGGAATAACATGCTGTTGAGAAAAGAGTGACAGCTACAAGGCCAGCCGAGCAAACATGCAGTCTCACCTGCCAAGTGGGTGGAACCAAGATGTTGGGAATCTAGACCTGGAATTCCATGGGCTTGTCATTAAGTTGTAAGATAAAAGCCGCTGGGGTAGCGCTTAAAGTCAGCCAAGAGCCAGAAGTAAGCCAGACCCAGTGTAGAGATAAAGACATAAATCTGGAGCCAAGATGTACTCTTCTGAATCACTATACTAAACAAAAGTTTCACTTATTTGTTAACCACTAATTAATATTTGTAATACTATCTATAGGTTGAATGCCAGAATCTAGTGTACATCCAAGAAATGGCAACTTTAAAAATTAAAAATGGTAGTCCTTGTAGCCCTTTGAAGATTTTAGTGGACAAAGATAGCCAATCATAAAGTAAGCAAATTATGTCAGATAGATATGACTTATATATGTGCAGTATTAGAAAGAAATTAGAACTGATATATATATATGTATAAATATACTGATATATATGCATGTGTGTGTGTGTGTGTGTGTGTGTGTGTGTGTGTGTGTGTGTGTGTGCATGTGCAGTATTAGGAAGAGTGTCTACAGATTAGGAATGTGTTGTTAGTTCACACAAGTGCCTAAGGAAGAAGCCAGCTGAGAGAAAGGAGTGATCTGTATATTTTTGTCAGAACAAAGTTTATATATACAAGCGCATTAACCGTGTGTTTTGTAAAAGTAACAAGGGGGCCTGAGTCCCTAAGAAGAGAAGGTAGAATGTGGGAAAGACCACACTCACTCTGAGATGTAAGATGGTTGTGAAAGATCAACTAGGTCTTGTGGTCTACTGCAAAACGTCTGCTTATTACCTACAGTAGAGCACATTTAAGCAGCCAACATACACTTAAACATGATAACTCATGTGTGCAGCATTGAAAAGATAATAAACATAAAGATAAGATGGAAGGAAAAAGAATAGCAAGAATATATGCCCCACACACACACACACACAAAAAAAAGAACTAGGAGTGATAGGTTAGTACAGTCCTTGGTGGTAACAGGAGAAAGGATGAGAACAGTGGGAACATCATTCTGAGAGGTTAATCAGTAACAGCTGCTGAGAATCTGGAATACTGTATGTGGAGTGAGAGAAAATGATGCATTAAGGATTGTTTTTAATGTGAGGGACCTGAGAAGCATATCTGAGTTCCTTTAACGTAAGAATAATATGCTTTAGAAGAAGTCAGAGGTCTCGATATGAATAGGATGATATTGATATACAAATATGCCATTTGGCAGCTGTATGTAAGAATGTGATTTCCCCAGGTGTGGTAGTGCACGCCTTTAATCCTCAGCCCAGTCTAGACTATACAGCAAGTTCTAGCCAAGACAAGCACATCCAGTGACACCTGTCTTCACAAAAAAAAAAGTAAGTAAAAAGAAAGAATGAATGAAAAATAAAAATGGAATGTGTATAGATTTCAATGCTATTCAAGCTCCTGAAACAGGCAAAAATTAGACATTGTTAGATGAATACAAAGATTCAAATGACAGGAGATTCACAGGTTGTTTAAAGTTTAGGAATCTGAGAAGTTACCACCCATCCAGTCCCTTGAAAAAGCAGATGTAGGAAGACACCCAGGCAGGAGTGTAGTAACTAGAGAGAAAGTCAAATACCCGAGTAAAGGAATAATGAAAGCACTAAATAAGGCATATAATATCCATGACCTTGTTTTGTTGGTGATGAAAGTCAGCTTTGCCAAGATGTATTATGTATATAACGTCATAAAATTTTAAATAATGTATACATTTAAGCTTTATGCCACCTTTTTAATAGATGTGTGTACATTATTCAGTGTTGAGTTTCATAAAGATGATTTATTCAAATAGACCATATATTTTAACTATTTTCCATGGTTAATTAACCTCATCCTTGAGGTTAAAACAATAAAACAAAAGAAAGAAACAAAGGGGATACTAATAAGAGATGGAGAATTCAAACTATTCCTATGATACTATTCATATGAGACACTAGGACTTCCACCAGTATGCCACTATTTATCAACTAAATAATGTATGCCTATAAACAGGAAGCTGTCTTGTGTACTCACTAAAAAAAACCCAAAACAGTAACAGTTCAGTTTATGAAAACTATTATATTACCAATACTACCATTTTTGATGCATTGCATAAAATGATCATTCTTGGATGTAAAGGTGAACCATGCTTACACTAGCAAAAATAATCTCTAAATCACTTTCGAACATCAATCATCCAAGATGTTCTTGGCATCACAGTTAAGGAAGTAATTTTATTGTTTATAACTCAACACAGATAGTAGTATCAACACTATCAAGGGGAAAAACTTCTGTAGACAACTCTGAAGAATTGCCTTCTATGTGAAGTCACCATAACAAGACTGACAGAACTGGGGCACGGGCATAGATTTGGTTGGATAAACTCTGATTCTTTGTCTTCAAGCAGTGACTACCTTAGCAATTCATATAGCAAAGACCATCCTATGCTTACTGTACATTAACCTGAAGTAGAAGCCGACTTTGTAGTTGTTATCTGTTTCCAAACCTGAGAATTAGCCTATATTCTTTCAAAAAGAGTGAGAAATAGGCAAATATTTTCCACAAAGTGATCATAATGTATGTGATAAAACAATACAGCAAGAATATAAACACTTTTGTGAATAAAGTTGACCATTTTCAAGAATAATTTTGTAGAGGAACAGAAGCCTATTTGGAAAACATAATTACTTTTTTCAACAAAGGTAAGAAAAAACTACATGCAATGTTTTGAAACTGCAGTAATTAAAGATAGTTATGTATTCAATTCATGCTGAATTCCCTAGTTTCATAGGATTACGTGCTAGATTACGACTGCTAAGCCAAAATTCAAATTAATACATAATAAATAACAGCAAATAATCACAGGGATTTTACTACAGAAAATTAAGAATTCAAGTATATTTTAACTGTTCTGCATCCATTAGTACATTTAATTTTGAAAATCAAATAGTGAGGTAAGGAATTATTCTACTTTATAGAAGAGAAACTGAGTGACAAAGAGTGAGAAATACAACTTGGCCAAGGTTGTAGTCTTAGAACAATGGAGCCATGAATGAACTCAGACAATTGTTCAGTCTATAGGGAGAGTTTAAGAAACCAAATGTACCCCATACACTAGAAGCAGCAAGAAGAAATTCCAGAGGCATTCGAGTGCCAGGGATCAGTGTTGAAAGGCACAGTGTGTAGTTACAGTGATCTATGTAAAGGGATAGCAGGGCTGGACTGAGGGTGTAGATACAATGCAGATGCTAAGGAGTAATATGATTTAATAGGAGACTGTGATAGGAAGGCATAGTAAGTTTGATAAGAATATTGAGTTGGTTGCGTGTGCTTCCAATCGAAATAGAAGAATGAAAGAAAAGGCAAGAAAATACTTTTATTCAGGAGAGAAGTACAACCCATACAGACTTATAGACCAATCTTTGTGATCATCTTGTGCTTCTTGACACCTATGCACTTTCAGTGCTCTTGCTTTACTTTCTGGAATACATATCAGCAGCACCTGGCCAACCCAAAACAAACTCAATGGCATTTTGCCTCATGTTTTGTCAGTCTTTTTAAACCTTACATGTCCTTTGCATATATATTATGGAACCAGATTTGTATTTTTATGGGATTCCTGTGGATGCAAATATGTGTCTCTGAGACTATATATATTTTAGGGTTTCTTTTTCTTGTTTGTTTGTTTGTTTGTTTTATCTTAGTCTGGTTTGTTTAACATCTTTTATTATTATTATAATTTAGATGCTTGTTTGTTTTCTAAGGAAAGAGAGAAAAGAGTGTGAATTTGGATGGAAAAGGAAGAGGGGAGCCTCTCAGAGGAGTTAGGGAAGAACAAAGCATAATCAGGATATATTATATGAAAAATCTACTTCAACAAAAGAAAAATAGAAAAATGTATGTTCACTATGTTCACTACTTCTTTGAAAACTTCACAAAATGTGTTTTGATCACACTCTGAAGCCCTTCCACAACAGTAGTTTGACACAGTATTATTACCCAAAGTTCATAGTTTATGCTTGGATGATATTTTATCTTTTATTTCCAGACCCCAGATGCAAAAATAGACTCACACACCATGTTTGGCTTGATGCATTGTCTCTAATGCCAAGAACACCTGGACAGGCTGAGGGTCAAAAATAGCATGAATTAATTATTTAATTCATACATGACTTTTATCACCATGGAGTGTCAATTAATTCAGTATGGCCAATGAAATCACCTTTTAAAAATTGGCATTGTGTAGATTCCCCAAGCTATTACATCTGAATGCTGTCACTGACCCTCATCTCCTTTTTGATTCAACAGTTGTCGAGGTACACACTGTTTTCCTACACGTGATTCTAGACCCTAACAAACACAAATAGAAGGACAAAGACACAACTTCCAGCCATGTCTAGGTACTTTAGCAGAAGGACTTTCACACTAAAATTTAGTTGTCAATTTTCTCATTTCATAGCCACTCGCTCTATTCCAGTGTAAGGACTTCACTGCTCAACACCAAGCATTAGGATGTCTCAACTGTTCTGTGTTCACCTTCTGGATAATGAGATGGCTCACAGGGTAAAAGTGCTTGTCCCCCCCAGCCTGATGGTCTGAATTCAACCTCCAAAATCCACATGCTGGAAGGAAGAAACTGACTCTTGGCCATTTTTCTCCTATCTCAATGCAGACAGGCAGACAGACAGACACACACACACCAAACAAAAACAAAATTTAATTAAATAAAAATTTGACATTTTAAAAAGTATAAATAACTATACTTAAATAAATGTTTTATGTATGTACATATATACACAATTGTGTGTATTAGGTTTTCTGAGGCAATCTTGGCAGCAAATACCTTCCTTTTGTGCTTCTAAATATGTTAGTGCTTGTCTAAACCTGTATGTTAATTTCATCTTCTGAAATTAAATCAGCACACAAATAGTCACAATCTCAAAATCTGAGACTGTTAACACCCTTCATTATCACTAACAGACTTTCCTGAGACAATAAATTTAATAAGGCAAGGGGAAATTTTATAACATGGCGTCATTAAAAAGTTTATTTAGATTTCCGTATGTTTTTCCTACAGAGGAAGACTTTCCAGGCATCTGGGAAATCTACCTTGTTGGCTGACACACTTTTCCTATAAAACCTTTTACATCTGTAACTACTCCAGGTGAAAAAAATTCTTAATCACCATTGCTTACTGTCTACCAGATCTCAAATCTTTGCTACCGCTTTTCATGAAAAATTCTGAGAATACCTTAGAATGTTAAAATTACACACATAGTCAATGAATATCAACCATTTCCTATTTCCAGACAATAAATTCCAGAATTTTAATTTTATGTTATATTTTATGTACTTGCTTTAAAACAATTTAATTTAATTTAATTATTTTGCAGATTCAAATCACAACAGGCAAAGTATATGTAGAATGCAAACTCAGGTTTGTAAAAAAAAAAACTGTAATAATCTCAAAAAGATAAAAGTAACACTTGTCATACATGAAATATATTGTTATTGATAAATTATTTAATTCTCATTAAATTTGGAATCACATTTCTATAGTGTTGAAGTTTACAAATTGTTTATTTTGTGGCTTTTCTTCACCTGAATTGCATGTCTGTCCCTTCAAGCAAGACATTCTGAAAATGCTCTCAGCCATTTGCTGAGGGATGTCAGCTGCATTACTAATGCTGGGATTGAGTGTTATCATTTTTGTCCTTAGAATCCTTTCAAGTCTGGAAAAACTCTGAACCATGCATGTCTGCTTCCTATTGCATCTGAGTCAACTCAGATGTACGCATGTCTGCAGCACGCCTAGAACACCTCAGAAATATTAAATTGAAGAACTTTAAAGCATAGAAAGCTCATATGATAGAATGTCATCACTTTATAAGTGCAAAACCAAATGACTACAGCCAAATAATATTTCCCAGATAAGTATAACTGTTGAAGGACAGCACTAAGAATACAACCAAAATATCACACTCTGAGCTAGCTCCAGCAACTGTATGTATATCCAAAGATGTTCTGTCTGCAGATTTCTAATAAAGTCAGGATTACATGGGTCTAGACCACATCCCAAAGCTAGGTTTGACTTGCCAGATAATAAATACTTTAGGCTTATCAGCCCATAATTTCTAGTATGTAGTTTTCATAGCCATATCTTCAGCTGTGGCATAAAAGAAGTCACTAGAAAGGAGATTAATAAAAAGCAATAGAAATGGCTTTCACTCAAGATATGTAATAAGGTTTCAATTTCATATAATTGAAATTTTTTACAACATAGTACTCCCTTTTAATTTCTATGTACCACTTGAAAGTACAAAAACCATTAGAAGTTCTCAGACTATGGGAAAACATTCTGTGTGCACAATTGGTCTTTGAAAGGTTGGATCAACCATCGCTGATATAGGACAATGACATGGGTATTTTAAATCTTGTGTCAGGTCTGGTGATTCAGCTCAGTACGTGCTTGCTGAGCATTAACAACCATTGAGTCGATGCCAAAACCTCCAGTGGAAAAAATGCATGTGCGTACAGTCTACAATTTCATACACAGAAAAGTAACTGAGAAAATTTGAGAATTTTATTTAAATACAAGCATTCTGTTATTTTTCCTTTTGTTAAAATATATTTTTCACACAATCTATTCTAATATAAACAGTATATATACATATATGTATATGTATATAATTATCTTATAGTTGAGGTTTCCCTCAACTTCTCCCCACCTCCCCTTCCAACCAGAACCACCCCTTTCTGATTCTCATTAGAAAACAAACAGGTTTCTAAAGGACAATAGAAAATAATAAAATGAAACAAAACTAGCACAATTAAATGAGACAAAACAAAGAATCAGAAAGAAAAGAGCCCAGCGAAAGGCACAAGAGACAGATAAAGACACAGAGACCAACTCGTTTGCACATTCACGAATCTTAACAAACAATTAATGCTGGACCAATTGGGATTGGAAGCTTTCTTTGAAGGTGTCCTGGGAGTTATCTTGTTCTGGTGAGGAACAGCAACTGAAGCACTTGGTGCTGGAACATGAATGATGCAGGATGTCATCGTCCAACATGCTGAGAGCAATGAATCCTGTCAGGTCTGATCCTGTGTCAGTGTCTAGTTCTTTTGTTCTGAAAGCATATAATTTCTCACAAGCATTATGCAATCCTAAAATTACAAATGTAAAGGTGTGCAGGATGCAAAATTAAGGCTGGTTTTCTGCTCTTTGTATGAGCAGGAAAAAAGACATCTGTAAATCTTCATTCATGCCATATGAATAATTTTTAGACGCACTAAGATAGGAAAGATGTTTTCTTCAAGGCTGTCAAATTCAAATAGCCAAAACACTAAACATGTAACATTTATATAATTCTTGACTGTGTCATGGTTCTTCTTGAAATAGGTAGTCTATTGTATATATATATATATATATATAATAATATAAATGTATATGTAAAAAATAAAAAATGTTAAAACAAACAAAAAACACTTAATTAGAAACCATAATATATATGCAAAGGACCAATAGGGTGAAAAAGAGAGAAACTTATATTGAAAATAAAAATAAGTAAAATTAAATTTTTTTAAGAAGGAAAAGAACTGACATAACATTACATGCCAGGGAACTTCCAAAGAGGCCACTGAGATCGTTTTCTTTTGGCCATCTACTGCTGGGCGTGCAACCTGCTCTTAATAGTAGTTTGTTCCCCAGAGAGACTTTCTTGGAGAAAACTATGTTTTTCTTTTGGAAGTGGTTGTCAAATGGAGTCTGCCTCTGTATTAAGGATGGGACATGTGTCCATTTCACCATCCAGTTCTAGCACCCCATCTGGTGCAGGCCCTGTTCACTCTGCTTCGGTCTCTGAGTTCGTATGTGCATCAGTCCTGTTGACCTAGAGGGTCTTGTTTTCTTGGTGTTCTCTCTCCCCTCTGGATCTTACATTCCTTCTGTCTACTTTTCTAGAGAATTCTCTGAGCTATGAGGGGAAATAATAATAGAGATGTTGTGTTTGGGGCTGGGTGTTCCAAGGTCTCTCCCTCTATGCATAATGTCTGGGTGTGGCTTTCTGTATTAGTTCTCATCTGCTGCCGCAGGAAACTTCCCTAATGATGGCCAAACAAGGCACATCATTTCATTGCCATTGCAAAGGAGTTTTCCTGCTGGGCGTGGTGGCACACACCTTTAATCCCAGCACTCGTGAGGCAGATGCAGATGGATCTCTGTAAGTTTGAGGACAGTCTGGTCTACAGAGCAAGTCCAGGACAGCCAAGGCTACCCAGAGAAACCCTGTCTCAAGAAGCAACAACAAACAAAAAGAAAAGAAAAGTGGTTTTCTTTTGTTTGTTAGTTGCTTTAAAGGTTGTAGAAATTGGTTTTATCTTAGGTCTTTCTCTGGGCCATCTAGTCTTAGGTTCTTGGTCACTGAAGTAGTGTTGGGTATGGATTCAATCTCATTAAAGAGGCCTTAAGTCAAGTCAGATACTGATTGGTTGGTTACTCCCACAAGCCTTGTTCCACCACCGCACTATCATATATTCCAGCTAGGACACCATTGTAAATTAAAGAGTTGTCGCTGGTTTGATAATTATGTTTCTCCTGTCATAGCATGCAGAATAGCATCCTGTCCCAATAAGGCTAGCACATAGGGGTGAAGGCTCTAGGCAGGTACCAGCTCAACTTCTCCATGTTCAATGAGTTGTGTAGGTGTTGGAGCCTTACTATAAGTTTATGGAAAGCAAAATATAGTCTTGATAGCAGCCTAGGTTGTTTTGGATTCCCATGAGATCCCTCTGACCAAAAAACTCAACTAGACTTAAATCAATCACTTTACTGGAAACTTCATTTGGAGACAAGAGATGTCTAGGTGGTGTCTGTCTCCTCTAAATTTTGGCTATCTTATTGAGATTGCCTTCAGAAGTATATATGTTTTAGAAAACTTCTACTATATTAGGCTTTCTTACAAGTGCTCAAATAGTCCTTAATTTTAGCTGTCTCATGCCATAATTCCTTCTTCACCCCTCCCTTCCTTCTATCCTCCATCTTGAGACTCTTATTCTAGTCCCCCCCACACACACACACACATACCATCCATTTATAATCTCCATTCTATTTCCCCTTCCTAGGAAGATATATCTTTCCTTAAGTAGTCACTTACTCAACACCTGACCACTGTGGTTCTCTGGATTGAAACTTGGTTATCTATGACTTAATAGCTAATGTACATATACCATCTTTGTTCTTTTGAGTGTGGGTGACATCACTCAGATTGATATTTTCCTACTTCTATCAAATGACCTATGTATTTCATGGATTCCTTTTTGTGTCTACACAATATTCCATTGTGTAAATGTATCACATGTTCTTTGCACATTCATAAGTTGAGGAATATCTAGTTTGTTTCCAATTTCTGGCTATCATGAATAGAATATCCACCAATACGGTTGAACAAGTGTGCTTGTGGTAGGTGTCTTTTAGGTATATGCCCAAGAGTGGTATAGGTGTATCTGGAGTTAGGTTGATTCTCCTCTTCTTGAGAAACTGACACACTGATTTTTATAGTGGTTCTACAAGTTTGTACTATCACCAGCTTTGTATGAGTGTTGTCCTTACCCCACATCCTTACCAGCATGAGCTATCACTTGTTCATCTTAGCCAACCTGATGAGTGTAAGATGATATCACATAGTAGTCTTACTTTGCATTTTCCTGATGACTAAGGATATTGAGCATTTTTTATTTGTTTCTCAGCCATATGACTTTTCTCTTTTGAGAACTCTGTGTCCAGAGCGGTATATTTGTTTTCTTGATACCTTGTAGCTTTTTGAGTTCTTTATATATTTTATAATTTAACCCTCTATCAGATCTGTAGTTGGTATAAATATTTTCCCATTCTATAGGCTACCCTTTTGTATGAGCAAAGATATTCTTTGCCACATAGAAGCTTTTCAGATTCATGAGATCCCACTTACTCATTTTTTATTCTAGTGTTTGTTTAGAAAGTCTTTTCCTGTGCCAATGAATTCAACACTATTCTCCACTTTCTTTTCTATCAGGTTCAGTGTATCTGATTTTATGTTGAGGTCTTGCATGCATTTGGAATTGAGATTGTGCAGGGTGATAAATATGGGTTTATTTGGATTCTTCGATATGCAGCCATTGAGCTGAACTATTTGTTGAAAATGCTATCTTTTTCCCATTGCATATTTCTGGCATCTTTGTAAAAAAAAAAAGTAAAGTGTTCATAGATGTGTGGACGCATGTCAAGATCTTCAATTCAATTCCATTTATCAACATGCCTGTTTTTGTGCTAATAACTATTGTTGCAATTACTGTAGCTCTGTAGTACAAGTTGTGGTTGGGAGTAGTGATACCTCCAGTAATTTTTTAACTATTCAGTATAATTTTACATATCCTATTGTTTTGTTGTTGTTGTTTTCATATGGAGATGAAAAATATCCTTCAATATCTGTGAAGAATTATATTAGAATTTTAATGAGAGTTGTATTGAAGATTTAGATGACTTTGGTGGGATGTACATTTTTACTGTAATAATCTTCCAATCCATTAGCACAGGAGATCTTTCCATCTTCTAATATCCTCATGAGTTTCTTTCTTATAATTCTTAAAATTTGTAACATAAGAGTCTTTCACTACTTACTTAGGTTACCCCAAGTTATTTTATATTATTTGAAGCTATTGTGAAAATTGTTGTTTCCATGATTTCTTTCTTGGACTGATCAACCTTTTATTAACTTATGTAAAATTATTTAGATATACAAAAATAATTTGTAATAAAAAATTTTAAATATCCTGTTATTTTTAATATATTTGCATTAACAAATATTTGAGGTCATCCATTTGAGAGAACAGTGATAAACAACAGGATAAATTCAATTATATGTAGATTAAAGAACTTGCTATTCCAGCCAGACATGGTGTCTAGAATCAGTTACTTTTCATTCAGAAATTATTAAATGAGTTAAATGGCGTATAAGAATAGCAAATTCTTCTTTTCTTCTTTCTTTCTTTTCTTCTTTTTTGTTTTTTGTTTTTGCTTTGGTTTTGGTTTCCATGTAGCCTTTACTGTTGGCTGTCCTGGATTCACATTATATACCAGGCTGGCCTCCAACTCACAAAGAACCTCCTGCTTTTGTCCCCCCAAGTGCTGGGATTACGGGCACGCACCACCACACATAGCTGGCCCCTCACTATTTTCAAAGCATTATTATATAATGTTTGATTTTTCTACATATCACAATTTTATATGCTGGTATATTTTTATAACTTTTATTAAATTTTATTTGACAGTTTTGTAGATGTTTACGCATTCTTATTACTATAAATTCACCCTTTCTAATATTCTGGCCACTCTTGCCCAATCCTATTATTTACTTCTAGCGTTCCTGATTTGGGAGGTGAGGGAGGTTGCTAAGATCCACTGATATCAAGCTGGATCATCTGAATTTCCATTTGTTTGTAACTATCTAGCAGAGTCTGATGGACTCCCAAGCAGGTATACAACAAAGGAATATGATTGTTTTCTGTCCCCATTTATCAGTAGTCAACAATTCAGTAAGAAAGATTCTGCCTCCATGACCCATAACTGACTGTTGATAGCCTCATTCCTTGTAGGCTCACTGAAAGTCATCATAGTCACTGTGAGATCATGCTGTGTTTGCTGTCACAGCAAACAGATTTTCACAACCCATTCTCTATCTTCTGGCTTTCATCAATTTTCACACCAGAAGTTACATTTTCTATTTTATAAGAAGAATATAATTCACAGCTAGGATGATTGTGACATATCTCAATCCATGCCTTCTTCTTTCTCCATGCCAAGGGAAAATACAACCACATTTAGACTTTTGACTCTTCTCACTCCCATGTGACTGCAATATTGACAACCTTCATGAGTTCATTCAGAAAAGGTGCATTCTATTACACCTTGAGACACGGTTAAGGGAAGTGGATGTTGACATAAATAAGAAAAAAAATTACTTAGAGAGATACATTCATTCCTCCTCCTCCTCCTCCTTCTCCTCCTCCTCCTCCTTCTTTTAAATTTGCCATGACCAAAACCTGAATGGATTAGATGCAAGGAAGAAAAAAATATTGGATGTCAGATTTCAAAAATATTTCATCTGTCACAGAAAGGAAAACACAGTAGAGAGAATGTCTCAGGCTATCATGGGGATTTTGTTCACAAGGCAGCATGCAGACCAGGACTAGGGTCTGACAACCTTCCAAGGTCCACAACTAGTGACGTATGCCAAGGGCTAGCCCCACATTTTCAAGTCACTACAGATTTTAAAATAGTGCCACAAGAACTATTTTGGTTTGTGTTATGGTTAAGGACATGGTTAGGGCTCAGAATACAAGCCTGTGGGGAGCATGCCAGACTCCAATATCAAGAGGAACTCTTCACTGTAGGACAGACGGGCCTCATTTACACAGATGAGCCAGTACTAGTGAGGAAACATTTTTGAGAAAATGTCAGAAAGAATTCCCAGAGTATAATAGGAAATGTGGAGTGGTCTATTCTTGAAAGAGTGTTTCTGGAACTTATAAAGCTGAAAACAAAACCCAAGAAAATCATCATATACTGATTCAAAATTTTCATTTCAGACATCTAACTGCCCTAGTACTTAAATTGACAACTGATAGAAATACCTTTGGTTTCTTATGAAATTTCTCAACTGAACTGCCATTTGTCAAAAGATGACATAAATTAGAGTGAATCACAGAGAATGTCTGCATGAAATCATGTAGGTGATGCTTTTAAGAGAGAAACCTATGTGAACTCCTTTGATTAAAATTGTTCGTACTGATAGTTCTAATGTATAGAGTGAGAGCTAATGTTTCTTTTCATTTGGGTGGACAAATAGCAATAATTCATGTTTTATGCTCTATAAAATTATAATTAAGTGCACTCGTCTCAGAGCTCATTTTTATATATGAGCTATCAAACGGCCACACTTGCCTTTGCATTACTCCTAGTTTTACTATGAAGAATATGTAAATCATTGTAGTCCACAAGCAATGAAAGCATGATCCGACCCACGGTGCGCCGTGGTGTGCTGTTTCAATTGTGGCCCCCTTGGCAGGAATTGACAAGAAGCAGGTTTTGTCTGTGGGATTTGGCCTGTCATATGAATCATTCCCAAAGAATGAAGCCTTCTCTGTGGCTAGAAGAGACGCAGAGAGTGGACCACGGAGCTTCCCCTTTCTCTCTTGCCTTTTTGTTCTGAAATTTACTGCTTGACAAGCACACAAAGCAGCAAATTGTGATTTATTCCTGCAGGATAGAAGACATCATTACATATTTTCCTGTTCTCCAGCCATATTTTTAAAATTTATTTCGAGAAATCCTTCTTCAGCTATAGAATGTTGATTAATGGCTACGGTGCCTGTTTGTATTATTTAAGTGGGATAAGTCAAAGAATAAGAAGTACCAAAGTCTAAAGCACAATCAAATAGGCTACATATGCAACCTTCTTTTATATATATATAAACATGCACACACACATATACACACACACATGCCCGTGCACACACAGACACAAAATCAATGTTTTGCCCCACATGTATTCCATAAGGTCTCTATACAACAAAATTAATTTATGTGTAAAATATATCTTAATACTTAACCACCAAAGAACATTTTAAATATATATATATATATATATATATATATATTGCATCTTATATTCATGTGCATTTAATAGTAAAAATTTTCATGTCAGTCATTTCTTTGAGTCTATGTATATAATTGCTCTTATAAGAAAATATGTGTGTTTTTTTTTTCAGAAAAAGCAAAGCCTTGAAATTCATGTATTTTTAAGCAAAGGCTACAAATTCCTAAAATACCTATGTTGATTAAATTATTTTCAAAAATTCTGCCTTTTGTTTGTATATGTTACCAATCATAATTTTATTTTTAGTGATAAAACTATTAAATATTGTACATGCATGATCTCTTTTTATTATTTGTTTACTGAGAATAAAAGAAGTTTTAAGAGGTTTAGTGATATGATAAGGCTGGTATTTGAACTCTACAACCTTAGAATTAAAATTCGTTTCCCTTATATGAAACCATTCACATCTAAGAATCATTTTTGCTGAATGTGACCTTGAGAAATATGATCATATAGTGTCTTGTGGTATCATGAAACTGTGTGATTACTCAAAACGTCATATGCATTTTAATAATTTTAGTCTACCTGCAATAGAAATAATATTCTGTGTCTTTAATAAGCAAGACTTGGTGAACCTGATTCCTCAAATTAAGTTTTTTCTTTAGCATCTTTCACATAGATTTAAATTTTTTAGGTGTATTACTACTTGTGTGTGTGTGTGTGTGTGTGTGTGTGTGTGTGTGTGTGTGTGTGTGTTTCTGTGAGAACATGTGCAGTGATTTCAGGTGCCTACAGACTCCAAAAAAAGTTTTGCATCCTTGGGAGTTGGGGGTACAAGGGAATAAATGTTGCCTGACAAAAGTGCTGGGTAATAAGCCATATATGGTGTTTGTCCTTCTCATGTATTTATATTTCTATTTTTCTTTAGGCTTTACTCACCACATGTTTACAACTCCTTACTATTCTTTTCTATTATATTATTTTATTTATTTACTCTGAAGGTACTCTTTGGCAATGACATTATTTTACATTTTTCCCCAAAGCTTTGATACAGTCACATGGCTTCACTTACAGGGTTCATATAATTTCTCCAACACATGAGGTCATTTGAAGCATTCAGTTGAATTTAGTAAACCAAGATAATTAATGATCTAAGAAGTTGAACTCAGAAGTCTCAAAGCCTAACTCATGTTTAAATATGTAATGACAAACTGTACATTCAAGGAAAAACTATATGTATGTGAGTCAATAAGAAGAACGCTAATGGTAAGACTAGACTTTTAGAATTTCTAGAAGTCCCAGCTATTTTCATTAGATTTACACATGTGTGCAGGTGTAGAGCAATCATTTTGTCGACTTTTCCCTCTGCCCTCTGCTTCCACTCTTACCAAAAGCAAACTGCCTTTGATCCAAACACTAAGACGTTTTCTTCTTTGATCAAATAGAGTTCACACTCTAGTCTTCCTGAAGCCATTTCCTGCATGGATGCCAGGCACAGTTTGTCCAAAGCATATTTTGGAAATGGAGCTCCTGGTTTCAAACACTATTTCTGGATAGTGAAATTCACATCTTTTAACGTGCACTACAAGTCCCTGTAGCATGTGATCCTTGTGTGTATTCTAACTTTACCTCATATGCCACTCTGTTGCGTTCATTATAGTGAGATGCTCTGTCTGTCTGTCTGTCTGTCTGTCTGTCTGTCTCTCTCTCTCTCTCTCTCTCTCTCTTTGTCACTCTGTCTTTGTCTCTGTCTGACTCTGTATCTTTGTTTCTCTCTCATTCCTTTCCTTTCCCTGTCATTCTGTCTCTGTCTCTGTCTCTGTCTCTCTGTCTCTCTCTGTCTCTGTCTCTGTCTCTCTCTGTCTCTGTCTCTGTCTCTGTCTCTGTCTCTGTCTCTGTCTCTGTCTCTCTCTCTGTCTCTCTCTCTCTCTCTCTCTCTCTCTCTCTCTCTCTATATATATATATATATATATATAGTACTATCTTTCATCTATCTATCTATCTATCTATTTATCCTATATCTGTCTACCACTAATATTCAGAACCAACCTCAGTGCTTTGTTTTTGTTTCTAATAAGAAATCTTCTTAGTCTGTCATCATTCATTCAAGTTTCAAATTTTTATACAAGGTCTCAGAGAAACCACTTTGCTCTCCATAGATTTCATCTCCCATTGGTCATGTACAAATCTTAGAGTGCTAATCACTTTCACATGTTTTATTAGAATATATGTTCTAACTTTTCCTTCTATTAACTAATAATGTTATTTTATACAGGAGACTGGAAAAGTTCTTCCTGGTTGTTTTTTGACTTCACAGTTTCCACAGACAGTGGAAGCAAGGTATAAAGCTAAAGAATGGAACTACTGATGATCAAAGTTCAAAACCCCACATGAATTTCTGTGAAGCTGTAAAGCAAACATTATCAAAGTAGAAACATGTGGAAGTTAGTTTTCAACTGAAGCTTAAGTTTTCTATAGGAACAAAATGAGAGAAAGGAGTGGGTTCTCTGTCTTTATTTGTTACATTATTGAGGTGAGACCTGTTTAAAATCTCAGGGTTACATAATGGCATTCTTTTGATTACTGCACATCATTAAACATGCACTGTCTTTAAGGAACTTGTCTGGCTCCATGCTTCTAAGAACATTCACAAATTTCCAGCCCTGCTTTGCCTTCCTCGATCCTCATCTGCAGCAGGAAGTAGCCCTACTCTTAAAGTAAATCACAATTAAAACCAAAATACAATTTTCCCTACATCCATTTTCTTAATCAAACACTCAAATCTAAACTCACAATTTGGAAGAACTTCAGTATATTAACTCTGCACACTATTTCTCATTCTTAGTAGCTGAGGTAAATGGTTTAAAATTGTATTATGTTTGAAGATTACCTGATTTTTTGTGTGTGTGTTCGACCACTGGAATTTCTGATTTACTGTGCTTGAAAGCCAAATATTTGCTTTGCTGAAAACCTCCAAGATAATATTAATGTTGCTGGTTTGGGAACTATGATCTCAGAACCACTGCTTTTCATAATATGCAGAGGATTTGTTTTTATAGCTGCTTTCATTGTGTGTTGTTGGAATAAAATAAGTTGTGAACTACACTTAACCTGTGTTATTGATGCTGCCTGCATGAACTCCTCTGACCCACCACTATGGTTTATGCTATCTCACAGTATAAAAATAATACTTCACTTTCTTTTTTATTTCTTTTTTCATATACATTTATATTATTACACATATATAAAATAAACTACATACAGCAAGAAGAACCACAGAACAATCAGGAATTATATTCATGTTACATTCATAGTGTTTTGCCTGTTTGTATTTGGCAACCTTAAAGAAAACATATTCCTATCTCGGCGGGTCTAAAATTCTGAATGTAACTCAATATCTATCATATCTCATCTCTATCACTTAAAACATCTATCTAGACCTAAAATCCTCAAATAGCTTAGTTTTACAACTAAGACTAGTTGTCTATGGGTTAATACTTCACTTTCAAAAAGAGAAATCCAAATCTTCATCCTTTTGTAATTCTTGCTGAATTGCAGTTGTCAGTGAATGAATAAGAAAGAATGTGTATTCAATTCAATGTCCAGTAATTATATATGAGATGTGCATGTTATATATATAATGTTATATATGTAAATAATATATAATATATTAAATCAGTATATATATATATATATATATATATATATATATATATATATATATATATATATATATATACTCTTGAAATATTGATACTGGCAAAAGTGAATGAGAAACAGAAAATGAGCACAAAATATATCTTGGCTAAAATTTGCTAAGTAGAAGTTACCAACCAATATTAGAGGATGAAAAGATGTTTTTAAATGACAGTCAATATAAGCTATGGACATTCAGGGAACGGAGATACTCTTTTGTAGTGAACTGGGATGATGATAAATTATCAAATGATAGGAGTGTACCAGTGACTGTTAAGTGTATGTGTATGCTAGACTAGAAAAGGGGCCTGCTGGATATTTGGTCATACATTAGTCTGGGTGTTTCGTTGGGGATGTGTTTGGACAAATAAAGCATGTGTTCTTTATCCAGGGGGCTCGAGGCCTAGAGCTCTACATGCCTTGGCCAAGATCATTGAATTGTTTTGATGCTAAAACAACCTGCTTCCCTTCTGATGAGAATCTTTGGATCAACTTACAGAATTTTGTATTTGATAATCTCCATATGTCATATGAACCAAATCTTTACAAAAAAGTACTTTTACATATCATTTACTTATAGTATCTATAAAATATTCAACATGTGAAACACTATGTAAACAGAAATAATAGTAGATGTGTGTGAGAGAGAATTCTAACAAAATGATGCCTTGACTAGCTTCAATAGGAGAAGATGCACCAAGTCCTACTGCAACTTAATATGCAAAAGCAGGTTGACATTTGTGGGAGGTCTCCCCATCTCTGAGGAGAAAGGAATGGTGTGGGAGAGGGGAGGAGAGAAAGGAAGAGAATCTCTGATCGGCATGTAATGTAAAGTTAATTCATTCGTTAGTTAATTGATTGATTAATGGGGGGGGGGAAGGAATTCTGTCCCTTTTCTGGCTGTACTCTGAGATGTCTCTTGCCCATTCCTACAATATCAGTGTTGCCTACTCTAAGAAATAAAGTTTCATTCATGATAATTTCCCTACATCTTGCCCAAAGCAATACATTGAATTATAACACATCCCTCCACTGTCACGTGTAGGCAAACTCCTTAAAAAAACAAAAACTGGAACAGATTCCGTATTAGACCCTTGCATTCTTCCCTGAATCTCCAGCCAGGATTTCTTCTTCCACTGTAACACACTGGCTTCTGCAGAGAAAGCCAGAGGTTGCTCTGTCGCTAAGTGAAGTCTTCTGATTAATCTGAAGTCTTTTCTCCGTCATCGTGTTACTACCAACCCCAGTAGACAAGGATCTTACTCTATATTGTCTCCACACTCCATCAAAAGCTTTTTGTTGTTGTTGTTGTTGCTCTCTTCTTTTCTTTTCAGACTTAAAATTTGAATGTTTGAGGTTCCTTCCCTCATGCCCTGCTTGCCGCTCCACTCATTATTCTTCGAAGCTCATGAATCTATCTATGATAAACCTCCATTTGTGCTGGGATTTGGACTGACTTGATCTTGTGCTGGTCTTATGCATGCATAGCTGTAACTACTATGAGTTCATGGGTTTAATGGCTGCCCAACCTTCTTGTCCAGCGAATACTGTCTCACTGCAACTATCCACTGCGTCTGGTTCTTATTAATCAACTACATTCCAAATTGTCTTACTTTTTGCTCTGCTTTTCTTTCCTGATCTCAGAACCAGACAATATTTTCTAAATTCAACTCTTCCATGTGTATTTATTTCTCCCATTCGACTTCTGTCCTATCATCCTACCACTTCTGGCAGTGAATTTAGTCTTCTCACTCTTTGAATATATTCGCAACCTCCTCTGGTTCCCGTGATTTAACGGTACTTAACAGTGACATGAGCAATCGTACCAGTATCTTCAGTGACCTCCTGATTTCACATCTACTCTCAGGCTGTTCTGAACACAATAGTATATAATATCTAATTTAAGTATTGCCACTTAGTGTTCTCATTCTGCTCAAAAATAAAGTATAGTTCCCATCACTCTAAAGTAAAAGGTGCAGTAGTTAAAATGGCCACAAAAAATGTAGAGAGGGGTCCACCTTTCTATCAATACCTGTATTAAAACACATTGAATGAGAAATTCCTTGATCAGGGCCTCTTAAGCCTCACGCTTCTGAGTTTTTCTGCCGTATTTAATTTTATTTCTTCTTCAGCATTTATCACTATCTAACATACAATATACTTACATGTTTATCTTATAAAATAACTGTGATCTACAGAAAGAAGAGAATTCCAAGGAGACCAGAGTCTTACTTTTCTTCAGTGCTATAATTGTCGTATTTAGTCACATGTGAAACATGGAAGAACGAATGTAGCACACTGCATTTTGCACATGGGTGCTGGTTAGAGAAATAAGTAGTCAAATTTTTGGAATTTTTAATTAAAAGTGTATCATGTAAATTAGAAACCATACATAAAATTTAAATTTGAGGGGGAAATAACACAAAATATGAGTAAAAAAAATAAGGCCTCATGTTTAACCTTTCGGAGAGAAATGCAAAGATATTCTGACCAAGTAGTCATTTATCCAACTCTTAGGATTGAAGCTAGAGCTTACAGTCAGGGAGATCAGAGTAATTACATAAACTCAGAGTCCTCAGAGTGAGTACATACACCACAGAGCACTTCCTCAGACTCTAACGTAGAGCAAGTCCACATTTAAGAGTTTGCTGCTGCTGTTGTTGTTGTTGTTGTTGTTGTAGGCAATTGTTCTGGGAAGGAACTCATTCAAAGATTAGAATCTTAAGATGGTTTAGCTCTCAAACATATAAATTGGTAATCTTTCTACAGGAGTTATCTCACAGCCTTTACATACCAATATGATTTGCCAAGCTGCGTGTTGCCAGCATTTTGAGAGAGAAAATGGCTTTACAACAATACTTTAATTCCCTTAGTAGAAACAGTAAGTTTAATTCCTAGAGAATTCTGAACCATAGATCAATAACTTTAAGCACACAATTGGATTCTAAAAGCCACATTTTGATTTGTTCTCTATTCATTATGTGTATCTTTTTCATGGATGATGGTGTTGCTGCATACTATAAGCCTTTTCCAGAATGCCCCTTCAGATCTCCCAGGTCAGTAGCTGAGGAGAAGAGAAATGTGGAGATCATTCTTATTGTGAATCCTAGTAAATCAAATATTCCTCCAGCTGCTTCTCACTACTACAGAGAAGTCCCATTAGCTCCAGACAAAGATCTGAATGCTTATATTAAGTCAACCAGTTTTGAAATATTGCCCAGAGACAAAGGAAAATAAACAAAGATGTTCCAATGACTTGTGTGCCACTAGGTATGAATATGGATTGGCATAATGAATGGAGGGGGGGGAAGATCAGTACTGATATTTTCAAATAGAGGCTGGTGTAAACAAATTACAAAGGTCCTTAGAAAGAAAATACCAACTAATGTCACTATACACTGAGGGCAGTAGTTTTAAAGGTATGCTAAATACCATCGAAAGTAATAACACGGAAAATGATAACTGTTCCTGAAATCTGCAAATGTATTTCAAAAATGCACGGGAATACCATTTTCTATACATCCGTAAACGGAGACTTACAGAAAGAATGCACAAGATGAAATGAATTTCCATAAGTGGTTAACTAGCCAGATAGAAATGAAGTGGGTAGTAGAATAGGGTGTGTTCGCGGTGCCCCCAGTACGTAGCCCCAGCAGCTGAGGTTTCCATTCCCAGCTTTATCATCCAGCCAGTGATAACTGAGGTGCATTACTTGGCTGATCACTTGAAGCTATGGGATATCAAAGGGCCTGGTATCCCAGGAGGGGAAAGTGAGTGAACACACTTACTTGCAGCATGATGAATATGGTCTTTCCGTACCAGCAGCTGCCAAACAGATGAGCAGCTCAGAGCAGAGTCAGGGTCCTCAACGTGAGCTGGGCCCAGAACTAATCAGGTCTAATTAAGACAGACATGTTATGGTCCTGTAGTGTTGACAAGGTCCGGATTCCTGTAGCTATAAATGAGGCATGTTATAATTAGGATCTAATTGAAAATCTGGAAGCGATACAAAACCTGTACCCTCCAAAATCTAAGACAGGACCTCTGTGGGTTCTGCTATGTATCTTGTAAGTCTATGAATGTTCGGAAAGACATATAGTTCTTTTAAAAAATAAGCAAGAAGAATAACAGCAAAGTATGGTTCAAAGGAGTGGCATATGAGGGTAATTTAACATATTACTCAGAATAACGTGTAAATTGTAGATATATAAATTATCTTTATCGATAATGTTTTATATTTTTTCCTAGCTTATTGCATTGAGATAAAAATTAGAATAACTTGCATGGAATAATACAATTAGTTAAATGCTCATGATATCTAGAATTTCAAGGAACTCTGTTAATTGAAGTTATTTTTCATTTTATTCTTTTTTTTCTTTTTTCCTTTTTTTCTATTTTTTTCTTTTTCTTTTTTCTTTTTTCTTTTTTCCTTTTTTTTTCTTTTTTCTTTTTTCTTTTTTCATTTTATTCTTTTCCTCACACTTAGAGTTAGAACGGGATCACTGAGTTCACCTTAGTTGCATCATCATGAAGAAATGTCCCGAATAACACTGTTAAGATTTTAAAGCTAGTTCTTTAATGTGCTACTCATTGCCATCTTGTTGTTCTCCAGTTCTTGACATCAATAAAGAAAATGATTCTGATAGTTAATGGTAATCCTGTTTCAGAAATACATTATAAAACCAAATATCAGTAAAACTGTCATTAGACAAGATTGTCAACTTACAATTATACCTAGAGCAGATAAATTCAACTGTTAAATAACAAATTCAGAGATCAATGACAGATTCACTTCTGTACTGTATTCTTGTTTTAAGTTTCATTTCTTTTTGTTTGTTCGTTTGTTTGTTTGTTTGGATTTTTGTTTGCTTAGTTGCTTTTCAGAAAGGATTTCTCTCACCATTATTTATAGAACATTCTCAGCTTCTCTGTCTACCTTTTATTCTCCTTATGGAACTTTTTCGTACAAAGGTATTTTAATAGTTTATTCTTCAAATACCTATTTCCCTTGCTATGAATGAAATATCCTTGCTTTGCTGTTTCTAATGTGGTGTGTACAGTATCTGATTCATAGGAGGTACAAAGGTAAAACTGTCGAATGAAGCAAAGGACTGTAGCATCAATGCTTGTCATTGATAATGACTTATCCTCAATGTGAAATGTGAAATGTATGCAAATTTCTCATTCACAAATGGCTTATGTATGCAGGCTCCACTTGTAGTACCTTACCTCGTTCCATACAGACTGGAGTAATTAATCTCTTGGCTTTTATGCATGTATTGAGTTTTCATTTTCCTAAAACTATATATTTGATATAACAAACAAAAACTATGTAATTTCTAATTTTAATGACATTGTGTTCTGTATTTACTGTTCAATAAAATATTTGTTACAACTACTGTAAAATAATAGAGATAAAACACGTGGTGTGCTTGTAAACTGATATAGCAATGGTTTTCTCCATGAAGCAGTAGGGTTTGTGGAATTTATAGGTGTGAAATTAGCCAAAAATTCTAGAAATATCTTAGGTATGAATAGAGAACTTGTTACTAATAAAATAAAAGACACTGAATTTTAATCAGACATATAGGAACATATTTCCCTCAACATACTTTCTCGTTTTTTGTTCCTCCTATTGTGGGGTTATTCATATTGATATAGGCATCACTTCCAAATAAATCAATTTACTGAATGTATGTTTCCTAATGTAATTAACTCAAACCAAAAGCCAAACTTCATTCTATAGTTTTCTGACTTCCCAGTTACATGCTTGATTTCTTACTCAGATTTTCTTATTCTTTATAAACCTACCATCACAATAACTATTAAGTGATCTGAGAGTAACAACACATTTTATTGATAATTACAAATTATACATATTTAATATACTAGGAGAAATTTCATTTATTAAAAATAACTTTCACACGCTTACATTCACCTAATAAACAAATGAAAAAAGTGTTAAAAGTGTGAGGCAATTAAACCATCCATTAAGAGCCTACGATGGACAGTAAATTTTAGTCTAAATTCCAATGATAGTTTAAAAGGCTTTGCACTGTTTTATAAACAACACACTTTAGAGGGTTGCCCTTTCTTTTTTTTCTTTCTTTTTCTATCTTTCTTTCTTTCTTTTTGGACTGGGAGCTCATATTTCACCAGATGTGAAATCATTTGGTTGTATAAACAATTTTTTCTTTCAGAAATGCATAAGGTTTTTATTTCTCTTTTTAAAAATAGCAAGGAGAAGTCTATAAACGGATAATATCTATAGTTTGAACTGGGCATCTCAGAAGGGTCCGGGGCTCCTATACACTGACATGATTTACTGTCTGAGGTAAACAGATTAGCTCAGATAATGCTGTCTGATCAATGCACCCCATCTCTGTAGCAGGAAATATTTTGTGAGGTGAAGTGATGACTCCTGAAGGTACTTCCTTGAACCCTCAGTTTTCCCTGACCTCTCTGCCTTCTTTTTCTTAAACAAGTATGGAAGAAACTAAGACAATTTTCAGGATTTTTCTTTGGGTTTTTTTTGTTTTTGGTTTTTTTTTGTTTGTTTGTTTGGTGTTTTGAGTTCTTTATTTTTTATATTGGAGCAAAGAATGTTTAATAGAAATTTTTAAGAATTTACCTTGAGTATTTCACCATTATAGATATCGAATTTTCTGTCCCAGGAGTCTAGGCTAATTCTCCTTTTGCCTTTTTGGAGGGTTATGAGCATAAAATGGCATTTAGAATAGAGGCTCAGTGCCACCGTTTTGCTGAGTCTAGTCAGTGAAAATTGCTCCACTATTTAATGACTCACTTCTCCTTTCTGGAAGCCAATTCCCATCTTATTGAAATGATTTGTCTTTTAAATGTTGAAAGTTTTGATTGTCCTGGGAACAAAAGACTAGCGTACCTTGAGAAGGAAATAATTCTAACAAAATTGATGATTGAAGATAGAAAACAAAGTTTCTAAATTTTAAGGTCAGTCTTAGTTCACTTACCATCACCTCCTCCCTTTACATCCCTACATGGCATCATATGCGATACAATTTTACTCTTGTGAAAGACATATTTAATTGTTAAGTTTCAAAGGGTGCAACAACAAAATAAATTCAAAGGTGGCACCATGAATATATCCTTCATTATGTTTGTGTATCTGTCTGTTAAATAGATTTATGCAATAAATATCATCTTGCTTGTTCTGGGAGAGAGAGCTATCTAAGATTATATCCTGTCACTAATGTAATGCTACGCATATACATGTTTATGTCTGTACCTTTGGCAGTTTAATACGCTGAAAAAATGGGTCTGGATTTTTTAATTCTCTTCCAGCTGCTATCCTGGAGTTTTTCATTTTCTAACCCTGAAAATGTTAACATTTGATAGATAAAAAAAGTATTTTTAATTCTTAGAAACTCATGGCTTCAATTTTCTTTCCACTCATTTGTATGCTCTTCTTCTCATGTCTGAATTGACAACAAAGTGTTTGGTTTGCACTGCTCCCTTACTGCTACAGTAACCTAAGACCGACTTTCATTTTTCTAAAGGTAATCCTTTCATAATAAAAATTTCTCATTTCACATCAGGAGCTACGGATTCTAAATATGCCTTACATTTTAAAGACAATTGGAGACATTTTATGTGTTGAAAATATTTTCTAAAGTATCTTTTCATCTTTTTATTAATTAATTGATTTATTTACTCTACATCCTGGTTGTAGTCTTTTGCTCTTTTAATCAGTTTTCTGAGGGCAATTGCCTTTTAAGGTATTTAAACTTGATGTATTCAAGTTTATATGTAGGTCTTTATCTATTTTGAATCTTAAACACAAAAGAACAGTTAAATCTCAAACAGTCTTAAAATATGGATTAGGGTTTCACGGTAAATCGTCATTGACATTAAGACTTACCCTGCTGAAAGTTAAGGTAGGACTGTTTAACAAAGTTGTTAAGGAAGAATCAGCTTTCTAGCTCTGGGATATGATCAGAATGGAATGGAACTTCTAGGGTGTGGTAACCAGGTCCAACTGGGCTGCCTGCCTGTCTTGCTGTTGCATGTTCTGTTTTTAGCAGCTTCCGTGTCTGTGCTTATGTTAGTTAGCTACTCATGGTTACCACTCTGAGAACACATCCCTCCCTTCCTTGGGACTTTCCCTCAGGTGCGCAATTACCACTTGAGGGATCTCACCTGCGAGTAGCATTCCTGCTTTGCTGCCTTTAAAAAGGCTCTTTGGCTGCTGAATAAAGGCCCCCGCTCTCTTAGCATGAAGGGCCCGTTGTTTTATTGTGTGTTAAATCTGCAGTCCCTCACCCTAGATTCCGTACTGCGGTGGTGCAGGCGTCACAAGTGGAGGTCGCACCGAGATCAGGAAAGAAGGGATGAAGCTGAAGGATCGCTGGGGAAGCTAGCCAGCACCTCACAGAGGTAGGAAACAGGCGTATTGGAAATGGGTGCCGCAAGTTCTTCCACAGTTCTGGTGGATCAACTAGGGAAATTGTTAGAGACTCAAAGCACCAGGATTAAGCGTAAGACTGTTAAAGATTTCATAAAAACAATAGAATTGAGTAGCCCTTGGTTTATGGTATCAGGAGAGCTAAATATCCAAGATTGGGATCAGGTCAAGTCTGACTTCCAGAGGACTTTACAAAATGAAGGGTTCAACAGTGATCCTATCGCTACCTTTTCATTGTGGCGTCTCATTAGAGATGCACTTAGAAACAAAGAAGAGAAAATAAGAGAGCAGCTAGGAAGTATGGAACTTGCCCTGAATGAAGTGCAGGAGGAACAATCTGTAAAATCTTTGGTCCCATCTGAGATTGCCTCTGATATATCTTCTAATTCTGAGGAGGAAGAGGCAACTTTAACCTCTGAAATACAATACGGGCCCTAAAGAAGTTGAGGGAGTGTAAGATCAAAGAAAAAGAAACTAGAGGAGAGCGGCCCCCGGTGTATAACCCAGATTATCAAAGTCAATTACTTTTGGCAGAGCCTTTTGCTCCCTCTCGGGGAGTAGTCTTTCTAGTAGCCAAAGTGCCTCACCCAACTAACCCAGGGCAAATGCAGAGACAGCATGAAGCCCTCCAGTTTAAAGACAAAAAAGGAGGTAGTTATGGCTTATAGTCCATCTGCCCCTTTTACTATTGCCATTTTTGAATCCTTCACAGGACAGTTTTTAACACCTAGTGATTGGCAACAAATGTGTAGAGCAGTCCTCAGTGGGGGTGATTATTTGCTCTGGTACAATGACTATCAAGAACAGTGTATTCAGACTTCCTCACGTAATGCAGTGGCTGGGGTTCCACAGAGAAACATGGATATGCTTGCAGACATGCGTTGGTATACTGAACTTAGTGCCCAGATATACTATGACCTAACTGTGCATGCACAGATTGCAAGTTGAGCCACGAGAGCTTGGAAGTCCTTGCCTAATAAGGAGGCAGGAGAGCAGCTGTCTAAAGTTGTCTAGGGACCCTCAGTGCCCTTCCAGGAATTTGTTGATTGCCTTATGCAATTGGCAGGAAGGATTTTTTTGGAGATGTGGAAGGAGCCATGCCTATTATTAAACAATTGGCCTTTGAAAATGCTACTAAGTGTTGCCAGGAAGCCCTTAGGCCTTATAAATATAAAAGTGTGAATGACTGAAAATTTGCCGAAGTATTGATACTACTCACATAATGGGGCAACAGTAGCTTCTGCTGTTCAGGGACGGTCACCTTCTGGGGAAGTCCAGCCGAAAATATGTTTCAGATGTGGCCAGACAGGACACCTTAAGAGAGAATGTACTCAAAGGGAGACTGGACAAGCTCGAGACAGAGTTGATCATACCAAACAGGTCCTCATGCATTTGGCAGAGAATAACCCCACTGCCCAGACTTAGCTGAGCCTTGATAAATGAGCATCCAGTGATGGGTAAGACCATGGAGGTACCTACCAACCTAAGATAGGGTTTTGACGCACAAAGCCTTTTCAATGATGGGTAAGATAGGAAATTAGTGTCCTGGCAACCTAAGATGAGGGGGTGGGGGTTGGGAACCAGGCCCAACTGGGCTGCCTGCCTGTCTTGCTGTTGCATGTACTCTTTTTAGCAGCTTCCATGTCTGTGCTTATGGTGGTTAGCTAGTCATGGTTACTGCTCTGAGAACACACCCCTCCCTTCCTTGGGACTTTCCCTTGTGTGAGCAATCACCTCTTGAGGGATTTCACCTGCAAGTGGCATTCCTGTTTTGCTGCCTATAAAAAGGCTTTTTGGACATTGAATAAAGGCCACTGCTCTCTTAGCATGAGGGACCTGCTGTTTTATTGTGTGTTGAATCCGCAGTACCTCACCCTTGACTTGGTACTGGGGTGGCGCAGGCGCCACACTAGAGGGAACAAAATTCCTTCAGAAACAGCTTAGAAGTTGCCTTAGAAGGAAGATACTTATCGTGCGTGAGTGTCTTATTCTATTCTTGATATATACCAAGGTAAACTACAGCCTGTAGCCATGTGGAAACTGTTTCACGTGTACTTAGTGCCCACTGCAGCTTTATTCCTGGAAATCCAAGCCTAGATATGGAAAAATGTGGGAATCAGTTGGACTAAAACAGTCAAATGCTCCTTGGCTTTTAAAGGAAACACTGCATTGTGGAGAGTCACCCAAAGCTACTGTTGGCAAAAATAAATGAGGAAATGATGAGTAAATGTTATGTGCTTTGAGTTGCATGGTGTTCTTTGAACTGCACAATGACTATAGATTTGTGAATGCTTGCATTGGAGGTAACAAGCGGTGTGAGAAAGACACAGAAAAGTCACACAAAAACATTGCAGGCAAAACATAGTGAGTAGAATGTGAGGGTTTCATGACTACACACACAGACGTCTGCAGTGTAGTGTATATTAATTGTATGGCAGTGTAGCTTTTTTTTTTATAATGATGGGCCTGAGATGTGGAATCACAAGAAGTATCTTCATATATCATCACATATCAATGTATATCATCAGTTAAACTCTATTTCTTATGTTGACGTACTTTTGATCAAGTATGTCACTTATTTGTTCGTTCTTATGCCACTTTCAGGTAGGATAAAATCAGTTACAGGATAACAAACGTATATTGGACTAGGCACAGTGGCTCACATCTAGGCTTTTGCCTATTGGCTATTCACATAGTGGCTTTCACTTAGGAGGCTTGAGGGAAGAGAATCACAGCCAGTTTTTGGTTGACTGTGTCTATATAGTGAGTTCCAGGTTGTAATAGCTACAAGTGGGTGAAACAGTGTTTAACGCACACACACACACACACACACACACACACACACACACACACACACAGAACTTTCAAATACCAAAATTATACCATGTTTTAGGTATTAGTTTAATTTACAAGAACAAAAACATTCTTATTTCATCTTCTAGCATTCTTGAAATTCTTTAAATGTCCTTTTCAATGTGTGAATTTATAAAATCTAGGTTTTTTTTAAATCAAATCTATCGATATGAATTTTACCAAAGACACCAAAAATGACATTTTTAACAATCCCTCATGATCAGAACAACTAAGCCCTTCCTAATATCTCAAAGGCTTAACTTCAAGACATCTCAGAGATATTTAATTTCTGCCAAGCAATTGTTTTAAAAATATACCCATGACCCTATTGTCTGACACAACGGAACATGGGCCAGGTAAAAATGAACGCCATTGACCAGTATTTAAAGGAATCTTTATTTTTTCGAAAGGCTATGCTCAAAGAGTATAAGACATAGTCACCTGATTTTTGACCATATCAGGAAATGAGCAACAGAAATGTGGTAATGCCCCAAGGAAACGGAGTTGTTTTGTAGGGAGACCAGGACTTGCTTAGACTACTTAGACATGTCTATGGGTGGATAGTTCCTGTACTAACAACCAGTTCTTGGAATTTTGTCTAGCTGTTTCATTGTGCTTGGGCCAAAAATAGACCCTGTGTGGTATATCTGTTCTCATTAAGTATTTTGTTTATCCCTCCATTTGAGTCTAGTGGCCTGCTGCTCATACAATGACACTAATTGTCCTTAGTGGCTGAGTAGATAGAGTCCATGCAGTCAAAAGAGGTAACATTCTATATACCCATTCTAAAATACCAGAATTCTGTTGGTTTTATGAAATAAAACGTCCTTTTCTTCTCAAAAGTTTGTTTTCAGAATCAGGCCCATAGCCCCATATTGTCTGTTTCTTTGCTGTCTCCCCTCCCCCCAGTGTGTGCCTGTAGGTATTACAATTAAAGTAGACCTCTCTGCCTTTGAAGGTGAAAGAATTTGGGGGTTTTTGGAGGGGGGTTGGTTTTTGTTGCCTCGGAAAATACCTCGTATTTCCACCCATTAGAATAATCCCTTTCTGCTCTTATTTTGGTAACTTTATTAGATGATTCCATCTATTGGAATGTGCATGAGTGTTTCAAGTTGCCTAATGACTTGCACAAAGGAAAGTACTAACTCAGAGATTAAGCCTCCTACAAAGGGTGGAAAACTATACAGAGGTATTTATCCTTGGGCATAGAATTTTAAATTGCTGAAAGTTAGATGTGCTCCTTTGACATAGACCTGAAGTAAATAGCAAGTATTAAGTCTTCTCATAGGAAGTTCATGTCTGTAGTACACAAAGTTTGCAGTTTAGTAATTTGACACACCATGCGTTCTAATTCTATGTATAGGCTCTTCTTGGGTTCTCCTGAATTGTCTCAAATTCCTCACTTTATGTGATCCTTTAACCTCTATGTATCCTGGTCTACTAGGGCATGACACCAAATCTAGCTACTACACATTGTTCATGTTATGTATGTCACTTTAAAATTAGATATCTGTTTAGTATTTCTAAGTGTTGTTTACTTCAATAATTAATATTTTAAAGGACATATTGTTTCCTAGTATTGTAGTAAAAATTTTTAATCCAATTTTTTGGCTGTTGTTGCAATATTTGAATATTTTCAGAATTGATATTTATGACAACTTTTATAACAAACAATAAGAATATTAAAAAGCATGAAACATGCTTGTGTTTTTTGAACAGCAAGATATGTGATACATGCATACATATGGGGCAAAATAAGAATGTAGTTATGTCAACTCTGTGCTTTGGAGATAAGTAAGAATATAACGTCAGTTGTGCCAAGATAGTTAAGCATTAGTCTATTTCTTCAGTTTTCTTGAATTTAATATGGTGTTCTCAATATAATGAGTTCAAAGAAATGATTCATGTTCCACAGAATCATCACCTTTTAAATACGTTAAAAGTAGGTAAACTCTCTCTAACTCTATAGCTGTCTATTTTGGATTTAACAAGCTTTCAGTTTCCTCTTTACAAGAACCAAGGTGGAAATTTAGAATTGAATTTTTTCTTTGCTTATTTTTGGAGTGGAATCCTTCAGTGAAAGTAAAATTTTAATTATGGTCATTATAATTTTTAAAAATTAATTCTTTGTGTACTTTAATTGAGAATGTGAACTTCTAATATATGTTATTTTCAAACTGTTGAACACAAGTTTAAGAACGTTTGGTCCTTAAAATGAACTCAAACCCATGTCATTGTCTACTGAGTTTACAACTATGACAGGAGTTTAAGATAGTCTGGCACCCTGTGTCAGATGTCCTAACTTACAAGGATGAAACTCTACACCCCTACCAAAGTAATATTTCACTGCTATTTGCTAACACAGACTGGTGCAGTCTTTTCAAAGGGACCATAAAATAGAGAAAAAGACAGCATGCACTACTGAAAATTTTAACTTTTAAGCCCTGCTTCCTGAAGGGAGGCATATTACCATCTGTAATGTGCCTAATCCTTCACAATTTCACCGAGGTCAGAGACCATTAAAATAGGAAAGGAAGAAAAAAGAGGGGAGGGGGAGAAAAACACATTGAATAAAAGGCAGAGAGAGGCCTGGTTGGGAGAGGAAGGAAATGTACCTTTAAACCCATAGGCTTTTTGTTCGTGTGTTGCTAATCAATCATGCTAGCTGGCATGGTTATAAGTTAGCCTGATGATCTATTGTCACAAGATCCTATGAGAATTCAAACTCCTAAAGGACTGGTCCTTTCTCACCAAAGCATATATATGACCTTTAAAACTATACGTAGCTACTTTACAGGAGGCTGTAATAGTGAATTAAAGGATTACTAGACTGCTAATTATCCCCTTTCACTTTATTTCATACAAGGAACTCTCAAGCCCATGATATTGTGGCATCTACCCTCTTACAGAACTCGCGTGGAAAGGGTATATTCTTAGACCATTCAGACAGTGTGCCACTGACATGATGTTCATTGCTCGCCATGTGCCATCTTACTACAATATTCTACTGCCTCGATTGACTATTACAGATGACAAAGTTCAGCTCCAGAGCACTGCTGCTTTCAGTGACATTCCTGCTGGCCTGTTAGAGTACTGGCTAGAACACTGGCTGTCCCTGCTAACAACATGGTACCAGCACACTCTCATGATGGTTCAATAAAAAGAGTATGTTAGACTTTTCAGAACAATTGCTTTACACAGGTTGTAGAAATGTTTTTTTTTGTTTACACTAGGCATCCATTTGTTCATTTCTCCCATCCCCTGGAAGCTAATATAAATCAAAACAACTCAAATGTTTTTCATTTCGATGTGGGATCAGCAGCTGTTCCCCAGAACTTCAGTTGACGCAAAAGTACGGTTTTTGTGAGTCTAGTCAGACTGACAATAAAGCAAGATCTGGTTACATCTCATGATGCTTACTGTGCATATGCCCATCAGGGTGCTGAACAACAAAGAACTCTGTTTACTTAAATGCACAGTTTCACCAAAGTCAAGCAGTTACAGCACTTACGTCATTGTCCCTATAGCACTGTGAATCATGGTGGTGGAGAAATGTAATCAATTCCTGACAAGCTCTTTTGATGTGCTCCATTGTCGGCTGACATAACAAATGACCCATTGAAGGGTGCTGGGCTAAACTCAGCTGCTTAAAAGGAAATGGAGTTCAAGTGGACATTTCCAACAGTTTATTTTAAATGTTTATATTTGATGCAGTTCCTTAAAAATAATGTATAATTAGACGCTCTGCTTAGTTTTCCAGAGGAAAAAGAAGTAAATTATAGAGAGTAGCTGGAGATCCAAAAGCTTATTATTAAATGAAGTAATCATAAAACAAATGTTTTAAACACTAGCTACACTGAGAATTATACTAGAATTGTATGAGTTTTACAAATGAGTCACCTTCAAGGATTATAACATTTTCAGTTTATTCTAAGTTTATGATTTGAAAACCTAGTTTTCCTAAGTTCAAATGTACCACAGTAAATTGTGGCATGTTATGTGTTACAGTTAAAGCCTTTTTTAGGGTAACTGCAGAGGCAGAAAAATGATGGTAAGCAGAAAGTCAAGGCCATGTACGACGTGATTCTAAGTCCATGATTCCATAGTATGTACCATTGGTTGCTGAGTCTTTCTAACACATAAGATGCCTAAAGTGGAGGGCTCCAGCACACCACAGAACAAAGGCTGATCTCCAAGTAGAAATTCCATCTGGAGCTATACTACTCTCCTTTAACTAAAGTGAAATAAAGTAAGTCAATTTCATCTAGAGATCTAGATCATTTCTTTCTCTCAAGCACCCCCTAACATGTCCGAGATGGCACAATCTAGGTTCACCCACAAATCACAACACTCTTGCTTAGTCTATACAGAAAGTGACTCTTAGTCACTTACGGTTGGAATATCTGGAAAGTGTCCCATTATAAATTGAGGTTATATAAAAAGATGACTTCATAAATTTTGTACACTAAGGAAAGCTAATTATTGGTGAATTCATTTTATTTAGATTTATGTGGGGTAATACATGATTGTACTTGTGTATCATATACAATGCTTGTTAGAGGATTTTGACATAAGAGTGTTCTCTACCTAGAGCCTTTTGCCATGAATCTGAAAATGTTCTCTTCTTCACTGTCATTGTATCAGTCTAGTCATAGACAGTGTTCAATTATAGGGTCTAGTATGGCCTCCATGGATTTCATGCTTGCTCCTTTTTTCTTTAGATATATACATGTTTTCAGAATCAGTTTAATTTAAAATGCTAAAGTTCATAGGATTAGAAGAGAAACCAAAAAACAATTGCTTAAGATAACAAAACTTATGATGAACACATTTTTGCTTTTATCTGACTTTATCAAAACCATAGTGTTCATTACTTAGGGTTTTTTATTATTATTATTTCTTAAAAGTATTGATAAAGGAAGCTGGGCAAGGTGGTACATGCCTATAATCCCAGCACTCAGGAAGGCAGAGACAGGCTGATCACTTTGAGTTTGAGGCCAGCCTGGTCTACAAAGTGAGTCCAGGAAAGCAAAGGCTACACAGTGCTGCAGTGCCCACCCCCCTGAATGGCCCTCAGGAAGTTCTGGGGCAAAGCAGAAGTTTGTTTATTGCTGAAATAAGGCAACTCTTTATACCCCCCTCCCTGAACTCCCGTAGGCTGTCAAAGTTCTCGCCCCTGTCGTGTCATCATGTGATTAGTGTGCATGGCTCATGCGACCTTGTGCATGCTGATCATGAGTGCCTCGCTAGACTTTCAGTAGGATTTTCAGTTGAAAATTCAAATTGTCGTCAGTGTGCATGGGTAGTCACTTGTTACTTCCTGCTACAGCACAGAGAAACCCTGTCCAGGAAAATAAAAAAACAAACAAACAAAAAAGATTGATAAAGATTCTACTTTGTTAGGAGCCAAATTGATTGGTTTGTTTTATGTTTTTATTGATAGGGGGTCTCGTGCGGTTGAGGCTGTTCTCAAAAACACTACTTTGCCCATGCTTCCCTTGATTTCCTACTCTTCTGGCCTCTAGTATCCATGGCAACTAGCTTCTTTTTCTTCTAGAATTAAATTGATAGTGGTTTGTAATTTTATTTTTGGAAGTAAATACTGATGGTATGACACTGAACGAAATAGACATGCAAATTTCATTTTTTTAAAAAAATTGTGGTCCTGGCTATCCACTCTATCATTTAGCCACCTTTCCAGCACCCATATGCATGCCCAGCATCCTTCAACATACCAGCCTGTGTGTGGATGAATGTCAGCATGCCCAGCATCCTTCAACATACCAGCCTGTGTGTGGATGACTGTGCCCAAGTTATCCAAGTCTTTCTCTCAAATCTTTGCTTCATCGTGGTGTGTGATCTGAAGCTAAGAAATCGAGATCTATGCTTTCTACAGTTCTGAATGCATAAGCACACGTCCCTGAGTCTATTGTTAATTGCTCAGTACCAGACTTGCAAATTGGAGGAGTAACACATTCAACCTCCAGTTTGTTAAAGTGATTAGATATTGATTCTGCTTAGAAGAGCATAATATTTCTTGCAGTGAACTCTGAAGGACTATGCATAATTTTGGAGACTCTTGTAAATTTCAACCTAAAGCAATCTCTCTGGATGTTTATGGCCTCATGTCTAAAAGTGACCAAACAGTATGAGCATTTACATAGGAGTAATATACTTCCAATTTCCAGGAACCTTGGCGCCATACCACACACTGAAGAAATGAAGGATTTGAATGCCCTTTATTATTGAGACCTTTCCTTTCATTGAAAGATCCAGCAGAAGAAAAGGGCTAGTGCCACAGAAGAAAGACAAACTCTCAGCAAAGTGACAGAAACATAATAGAGTGAACAGTTTTAAGATATATTCCTTTAAACAAATTTTGTGCTTAGCAAGAAAAGCAAAATAAAGAACATATATGGGAAGAATGGGAGGCTACAGATAATGGGTTGGCATAAAGTTCTATTAGAGTATATGCATAACATATGGAACCCTAAGTTTTACAGCCGTAATTAACAAAAAACAATAGTAATAATTCTATGACTCTAAAATATCTCTTACTTTTATCTAGAGAGAGAATAGAATAGTAGAAGATGATACTGAATTGATATTGGCTATTATTAATATTTCCATATACTATAATTAGACATCAACGTAACAAAAAACTCTCAGGAAATCCAAGAGGAATCAGATATAGAAAAAGTTAGATATAAACTAATTAAGTCTAATACAAGGCTCCAATCTGGATTAAGGATCATAGTACTTTGAATTCAGGGGCTAGGGTTGCTGACATCTTTCCATATGGCCATTGAAGCCTCCCAGAAAAATAACAGCAGGTTAAACAAAAACAACAAACACAATTCAATGTGTTTTTATTGAAACAAGGAAAACCCAGGAGAGAATAAGATGAGATCACTGGGGAATAAGAACAAAACTTGAATAGATGGTGTAAAAGGGGAAAGGAAATTGTGTTGAATAAGTGGAGAACAGTGATATATCAGAAGTAGAATCATGGGAGAAAAACAATACAGATCATATTTTACACACATGAAAACCAAGGAATGTAGAAATTCAACCACTGTTTTTTCTCCTTTTCATACTCTTTAGGACAGGATCATACCAGGTTTCCTGGGCTGACTTTGAACATTTGATCCTATTACTTCAGGAATAGCTGGGATTATAGCCTTGCGTCCCTAGGCCCAGCTTCAGCTATTCTTTTAAAAAAAATATTATGACCAATCTGCGTACTTTTCCCATGGGAAGATTATGTCTCCCACTCTCGGGGTTTCTGAGTTCTGTGTAACTCTTTGTGTAGGGGTGAGGGGCCGTGTAACATTATACTGACTTAGCAGGTTGTACTTAGAAATTTATCAAAATATGTACATGTAACAAAAATTAATTTTAACAGAGGCCATAAATTTCAAAAAGAGAGTGGCTGGGTATTTGGGAGGGTTATGGTTTCAAAAAAAAAGAAAAATAATTTTAAATGGAATATTATACAACTTGGCATTCTTTGCATAGAAGTTTCTCTTGTTTAATAGTAAAATAAAGATACCACTAATGAAGATGCTGGTAAGTATGATGATTCAGAGAGAATGACATAAAGAAGCCAATGTAAGTAGAATTTAAAACAGAATACACAGCGTGGGAGCCACAAAAGCAGGTTACACAGAAGAAAAGAACTGAGCTGTGCAGTAGGCAAATACAACTGGCATGAGAGGGTCCTAATATCAAGCACCAGGACAGAGACTTAAGTATAGTGGGGTTCTAGTTTTAAACAACACCCACAGCCTTGGAAGACTGCAACCAGGAAGGAGACAAAGGGTAAGGCATGAAGCAGACAAACATGGGGAAAACTCTCCTAGTTGGGTTTTCTATTAGAATGTTAGGGACAAGGATGGAAAATAGATCAGTGGACATGGTCCTCACAGCTCAAGTATGAGGAGCATTTCAGCCTTGAAAGTATGTATCACAAAATGAAAATGAAGTCTGTTCTGGAAATTTTTCTCCTGAAATCATGTAAGCTACATATATTCTTCTTGTCCTCCAACATCTAGGAAAATTGACAGAAAAGCGAAAAGATGAACTAGAGAGCTCAGCTGTTGAGTATTAACCTCAACGTTAGAATCTCACCTGAATCTGGCCCAAGTTTGCACTTTTATAGGTTCAGCCACACTGTGCCTGAGTGTCTGGAATGAAATAAGGAAGATGATGAACATTGTTTTTTCAAAAAAATCTAATAGGAAACCCCCCCCTCTCTGTCTTTCCTCCTTCATTCGCCTCCATTTCTGCCACTCATACTTTACTTTCTCCCTCCTTGCTTCTGTCGCCTTTCTCTTACACACACACACACACACACACACACACACACACACACACACACACAAACACACACACACACACTTTATTATTTTGTCTATTTAATACCAATCATTGTCTTTATTAAGTTCAAGAACAAAACACAAATAATATATTGTATTACTTGAGGACCTGGTCTTGAAATTGAGACACATTTTTATTTAATCATATAATTAATGTTTTATGATAATTTTAATATGGAGGAGCCACTCTGTATTTTTGCACTTCAGCTGGAAACAGAAAGAACCTCCGGGTATTTTCGCTTCCTTTTTCTCCTAAAAATATAAGTCTCTTAGGAACAGAGAAAAATACACTCAACGCCAGACATTCCCAAATTGAAGTTTGCAAAAACGCACAAGTTTTTGTTGTTGTTGTTGTTGTTGTTGTTGTTACAAGAGCATCCAAATTCTTGTCAAAAATTTAATATTATTTCCAAAAAGATAAAATACTAATAAAATATGTCCTTTGGGTATAATATCTACTACACAAATAAAATAGTTACATTTTTTAAATCTTGGGTTTTTCTATCTAGAGACATAAATAAATATAAAAGGACAATAAACAGCTTATGAGAAACAAAATGCTCCATGTTAATAATAATAAAAAATAAACTAGCACACAAAACTTGAGGTCTTTTTGCAGGGCAGCTGTGGACTACTAAAAATCTGGTGTTATAACAGAGCTTTCAGATGCTCTGTAAGATTGATAGTTCAGTGGGGTCTCTGCATCTGGCCTCCTGGATTTCAAACAGTTCCAGATTTCCATACAAGATCACAACCAAGCAAATCCTGTACCCCAGTTATAAAATACACAGGAATTTAGGAATTATATTAGAAAAACACAAGCTTACAATGAGACACAGACACACACAACAAGGGCGATTGTAAGCTTGAGGAACTTGAAAGTTGAGATGCAATGGCAGCATGGTTCTTTCCCTGTTTAGTCACTGTAGCTGTGGCTTATGCTTTAAATTTGGGAACTCATCTTTAAACTTAGCATTAGGACTCAAGATCTTTTATCAAAGCCAGTCATTCATAATGAATAAAAAATGAGGTCATTCAAAAGTATTTATTCGTATTCAGAAGTGGATTAATGATAGGAAGTTGTAAGTATCAAGGGACTGTCTCTCAGGGCTTTTAAAACTTTCACTAGGAAAAAAGGAAATGGTGGGGCTTTGTGTATGTGTGTTTATCAGGTGCAAAGTTAACAAAGTTGAAGACGGATGGAATTTATATTTCTATGGAAATATTTAGAAATCTTAAAAAAGCTAATTCAAGTTTAAATTTTTTCTCATTATTTAATCTATAAGAAAGTGGGGCAGGGAAGAAGGAAGAAAGGAGAAAGGGATTTAGGTGGTTTTCTCTTTCTCATTTCAAATGACCAGAAGGATCTTTTTATGTTTATCTGAGCACAAATTAAATCAATATTATGTACTAAAACATGACAACCTAAAAGGAAACCAAAAATATGCCTAAAGAGATATGAAAGACATTATCCTAGGAATTGAATCTAATAAGAAAAACTAGAAATGTTTTATTTAGATCAAATATCCATGTGTTTGATTTACTTCTGCCTTCTTTTGAAATTGAGCAGCTACAAAGAAGTAATGAGGGCAAGCATAAAAAATTGCTAGGGAAGAAAGTTTCAGAAAATTAAAACACATAGCAAATGGAAGTAAGAGAATTGTGGGACGTAAAACTTAGAAAGGGGATGTGAAAAATAGGGGTTTGGTTGCACATTTGTAGTAGTGCTTACAAAAGTAGGACTTTCTGAAAGTATCTGCAGAAGGATTTCCTCATTGGGCATCCTGTTTTAGCGTGATTAAAAAATGCTTGCAAATCAAAGTTCCCATAAGGAAATGGTATCTTTCCGTTATTCATCAAAGCATTACTCAATGTGTTCATCAACATAGAATTATACAGTGAAAGAAAAGAGCGAAGACTTGTCGACTTTGCATAGTTAAGGGATGACTAGAGATTTGTCTCCTCTGCCACTCATGACTCAGACAAGGTTTGTGAGCAGAAAATCGCCAAAGCAGAGAGATTGATTGGTTATGCTATCAGATTGAATATCAACTTCCCAGACAAAGGACAAAGGATATATCTAAAATGAAGAGCCAAACTACATGAACTGAAAACATTTCCAAACATACAAATTCTATGTGTGTAATTTATTTCAGATATTGAATTGGTCTGTTATGTACACTCCTCAAAAAATCCAAGCCATTCGATGTTATGATTCTGTGATGTCATAATCTTAAATTTTATACAAAGTTCCAGTGACTCACTGTGCTCTGGAAGTTTTCCCGAAGTTGTGTATGTGTGTGTGTGTGTGTGTGTGGTGTGTACATACGCATGTGCACACACACACATAAATATATGCATATATATACACACATATATATGGGTAATGATGTCACCAAGTGCACATAAAAGATGAAGAACAAAAAATTTCACCTGAGTCTTATTGTGATTGAGGTTCATATAGTAGAATATAAAATAGCTTATACTCATCTTTAAAACTCATGTGGCTTGACAGACAATACTCATGTAATGAAATCCTTATGTCAATCTGGAATTTATGAAGTTAAGATCAGCTGCAAACCCTTATGTTGATCTGGAACATATGAAATTAAAATCAACTGCAATTGCTTTCTGTCAGGATTCGAATTGTGATACTATTATTATTATCCCAGTTAATTTTTTATTTCGTGTACACAATGATATCCAGCCATCCTCATTCACTTTGAAATCTTACATTGCTTCTTGGACTGTCTTTTTTTAGAAATGATCCCTGGGTGTTTAAAGTACATTACCTATTTGTATGTTTATCTTATTCTTCACAACATTAAAATTGGAGTTTAATGGCGTTTGAGTAAGTTGAAGTTGGTGGCATTGGTATACCATGCACATTACTGTGAGGAGAAATAATGTCCAGTCAGATATTGCTGAATTTTACTGTCATCCGCTTTGTGTGACATTTGGTATGGGAAAAGCTCTTTGTATCTTTTGCTCAATTGGGTATTGCTATGTTTCCATAGACTATTTCTCCGAGTATGCGGAAAGAGAGAAAATAATAGGAATCCCAATGGAGGCTGCACACACAGGGTGGTGCCAAATTTTCCACAAAGATTCCAAGTAAAAGTTGAAATTACTTTTCAGTTACCTAAAAGGGCATAGACATGAAGGTTTTAGAAGGTGCCACTAAAACCTCTTAGCAAAATGTTGGTGCGCATCTGATAAATTCAGAAAGTATGATAATATATTATTTATTTGAATCATACCTATTGATTCACTTATGACTAGCTTACTTACATTTTGCTAAAGTGTCAGTAAGTAACACTTTTGTATACATTTTAAATTCCCTTGCCATTATAGCTTCCAAATAACGTGTGGAATGTGCACAGTTTTCTACCTCTTTGTCCACATTTGTCATTGTGTTTTATCTCTGCTTCATTTGCCTCATCTTTAGCTACTTTTTAAGTTTCATGTGGCAACATTTTCTAATCTTAGATTTGGATTTTAGTAGTAAACAATTATGATAATAAATTCGAATTCTATTTGCCCATCTCTCACATTCGCAAAAATTCATACTAAGTTTACGTTACCCTACTCTTTGGAATGCCAGGACTCAACACGTGTTAGGTTATTGAGAGACACGAAGTTTAATGGTCTTTGCATTATAGTGCACAATTTCCTGTATCCTCTCCCTTAGGATGAATTTCAAAAAAGTTCTGCCGAGCTAAGGAAAATACTGGAACTTTGATATGTCTCATTGGTCCTGCTTCCTCTTTATTTCACAGCTTCCTTGAATGGTCCCATGCTTAAGATTTCTTTTGTGCCTCTAGATATCAGGCAATTCGCGGCCATGACAGACCAGATAACATTCCTCACATTGCTAATTTTAGGTACAGATTGAGTGTATGCTTAAAATGAGACACTAGCATTCTGTATTTAAAGAGCTCTCTATGTGAAGTAACTCTACAACCTTTGACCTATTTAGTAATGCTTTGGGAAATTACAATTATATACAGGTGCAGGCAATATGTTAAAAAAAAACATTGCAGACATTGGTTAGCTTTCCATGATTTCACATTCTTCCATGGGGGCTATAGATTTTTAAGTCAAGTGAGTGTGATATTTAATAACTCTTTCTCCTTTATGTTTTTTTTACAACTAAAATATGACCTTGCAAGAGCTAGCCATATAGACCTTTGAAAGGAGTGTTTTTGAATAACATGCTCATTTATAAATCACTGAGAATATTAAAATGTAATTTTATGTGTTCATTTATTAATATACCTAATATAATGATATAGTGATGTAAGGTCCAGCTTGTTAATACATGTAATTTTTCAGCAAAAATATTTTAAGTGGAAATAATATTTTTTAAAAAACTGTTGTGTCAAAATGTGTGACTAAAAGAGTCCCTTTTTCCAGTCATGTTTTCTCACCTGTTCTGTTTTTAATAATTAAACTTAAAAGCAACATTTCATTACTTTCATTCAGCATTTCCCTCTCCATCATTATTTCTGTTACAAATGAGAACTCACTGTTCAGGATGGTGAATCAATAGTTGTGTCGTTGTGTTTGCTTTAGTGCCAGTCTTCCCAAAGCTTGCCTAGGCAGTCTGCAGCTTTGCTGATTAAACACACAGCTTGACAGTTTTATCTCATTTCTAAGCAAGATTATACTTTCAAAATACTGCCATCCTCAACTCGCCTTTACACAGTAATGCTTTAGCAATTTCAAAAGCACGTTGGAGATAGGTTAGTACTGTGTATAACGAAGTATCCTCACTATAAATATGTAGTTTTTAAATTATAAAGAATACTCTCCATATAATAAATTTATATTCTTTATAGGCACAAGCTTAAGAAATGCTTTGTGTCTTCGCATAAAATTCTAGCAGTGACTCTATGAACCAATAAAAATTAGAGGTATGTTAAATATTGATTTAAAATTTTCATGCTTTACCACTGTGGCCAGATTCTTAATTGAGCATAAATCAGGAAGAAAACACACACACACACACACACACACACACACACACACACACACACACGTATCCAACATGCAGCAAGTTAGATGAATGAGTGTAAAAGAAATGCTTTTTTTTTTCGGGTTAGGGTAGAAATGTTTGTTTCAAGTTTAATTTGATGTGCATGTATGTTCAAATATGTTGGCGCATCATATAAAAAACTCACCCCTATGTTCAGAACTTCAGACAAATATAACTTCTTAGTGCCTCATGATTAATGTAGACTTTTTGATAGCCGTTCTCTGAACATAGAGTTCGTTCTCAGAGTTAACAGAAGAAAACAGATTAGAGGAATGTATGGAAGCAGGTTTGAAATTTTTACATTTAACGTAACAAACTTGTGTTTCATTTCATCAATATTGTAAGCACTCTGAAGTAGAAATTTGGAAATAAGACAAGAAAAATTCTTAAACCCCAAGAAATAAAGTGAACATTTTAAGTCTAAAATAAAAATGCACACGGAATGATTGAGAGATACACAGCTTATTAACTGTTTTAAGAAATTGTTTAGAATTTTTCCTGACCGCATTTCAATATTTCTTAATTTGCACGGAAATACATTTACAAGTATTCAATGTTTTCAGTTCTCACACTATATTGTCAGTTATGTAGTATGTTACCTGTGGATCAGTTTCCATTTGAAAGTAGTACTAAGCTGAGCATAGTGGTACAGATCTGCCACACTGGCACGGGGGCAGGGGAGGCAAGAGTTTTCTGTGGCTCTGTGATGTTTTCAAGGTCAGCTTGAGCTATATGAGATGCTATTATAAAAAAAAAAAAGCTAAATTTTTGTGTTGCTCTTCTCTTTTTTTTATTTGCTGAATTTTATTTGAGTTTTTAAAACGTGTTTGTTCGCTTTATATCCCAATTGTAGCCTCCTTCCTCATCACCTCCGAGTACCACCGTCTTCTCCCTCATGCCCCCTCCATCCTTTCCCTAGTCCTCAGAAAAAGAAGCCCTCCTCCCCTAACATCTGACCTCAGCCTATCAAATCTCATCAGGACTGCCTGCATCTTCTTCCTCTGTGGCCTGGCAAGGCTGCCCCACCAGGGGGAAGTGATCACCATGTGGGGGCAGGAGCCCATTGTCAGAATAAGTCCCTAGTTATATTTATTTATTTATTCACTTTACATCCTTCTTGTAGCTCCCTCCCTTTTCTTCTCCCTGTCCCACTCTCCCTACTTGTTTTCCCTTCCCCCCCCCCCACCTTACCCTCAGAAAAGGGGACCCACACACCAACCCATTAAAGTCCATCAAGTCTTATCAGGACTGAGCACATGCTCTCCCTCTGTGGGCATATTGAAAAAGCAGCACTCTAGGGGGGAATGATCAAAAATCAGGCAACCGAGTCCATGTCAGAGACCGCCCTCAATCCGCTTACTGAGGAACTCACATGAAGACCCAGCTACCCATCAGGTACATGTGTGTAGGGGGCCTAGTTCCGGGCCATGTATGGTTCTTGGTTGGTGCTTCAGTCTCCCCAAGCCTCTCTGGGCCCTGATTAGTTAGTTGGCTCTGTAGATCTTCTTGTGGAGGTCCAGTCTCATTCCAGATCCTTCTATCCTTCCCCCTCCTCTTCCACAAAGCTCCCTCCTTTCTGCCCTATGTTTGTCCAAGAATCTCAGGACCTGTTTAGATCTGTTGCTTGGTGGAGCCTCTCACAGGACATGCTAAAATACTTAACAAATCTTTTCATACATATAATATTAACTATTGAGCATTTTACTTATTCTCTAACCACTCTTTTTTTCATTGGTGTCTTTATTACTGAGAATCTAATATTCTTTCTTTGATTGTTTTAAATGATGGAAAGGTCATTCACTCCGGTGTCCAAATATCTGTAGTTTTGCTATTGTTTCCATACAAGCTGAATTACGTGCATATATTACTGACAGACAGTCTCAAAGCATAGCAAAACCTCAAAACCTCAAAAATTCCTTTCTCCTTTTTCCTTAGAAACAGGTTTTTCTGCTATATAGCCATGGCTTTCCTGGAATTTGTTATGTAAAATAGATTGGCCTAGAACTCCAAGGATCCACCTGCCTCTGCCTCCCAAACGCTCAGGTTAAAGGCGTGTGGCAACACTCTTAGAGATGTCACATTTCTTATGCCGCATCTGTTCATTAACATGCATCCATTTCTCTGAGCAAAACCCCTGGCTCCTGTTAGACTTCTTGTTTTCCCGGTGCACAATGGACCTAATCATTAAAAACCTCTACACATCTTACTTTTGAAGCACATTGCTTATCTTCCACTTCTGTCACTTCCCCTCTTCATGTTCTCAGTGTGTCTTTCTTGGACGTTGCTCTCAACATTTCCCATCAGGAAAGCTCTTCAAGAGCAGACTCTTATCGGTCTCATACACTCAGATTTGTCCCCAGTACATATTAGATGCTCAGAAAACATTTTGATTGAGTGAACAGTTGGATGGATAATGAGGATGCTTCTATTTTGGGTGCCTGCACTCAACTTGCTCAGTCTGTAAACGTTATCTTAAATGTCCTTTGTTCTTCACCATCACCATACCTTCAAAACTAGATTTCATCACCCACTGAAAGTCCTCTCTGAACATTGCTGCTGGTCTAAATGTCTGTACTGCAATAGCCCATGCTATAGATATTTAAATGTAGAGCACATTAGAAATTCTAAGTAAGTGATTTTTCTTTAATTTCGGGTCCTTTGCCATTAGAAATTGATAAAACATATTTGCTCTTAACCTTGCTTAATGTCTTCTTATTTGTTATTGAAGTCTGATAGTCTGTGCTCTTTTACTATACTATCAGAATTATTGTTTTAGTAATATATTCTAGAATTCATATGCTAAAATAGATTTATTATTTTAAAAAGTTTGATCACTAAATGTTTAAGTTTTAACTGTTATTTATTCCACCATTGTTTTATTCAACAACTGACAAGTTATTAATACCAATGACCCAGTTATTGTATGATTGGTTTTTCTTTCCATGTTTAAAAGAAGCTACTAGAAAATATATTAATGCATACCTATACTATGCTCTCACAGTGGAGAGAGGGACTCTTACTCTAAATGAAAATTTTGTATAAAAGGCCATATGTAACTTGAAATATTCAAGTGAATTCTCCCAGAAGAAAAGGGGGAAAAGCCATCCTTGCCAGAAAGAAAGTGAATAGCTTAACTTTTAGAAGTTGGCAACAGTAGTTTTATCTTACCTCTTAATAATTCTAGTATGTAAGTGTATGCAAACTATGTCATAAGGGTAAGGAGCTTCTGATCCAAGTTGGCATATTTTTCTTTTTTTTTTTTTTTTACATTTTTTATTAATTTATTCATATTACATCTCAGTTGTTAGCCCATCCCATGTATCCTCCCATTCCTCCCTTCCTCCCACTTCCCCCCTACTCCCCTCCCCTCCCCTATGTCTGTGTCTGAGGGGGACCTCCTCCCCCTGAATATGCTCATACGGTATCAAGTCTTTCCTTGGTGACCTATTATCTTTCCTCTGAGTGCCACCAGGCATCTCCATCCAAGGGACATGTTCAAATATGGGGCACCAGAGTTTGTGTGAAAGTTAGATCTCCTTCTCCACTCAACAGTGGAGAATGTCCATCGGCTAGTCCAGGTAGGGGTTCAAGGTTTACTGCCTATTTTTTCCTTGGCTGTTGCCACAGTTTGCGGAGGACCCCAGGGCCCAGACTCGCCTGTAGTTTTCCAGGACCCGCTGGATCCTTCTATTTCCTCTTTCTCCCAGGCTTCTCACACCTAAAGTTTCAATAGGATGTCCTCCCCTCTTACCCACTATCCTGGTAGGTACAGTTTTTCATGGGGACGTACACCTTAGACTAGTGTCTCAATATAAGTGAGTATATACCTTTAGCTCTTTTTGCTTCTGTGTGAACTCACTCATTATGACAATTTCTAGTTCAATCCATTTGTCCACAAATTTTGGAAATTCCTTGTTTTTAATAGCTGAGTAGTATTCCATAGTGTAAATGTACCACAGTTTCTTTATCCATTCTTCTACTGAGGGACACGTAGGTTGTTTCCAAGTTCTGGCTATTATGAATAAGGCAGCTATGAACATGGTTGAGCATATGTCCCTGTTGTGTAACTGGATGTCTACATGTAGAAAAATGAAATTAGACCCCTATTTGTCACCATGCACAAATCTCAAGTCCAAGTGGATTAAAGACCTCAACCTAAAACCACAGACATTAACCCAGTTAGAGGAAAAAGTGGGGAAGAGTCTGGAACTCATAGGCACAGGAGACAACTTCCTGAACAGAACACCAACAGCCCAGGCCTTAACATCAACAATTAATAAATGGGACCTCATGAGGCTGAGAAGCTTCTGTAAGGCAGGTGACACTGTCAAGAGAACAAAGCGACAGCCTACAGACTGGAAAAGATCCTCACCAACTCTTCATCTGACAAAGGTCTAATATCCAAAATATATAAAGAACTCAAGAAATTAAACACCACCAAACCAAATAACCCAATAGAGAAATGGGGCGCAGAGCTAAACAGAGAATTCTCAACAGAGGAATATCAAATGGCTGAGAAACACTTAAAGAAATGCTCGACCTCCTTAGTCATCAGAGAAATGCAAATCAAAACAGCATATTTTTCTTGGCCAACTCTGAATCACTACCAACTGATGAGTGAGTATCTTACAGGCCTGCCAGTTGGAGATACCACTGCTTTTGTGATTAATTTAGTAATATTATGTCCCTGATTGATGCTAAAAATCCATTACAAAAGAGGCAAAATAGCTTTTAAAGTCCATAGAAATGCCCCCTAATTCTCCATATGTATGTGTGTATAAGGAGAATGAGTAAGAAAGACAGAGAGACCAAGTGACTGACTGACTGACAGAATCTAAAACCTATTGGATTTCTCTAGTGGACATGGCAACCCTTGAATGTGTGGTCTTGTTCCTCATAGTGGTCTGTTATCTTTTAGGAAAGTAAAGTTGTGTCTAAGTTGCCACACTGTTACATAGGCATCATCAGACACTGGCGGTGTCACAATGAACTTGTTTCTTTTCTGATGATTTTAAAGCCCATAACTTTGAGTTAGCCACATTTTTATTATATGCTTTAGATACAGTTCTTTCTGTATTATTGAAAGCACTCCATTAACACCTAACAACAAAACTGAAATATTTCTTGGTAACTATACCAAGGATACTAATCAGAATGTAGAGTGGGGATGGGTCTTTTGTTCGGTTTATGGGAGTTATTCAGCAATTGGCACTATGTCTCTTACCAGAGTAAGCACATCTGCAGCTTATATTCCACAGCATCTCAGGAAAGAATAGTCTCAACGTTTTGTTAAAATGCAGCAATACTGACATTTCTTCCCCATGGACTCCTTTGAGATTTCACAGATATATTTTTAATTTTCTGTAAATCTTCATGCTTGGTTCTAAAAGAAAGAAGAAGGGTAGAGCTGGGGAGACAGCTCAGTGGGCAAAGAGCCTCCTACACATGCGTAGGGCCCTGAGCTTAGATACCCAGCACCCAAGGAAAAAATGCTATGTGTGGCGCAGCTTCAGTCACCTCCACTATCGGGGCATGGAGATAGAGGGATCTCAGATCATTGGTCATTCTACAAAAAGTGGTAAGCTCTAGGTTTGGTGAGAAGTTTTGTCTCAAAAAATAAGTGGCAACATGAGCTAGTAAAAATTCAAATACAGGACATTGACCTCCAGGCTCTGAAAACTGCTTTGCCCGAATGGGCATTCACATCTTACACAGAAATCTGCAAACACTGCACACACACACACACACACATACACACACACACACATTATTGAATCTCAAAAATGTTCTGAGGATCCAATGTCCTCAGAACCTTTATATTCCAATATTAATTTTGTTAGTGTAATTGTTTTAAGAATTAGCCTGCTAACTCTACATATTTTTAAATGATTTTGAAACAGTAGCAACCCGTGTTTCTTTATTATGTGACTGCACTACACTAATGAATTTAAAAGATTTACTAAGTAGCTTCCTAAGTAAAATAATATCCAATTGTTCCCTAAGTACTACATTACTCTGAGACAGCTAGCACACTAAATACTTAATAACTCAATGATATTCCCTGGCATCAATGATATTCCCTGAATAAACTTATAATATGCACAACTCCCTATTTTGTTTCATTTATATTAAAAAAATATCCTCTCTGGGTGAGCATAAAGTCCAGAACATTTAAATAATATAAATATACATAGAATTATTTTAGATGTCATTTTCTGCACATATTTGGTTTATCTATTAGGAAGAAATACCTGTATCTTTATGACAATCTAGAATATTACTAACTAAATTCAATTATTTTGAAAGAAATGTTATAGAAGATGATGTTAATTATATTATAGTTCATATTTAAGAGAATAAGAGTTAAGGAAATGCTACCTTTTATTTTAAAATATAAATGAATACTCAAAAGGTTAGTTAGTATATATTTATGTTGGCAACTTAGCTATTTTGGAATAAGAGTAGTATTCATTTAGTCTATACTCAATACCCATATCGTTTAATTTCCCCCTGCAATGCTAACCATATTAAATATCAGAAAAACTTCCAAGTAGTTAGATGCAATACTAGTGACTAGGGTGCCATGTCCTCTGGAAGGGCACTTGATGTTCTTAACTGCTGAGTCTCTCTCTAGCCCCTTAAATACATGTTTAAAATATTTTTAAAAATCTATACTTTAAGAACCCTTAAGTATCATTTTAAATGAAAACTGAAATTTAAGGACTAGAGTCTGGACCTCAAAATCCACACTTGTGTATACGAATGTTGAAATATCAAAAGAACCAGCGCATAATAAAAGCTATCATATTCATTCATGATTTACCTCCGAGTGAGTGAGAGTTGTTGATAATCTCTGAACGCACTAACTAGAAAGGAGCTATGCTATTATTCACCTATGATTCGTTTTCTTTGAACATATTATTTTTTAAACTCATCAATACATTTGTTTTATTTTTACCTCATGAACAGTAACAATTATTCTCTTAATTCAATCTAAACCTGATATTTCCAAGTGTGACATGTGACTCTTTAATTTGCTTACATTCTTGATTTTCTTTCTTTCTTTCTTTTCTCTTGTCTATTATGTTCTGACTACAGTTTCCCCTCCCTCATCCCTTCCCAGTCCCTCTCAACCACACAGCTCTCCTGCCATCCACTCTTCCTCCTGTCCCTTCAGGAAAGGGCGGGGCTCCAAGGGATGTGAACCAACATGGCATATCAATTTGCAATAAAACTAGTCACCTGTCCTCATATTAAGGCTGGATAAAGGTGTCCCAGTAGGAGGAAAAGTGTCCCAAATAGCTTACATTCTTAAGTGACTGGATGGTACTTGACAGATTTCTGTTTTGTTGAGGCTTGCGTTCTTACGTAATGACATTAGATCATATCAAATTCAGAATTATATTCAAAATAGTAAACATATGGGAAAGATGGTGAAGTTACAGGATATGCTATGAGTAGTAATATATATAATGTAATGCATATGTGAGTTATGGGTACTATCGTAATGAAGTAAATATTCAAATTAAAAAATAAGACATCATAATTGCAATGTACACAACTACCAGAAAATCCTAAAAATCACACAACTTGTAGTGACCTGGAAAGTTTGTTTCAGGAGAATGTAAAGTGGGGAATTAAAACTTAATAATACTTCCAAAGTCCATATGAAATGACAAAAATAGTTGCTTCAACAAAGACAACATAAAACTCAGTGATTGACTTTGGACACAAGATTCCCTCCATTGCCTGCCACATTCCAACTGGTCTGATGGACATCAGGAACCTCCATCTTCCCAGATCTTAATACCATGTTTGTCACTGGTGAGGCAGTAAACGGAATCACAACTTTTACCAATTTAACCCCCCTGATACCCTGAAGAAGCACCCCCTACCCCCATCTGCTCTAGTTCACTTTATTGCTAGAAGGCACTTCTGGATTTCTGTTAAAAAAAAAATGAGCTCAATGCAGAACCCAATAGCACAACTAACAGAAAGCATGCCTAAGATGAACCCAGAGCCATTAGCAGAGAGAATACGCTATGTATTTCTCTATTTCTTATGTTGCCTCTCAGAACAAAGTCCTATAGAATATCCCACAGCAATGGAAGTTTTCTTGCACTATTAAAGTACTAAAAATAAAAAATAAAAAAAGCCTGCTACAATGTAGCAAAATGAAAAGTTTACATTATATCCTTGCATTTGAATGGAGCATGTGTGGATAGTGGCTGCCAGGCTGGCTGAGGTACAGTACATGGAGTTCACCTACCATCAGGATCCACAGAAACAAACAAAAAAAAAAACATACATGAAATTGTGTGTTATGGAAGAAACTTCAAAATACATTAGAGGTACATTTATTCTATACAATATGGGCAAATAAACTTGCAAATAGTTATTCACTATGGCAGTCTGTAAACAAGATTTTTAAAAAGTTGATATGTTTGGCTAAGTGAGTGCGAAGCTTATATTCATTTTAATTAGTGTACTGTGCTTGGGGAACCCTTTCAAACAGAACACTGTGCAAAGGCTTTGACTTTAGACTGCTATGGTCCTTCATAGTTATTGGACTAGAACCAAAGGGAGCAACTCGGCCTTGGGAATTGATGTATTTTATAGCATGTAGTAGTGTGCTGTGAAATGTAAATTGCTACTCCATATATTCTTAGTAGAAAATGATCTTTAGCCCTGATTGTAATGCCCATGATTAAATGCATCACCTCTGCTCCCATACGCTGTGAAATGTTTAGGACTTTTGAAGCACCTAGCCACAGCAACCACCATCAACAGAGATGAAAAGAGAAGCACACATCGGTGTTTAGTAGCTGAAGTGATATTTACTATTGGCTGAAGGTTTGTGCCCACGCGGGAATGCTTACAAGTGGGTTTTGTAATTATCACACTACAGAATAGGATGCGATCATGACTTCCTTTCATTTTGCTCTCATCTAAGCAGAATTTTTATAGATGCAAATTACGTGTATTTGAGTACTAACTTGATTCTATTCGGATTCACATGCAACTTCCAGCATTCATCATATGAAACATATATCTGTAGCAGGAAACAGATATGTGAGAAGAGCTTTCAAGACATGAAAATGAGGCTTATTTACAAACATATGTATATAATACCCCATCAGTAGAATACATTAATTTACAAAGAGGTATGATAGATAAGGACATAATAAAGTTTAAGAGGAAAATAGTAACATTTTATGTTTATAACAATCCTTGCCCACATTTTCAAATGACATATTCTTTTGTTATATTTTGCTCTTTTGTCATTCGATAGTGTAAAGGCACATTTTGTTATGTCATAAACTATAAATGTCTCAATATCAATACATAGTAGCATTGAATCATAAGGCTTTTCACTCAATAAAACTATACAGAAAAACAATGACTTTAAAATTATTTCATTACCAGTGATGCATGATAGCAAATACAGTTACTATCTGCACAGCAGAGGGAGGAAAGGACATCGCTCTGGGTGTTCAAGGCCAGTGTGGCCTATACAGAGAGTTCCAGGTCACAGAGCTACATAGTGTGCCCATATCTTTTAAAAATGATATACTGTGGGAAAATAGTTTTTCTAAAAGGTGATATTATTACAAAAGCCATTTGCATAGTGATTCTGCATTAGAAGAGAATACGTGAATGAGCCCTGGCATATTTTATTATTAGAATCACAAAATAACAAATTCTAAAAGCTCATCCATTAAACTCTATAAATTTTTCTGTCATTACTAAAAATACCTTACATTGTTTTTGATACAACTTAAGACAATTACAAATAACTGTCTGCATCTGGGTTTTAGATATTTAACTCTCTCTCCCCTCTAGCTATTAAACCTCTCTAAAGTAAGAGTTAAGAGTACTTCAGAGATGCTGTATGTCTGAACTTCAGCCTGGGCTCTGAATATGCAGTTGACACATGGACTTTTGCTAAAGCCTGGTAGAGAATGATCAATGAAAATGAGACTTTTTTCAAATTTTGAAACTGTTTTCAGCTCATTTCTCCATAAGAACATAATCATACCTCCAATATGGTAAAAACACAATTATACATTCCATTTACATTGCATGATTGAAAGGATAATAAATATTACCTTATTTGATAGTCTCAAAACTTCTATGGGGTTATTTTCTTTTGATAGAACTTTGGAGTTTTTATAGCTTTATTTCTTAACATTTTAAAAAGTATTTTAATAAATTTAGAATGTTATGGGTTTATAAATTAATGCTTACAAATGCGTCTTAAATTTAGTAAGTTTTCTCATCTCATGATTTTTTTCAATTTACCATTATATCTTGGATTTCCTAGACATATTATTACCTAAGAATACCTAAGAATATAATTCTAAAAATATCCCCAGGTTTAAGATTGGTGTCAAAATTTCTCTTCTTTCAAACAACTGTTCTAGGCCAGTGAGTTTAGAATTATATACTTAAATGGAACTCTGATCATCCAAACTCCTGGTGTCTTTGTTATGTCATGTTGTCTAAACCAGCTATTCAACCAAAACTGGCAACCTGCCAGAGATATTTTGGTTCAAATTAGATAGTGCTTCTAATGAGAAATAACTTCTTTGTGCCTCATAGTTTAAAAGTAGCAACACCGACACTCAACTTTCTCCTTCTTTCTCCTTCTAAGGTGTGCTCCGTGGCAGTCTGTTGCCGCTGTTGCTAAGAAACCTGCTCTTTCAACTCATTTTCATCATCCTGCCATGAAAATCAATGTTCCTAGTAAAGACATGAGCAAAACAAGTTACAGTATAGCTGAGATTAGTACTGAGTGCCAATCATTGTCTACCTCTAAAAATTGCATTCATTCATTCATTCATTCATTCATTCACTTAATGTGTATGTGTGCAACAAGAAATCCACCTCTAGTTGTTGGCATTGTACTTATGAGCAAGAGGAGAAGTGGTTTTGTTTTTGCATCTGAAGCATCATGATGTTCTTAGAAGATTTTAGGCACACATGCGTAACTGAAAGTAAAACTCTCAAGTCTACAGCAGGACAGTGTGCACTTATGTTTGCTAAATACACAGAGCATTATAGTCTATGGGGGCTGAGAGAAACTATTTCCAAACACTTGACTAATCACCTATATCTCAAAGCTTGCAATAGGCATGAATATAGAATACTAGGTTGCTTTTCAAAGACATGGTTTCTTTTATCGGGGGACCTTAAATGTCTTAAGAAAAAAAATAGTCCAGTTAATATGAAGATAATTAAATGGATAGGGAGAAAGGTGCACATATGAAAGAAATATAAGCTATAATAAACACAGCCATAATATGCAGTATAATGAGACATGGAACAGAAAATATGCCCCCGAAAAGTTTAATAAAAGATATATTTGAATTTTACAAGACTGGACTGCAGTATGGGTGTCATTTAACATATAAAGAAACATGTGCAAAGGTTCTGTAGTGAGAAATATTTGCTTGTTAATTTCTTGCAACTAATGGAAGATGGCTGTAATATAATGAGCTAAAAACAAACGAACAAAGAAAAAAACAGTAAACTTCCATAATCAAAACCCTGGATGGGGAGACCTGGTGGCACTCAGAGGAAGGATAGCAGGCTACCAAGAAGAGACTTGATACCCTATGAGCATATACAGGGGGAGGAGGTCCTCCTCAGTCACAGTCATAGGGGAGGGGAGTAAGAGTAAAATGGGAGTGAGGGAAGAATGGGAGGAAACAAGAGATGGGATAACAATTGAGATGTAATATAAATAAATTAATAAATATATAAAAAATAAAAAGTAAATTTAAGGCTAAAAAAAAAACTTGCTACAAAGCTTAGAGTTACAAGTCTCTAGCTTTGTCACTGTTGAATTCAAAACTATTATTTCTTGTATGGCATATATGGAAGCCTAAGAGTATTTAGTGTTTGTAATTGTCATCTGAACAAAAGATGATTTGAAATGTGGGAGAAGTGCTTAGAAAAGAAAAAGATTTTGAAAATAGAAATACAATAACTTTATAATAAACAGGATGTAGGGACTTGGAAATCTTAAATAATTAAAGATAGTAATAAATATTAAATATTTAAATAAATAAATAAATAATTTTGGGGTTTTGTTTTAGTTGGTTGGTTGGTTGGTTTTGTTTGTTTTGCTGTTGGTGGTGGGGGTTTTTTGTTTTGTTTTGTTTTTTATTTTGTTGGGGGTTTTTTTGGGTTTTTTTGTTTGTTTCCTGCTGTTTCAACTACCTGGACATAATATTGGTAGCTATTAATTACATTACTTATTAGATAATGTTTGCACATTTATTTGTAATATTTTAGTTAAGAGAAGGAGGAACATAGACTTGAAGAAACAGTAAAATGACGAGGGAGGTGCTGGAGAGCAAAGATACTAATGGAGAATATGGCACAAAATGCCGGAAAACAAAGTCCTCATGCAAAAAAGAATGGCATTTGAATACACATGTGGAGAAGAAACTCCTTGATTTTGTTTCTTTGTTTGTTATAAAATTATTGTTTTTTGTTGTAACAGAAAAAAGTTGAAATAACAGGATTATAGTCCTATGGAGTTGGTTTCAAGAAAATGAAAGTTTTCTCAAAATTGTTGAGCTCAATATTCTCCAAAAATTTAAGATCATCTCCTAAGCCAAGAGTACAGATTTAAAGTAGTTATAAGAAAATGGAAGACAGTGAAGACATGGAATCAGCTGCATTAAAGGTCTGAAACAAATGCTTTCAGGAAAGTAGACATGAGTTGCCTTAAGGTGTGGAAAGTCTGTTTTGAATCTTGAAATGTCAGAACCGCCACTCATTATAGCTGGAAGCGTTTTTACATTTTCATTATCACTTCTGGCTTAAACTACGATGTAGACCATGGCTGGTGTCATTTAATTTGATGAATTTTCCCACTTTTATCTTTTGTGGTTGAATTTCAAGGCATCATTTGAATTCCAGAGGCCAAATAAAATTTGTCTTATTAAATTATATACTAATATTTATCATTTATTCATCAAGTACAAACTACATTTATTCTTTTTTGCAGAGAAAATGATTGTACATAGCACATTTTAGGGAGCTATTTCTTTCTGCTTTTTAAAATGACTTAATTCTTACATCCTTGACTGTCCTGAATGCACTTTGTAGACCAGGCTGGCCTCAAACTCACAGAAATCCACATGCCTGTCTTCTAGAGTCCTGGGATTACAGGCATGTGCCACAATGCCCATTTTAAATGGCCAATTTCTAATAGTGAGGCCAATTAAATTCTATTTATAATTTTTTATCTTTAATTTCTTTTCTTCCTTCAGTTCTTTCTTATGAAACTATTTTCTTTTAAAGGCCAAGCCTCTTAGTTTTACAGCAACCCACAGTTCAAAAATCTTATTTAAAAAAAAAGTTCTTGCATCAATAAAATTTATCACTTTTTGCCCATGTCAAATTCTTGTCAGCATTGGGATAACAAACAATGAAGTTCTTTAGACTTTCAAGCTAATGAAGGTCTAGTCCAGATGTTGAGGAAGGTTAACTTATCTACCAGGACACCTTTCTCTGCCCACTGGTGCTTTCAAACTTTACTATACAGGTTTGATACGTACCAATTCTGGTCGCTGCTCATTTCATAAAGCAATGACTTCAAAAAGAAGTTAAAAATCTCCACAGAAAGACAAAATGCCGTGGATCCTACTGCTTATGTACTCCCTATGCGTTCCCAGAGAACGTTATCTCCCAGGGCATTCGTAAGTGTTTGTTCCATTTCACTTTATTGGGATAAAGTGGATATATTCCAGCCTTTCAACCAAAGAGACGTTTTACTTAGAATATGCAGACACCATATAATTTATTAAAAAAATCTTTTTTCCCCTTACCTCAAAACCTCACTTCACATTTTTCCAAAGTTTTCTTTCTAATCCTTGGTATCATCAGCACTAAGCCCTAGGGGTCAGCTAAAATAACTCCAGGGAACTCTACTCAATTCAACACTCATAGTATGTGGAAGAGCACTTCTGCAGCAACCCACTAATGTGATTATACAGCATTACAATCAACTTGTATTGATTCCATTTTAGGTCTAAAGTAAAATGCCCTTTCTTATATACAGAAGGAAGATCATAAGTATGTTTTTCTAACAAATTTCAATTTTGAATACCACAGCAGCCTAGCCAATCATATAAACAAATTAGGTTAGACAGCCTATATATATATGTGTGTGTGTGTGTGTGTGTGTGTGTGTGTGTGTGTGTGTGTGTGTGTGTATATATATATATATATATATATATATATTCAGACATACAGAGAGATAGAAATATAGAAATAGATGAAATAGATATGGTTGTCTGGAATCTTTTTCAAAAATATTTAATATAAACTCCAGGAAATGGTTTTCAAAATACATAATTGATAACAAAAACATATTCACAATATGTTTGAAAAATATTTTACTGGATATATACAACATATTTTTATAATATTTGTTGCTACTTAGTTTTTATATCAAACTTCTGCTCAGTCTGAAGAAATATAAAAAATAAGTATTATTGAGGCTGTTCTACACAACATAAAACTGGGTCACAGAAGAAAATTTATATTTTTTAATTTTTATTTTATTAATTTATTCATATTACATTTCATGGTTATCCCATCCCTTGTATCCTCCCATTCCTCCCTCCCTCTCATTTTCCCCTTACTCCCCTCCCCTATGAATGTGACTGAGGGGGACCGCCTCCCCCTGTATATGCTCATAGGGTATCAAGTCTCCTCTTGGTAATCTCCTTTAGTTTGTCAAAGTAATAAGATATCAGATAAAAAAAAACACTACTTTGTCTCTTGAAAGTAAATGAATCATTAAAATCAACTACATACCTTGTTTCTTGAATGTAAATGAATGCTTAAAATCAACTAGAATTCCAACAGATTGGCTCAATATTTATTTATGTCTGTTCAACAGATGAAAATATCCTATGGTTTATCTTATGAGTGATGGCAATTTCAGACTACAAGGTTTTATGGTACTTGATTTCTGCTTTCTTTATTTCTTTTTTTTAAGCATTTGTTATTTTATTTATATCTATAATCCGTGTGCCTGAATGCAGGTATATGCAAATGAGTGAGGGTGACTGAGGAGGAACACAGGTCTATGCAAATGAGCGTGGGTGGCTGAGGATGCCAGAGCCATCACATGTCCTAGACTAGAGTTCCAGAAGGGAGGAGAGCCTCATGATGTGAATGCTGGGCACTCAAATCAGATCTTCTGTAAGAACAACAATTGCTCTTAACTACTAAGCCATTTTTCCGGCCACTAATTTTTATCTTCTATATTGAAATTTTTGTTAAGCTAAATATAGAATTGAATTCATCTTAATTTTTTACATTATATATGCATAAGCTCCCCTTAAAATTTGTTAGAGTGAACCTTTTCCTGCAGCTCACATGAAGATTTGATTGGCTTTGAAGATAAAAATCCATGATAAGCCCAATGTACTATTTTGAGTGAAAGAATAGTTTTATGAAAGGCTGAACTCATGTGTAACATTTCAGGACCATTGTTCACAGTAGAATTAGAAGGCAGAATGGTGTCTGTAGTGTCCCGACAGCTGATCCCAGAGGGCTGGCCCCTTCCTTCGATTCATGTTTTAGAATGTCTGAGAAGCTCCTGGTTACTAAAAGAACTCGGGGGTAGGAAACCAAAACTCTCTTCCATGTTGCTAAGCCATGACATTCAGTAGGTAAGACCTATTAAATACATTTTAATTTACCATGTTTCCAACTGACTATGTTTTATCAGGCTGTGATCCTGTTAGTTATACCTCTAGGCATTTCTCTACAGTCTCTGTGAGTATTGGTTTGGGGGCTGGTTTTGACATTTTGCAATGACAAATTCTGTGCTTGTCTGTGTTTGCATCTCCCTGTGGAAACTGAATATTTAATATATAAAAACACTAGCCTGGGGAGCTGAGTAATTGAATCCCAAACTGTACTTCAAGCCAGGGTAGTGATTAATTTGTGGAGGAATTCACACTGAAGCTCTTGGTCTCCCTCTGCACTGCTGTGACATGACACAAAATATTAATGCTGGTATGGCCAGCATTAAATTAAAATGTTTGTGAAAAAATTGGTATTCAAAGTCAAACTGAGATGTTTACAATATGCCTAAATCAGTTCAAGATGATGTAACTGGGAAAAGCAATACAAAATGAATTACATTTCAAGTTGGGAAATGGGGAAGCAACACAGTAAGTCTATATATGTCAGCCTCATATTTGCGTACCTGGTCCTAATTTTAAAATGTAAATAGATATTTGCTTGTGTTTATGAAGCAAAACATATTTCACATATGCACACTACATTCTTTCTGAGGAGAACGTATTTAATTAACAGCATATAAGTCAAACATCAAGTGTTTAAAAAGGCAACAACAAAGATAAAAGGAAGTCAGTTGTATGTGTAAGGAATACAGTGAGGGCATAAAATTAGATATGCAGACGAAACTCAATTTAATTTGGCATCTGGTTGAAGTTGTTGCAGCTAAATGTTTAAAGATGGTCAGCACATTTTAAGAAAGAAAGAAAAAAAGCAGCTTAGTTGGAGTGAGAGAAACAGCCCGAAGGCCCAAAATTAACTAGAATCTACCTAGAGTTCTGATTATGTCCTTATATTGAAAGGCGACATGATAACTGATGTGAGCTTTAACCTTGTACCTTAGCACGATAGCAGTCAGAAGGGAATGCGCATGCATCTGTATCCTAAACCCCCATTCCAGTCTTCATTTGCGGCTTAGAACAATTAGTTAGAAAAATAAAATAAAATAAAGAAGAATTGGTTTCTGTGAGTTCGAGGCCAACCTGGTCTACAAAGTGAGTCTAGGACAGCCAAGGCTACACAGAGAAACCCTGCCTCAAAATAAAAAAAAAAGAAAAGAAAAGAAAAGAAAAGAAAAAGAAAAAAAAAGAAAGATAGAAAAACAAAAGAAAGAAAGAAAAAGAAAATTGGAACATGCCATTAAAAAAGACAGCACAAGAAAATCAGGATTGTGATGTCAGTTGTAGCAGTGACCTTGCAGAAGCCAGCCATATGGTCCTGAGCTCTTTTCTTATTTCTATGACATAAGGGACCCATCACCTTTCTAGCTTTTATCTGAAGATTATAATTGAATCAAATCACTTAACATAGTTTGAAAAACGTCTATAAACTATAAACGTCTAGAATTTCAATAGAGACAAAGTATTCCTCTGGATCAGACTAACTGAACTTGGACCAGAGGTGGAAAAGGCTGCATGATGAAGTGGTACAAATGAAGAATTTACTACAGGCCTATACCCAGGCTGGCAGAAAGGGGGGCAGCTTCCAATTTCTATGTCTATTTCTAGGTCTGCTAATACACTCCATCCCTGCCCAGCGTCAACTTTAATTTGTACATTTGAGTTCCACTGGATATTTTTAACGAATAAGAAGGCCTTTAAGGATTTGCTTTCCCTGAAAGTATAAATTCCATCTCTCCATTGTGAACAGCACTTACTAGAACTCAATCATAAGTCAAAAAATCAAGATACATACTAGTTCACATTTTGCCGAAATCACAAGAACAAAGGTTTAAAAGTATATTTAAATAAACACAAATTACTTGAAATTGCTTTTAGCATTTTTTAAAATTAATGTATTGTTCCCCTAAGGACCAGTATAAAAAAGATTGCAACTTCAAACTGTTCTATATTCCATAGGCCTTGGAAATTATAATTTGAAAAGACATAACCTATTTAGCTGAAACACCATATGCGTCTATAAAGAAATACTATATCTAAGAAAAAGACTTATTTAGCAAAAACTAATAAATGGCAAGTAACAAACTTCAGGTTAAAATCTAGAAAAGTCTAGTTTATGTTGATACACTTTATTTTATTACCTTTGGACCTGTGCCTACAATGCCCAATACATGTAAAACAATCTACTGAATCAGAATAATCTGTATTTACATGAGAAATGAATTACTTTTTAATCCCAGAACTCTAGGGGCAGAGGAAGGCTGATCTCTAAGTTCAAGGCCAGCCTGGTCTATAAAGTATGTTCCAGAACAGTCAGAACTAAACAGAAAAATGCTGTCTTGGGGGGGGGGGGGGGGAGGCAGGGAAACTAGGTTTCATGATACCAGGAGACACCATGCTAGTTTCTGGTGTAGAGAAACAACCAAGAGACCTAGCCAGGTATAATGCCTATGAGCCACAACAAAGAGCAGCAGGCCAAAATATTCCTATGGATGTAGTAGCAGCACACATAATGTGGCGGTAACCAACACCTTCCTATTAAGGCAAACTCAACAAGAGCAAAGTCATTCCTGATACTGGAAACCTGGCCAACTACCCAGGATTAGTAACTCATGGTTCCTGGAGGAGAACCTACAACCATCACTCTACTAAACCACATAATCAGAAGTCAAAGTACAGATAGATATTTACCCTTAAATCCACAATAATTGTAGTCCTCACAACTATTCAAGAAAAGTTCTCTTTGCAACAGATAGAGTCCATTCTAGAAAACCACACCCAATCAGTATGCTACAGAGCCTAACTGACTGATACATCTAAAACATAACTTCTTCATCAAAGTTCAGGAATCATTGTGGAAGAGGAGAGCAGAGGGATTTTAAGGAAGTTGCATAGCCTAGAATTATCAGAAAATCTACATACATGAAGTCTCACAAACATGGCTGTCTAAGCATGACTTGAAAAAGAATGACACTAGTAGAGATGCCAATGTGGAAGTGGGAATGCTCATGCAATTTCAACCTTAGACAAAGAACTCCAGGAACCTACAGAATAATGAGATGTGTAAAAGGAGTCTTTCTCAAGGAATATCACACCCACTAGTTATCCAGTACGAGATTGTTATCCCTGAAAGCCTATATACAAATAACATTATATGAACTACACAGGTGTGTATATATTTAGAAATACACACACACACACACACACACACACACACCACTTAAAGAGGAGATCATAAATTTAAAAGAGAAGTGTTGCATGGGAGACATTGGAGTGGGGCAAAGAAATGGAAGAAATTGTGATTCTATTGTAATGCCAAACATTCAAATACAAAAATGGTATAACATCCTTTTATTAGTTAAATTTTGTAGGTGTATTTTTACCTATTTTATTGAGTAATTATACTCTACCTCCCTTCCAATTCTTATTCAATCCTAATCCCTTTCAGCCCCCAACACTAGGTAGAAGAAAAAGTTAGAGGGGAAAGAGGGCATAGACATCTATGGTTTATTTCATGCTGATTAGGGACATTGGGTTCCTTGGGGCAAGTGCAGTCTTTCTTGGCTGAATATCCAACAGTCCAGCTAGCCAGCAAACCAACTATATAGGATTAGCGGGTGCAACAGCAAATGCATCAGCAGGCTGCATCGGAATGAACCAGCAGTGGGGATAGCAGCAGGCCCAGCAGCAGCCACTACAGGCACTTTTGGGGCTCTCCCATTTATACCCTCTACAAAGTCCCCAGGATCAAATTATCTGCATCTGGCAAAGATCACAACCCTGCAGGTGAATGAGGCAAATCATAATCTCCTGATGTGAAGCAGAATCTGCTCCGTCCCCTGGGATTAAAAGAAAACCATATTCACATAACATAACTAAGTTTTTAAAGAAACCAAAACTCTCAGTACACATTTCTTATTGTTCTGACAAAATAAACTAGCAAAAGTAACCTAAGGAATCAAGGATTTATTTTAGCACACAGTTGGATAGTATAGGCAAAAAATGGGGAATTAGAGCAACATTATGAAGTAGACAGTCTCAGGGAACAGAGATACATATTAGTTCTCAGTTAATTTTCTCCATTTTCAGTCCTGGACCCTGTTCATCAGTTGCTGTCACCTGCATTCAGGGTAGAACTTTCTCTTTAGCTAACCTTTCTGAGCAAAATTCTCAGAGATACTCCCAGGCTGCATTTGTTATTATCTTAATTCCAGTTTTGCTGACAACAGAGATTAATCATCACATCTTTCTTTGATACTGTTTTCTTTTTTTAATTTTTTTTATTAATTTATTCTTGTTACATCTCAATGGTTATCCCATCCCTTGTATCCTCCCATTCTTCCCTTCCTCCCATTTTCCCCTTATTCCCCTCCCCTATGACTGTTCCTGAAGGGACCTCCTCTCCCTGTATATGCTCATAGGGTATCAAGTCTCTTCTTGGTAGCCTGCTATCCTTCCTCTGAGTGCCACCAGGTCTCCCCCTCCAGGGGACATGGTCAAATATGAGGCACCAGAGTTCATGTGAAAGTCATACCCCACTCTCCACTCAACTGTGGAGAATGTTCTGTCCATTGGCTAGATCTGGGTAGGGGTTTTAAGTTTACGGCCTGTATTGTCCTTGGCTGGTGCCTTAGTTTGAGCGGGATCAAAGGAAAAATAGCATAATATCTGGACATGATATCAAGTACTTATAATCCCAAAACTCACAAAGTGAGGCAGAAGAATTATGAGTTCTATGTCAGCGTGGCCTTGGACCTACTATCTCAAAAACACAGGAAAACAAATACCTCCTTGCCACCATTACTATTTTATGACGTGAATTTAAAAATCATAAAAACTAAGCACATTCTATGACTTTTTTAAAAAATCAAATCTAATTACAATTCATAGAATACTTTGATGAAAAATTGAGATGCCATCAAAAATGCAGGGAGTGAAGATCTGACACTTTTTATCAATGATCACTGTTGCCTCATAAATGCATGTTCCATTGCAATTATCAATGAAGTGCTAACTTTTTCCCTGTGTTCTAAAATATAACAAAAGAGATCTCTTTATGAATCAATGGAAGATCAACTCCTTTCATTCGCATTACTATACAATGTTAATACCATCTTGAAGGCAGTTTCCAGTGTTTTAATCAATTGCATTTACATGGTCAGACTGTTTCCATTAATTATAAGCTTAGGCCTGTCTCCTGAACTGCTTCAAGTTGTGAGGTTAGTAATGAACACATATGCCATGCATCTGCAGGCTGAGAGGAAAGGGTAACTCTTTCCACTTTTGGCCAAAGAGCGGGAAACTTAAATTTTTCTTTTGTTCTTTTCAAAATCCAGAAATTTATTATGATTCTATAGATAGATAAAGTCTTCTAAAACCTCAGAGACCTATAGAATATGTCATTTAAAGATGCTTTATTATTTTAAAGATTCTTTTACAATAAGACAGATTAACTCCTGGCAACATCCAGCCTACCTCAAAGAAGATGGTGAGCATCAATGAATCTCCTTACGGAGATGATTTCAAATGTGGCAAACAAACCACTGGGCAAAATGTCCTTATTTCTGCCACAGACTGAATTCTCTCTAAAAATGGGCAAGCTTAGATGCAGGCAGTCAACAGCCAAACTCTGCCAAGACAGAGTAAACAAGTCCTCAGTACTTCCTGTCTTACAAATATGTTTGTCAGATATATTGGGCCAGAAGGCTAAAGGTGATCCTCCAACATTATAGAGAGCTTTGGGTGACCGTTCAGGCAGCAAACTATCTCTTTCATTTTCTCTTTTTGGAAGCTGCTAACCTGTACTTCCTGTCTACTCAGATAATTTTATTCCTTCACAAATAGCTTAGTTTTACAATTAAGCTTAGTTGTTTAGGGGCTGAGGTGTTTTTCGGTCTAGATAGATGTTTTAAGTTGATAATGATGAGATATGATAGATATTGATTTACATCCAGAATTTTAGACACACCAAGATAGGGAAGGTCTTTTCTTCAACGCTGTCAAAAACAAACAGCCAAAACACTATGAACGTAACAGTTATATCATTCATTGTTCTTCTTGGTGTAGGTAGTTTATCGTATATATGTGTAATAATAAAAACATGAATTAAAAAAAGAAAAATAATAAAATAAAAATTTAAAGATATAAAAATAAATCAATAAATAAATTTATGGATGGAAGCATCTTTATTTAAATCGTATGATATTATACTTATTTGTGGAGTTGAAAGAAAAAAACTGTTAGAATGGAAGTTGTGTTTCTTAGAAGACTTTACTCAATGCACATAACTGGTGTGCCAAAGCATGCTTTAGTTATTACCATTTCTCCCAGAGTATACAACGTAAATCCTGAAAGAACCCTCAGGCTAAACTATATGCCTCTCTTCTGTTCCACAGGAATTGCTCTTGCTGAGCATATGGTCCAGACCCCTTCCTAAGCCAGCTTTCAGGCAGATGTCACCTCACTTTCAGGGAAATCACTCTCTTAACGCACTTCGTCCCACTGTCCTGTGTTTTAGGTAATGGGGTGGGAAGGGGTTATCTGAGAAATGTTTAGTTTTTGACATTATGCAGTTTTGAATCTATGTTCAGATACCTGAAATCTCCTTGCAAAGGCTTCCTACGTGAGTGAGAGCCTGTGTGTGCACTTACCTCTGTTTCAAGAGCAGCAATTTGCTTCTACTTACTAACTAGGAAAACACAATGACACTAATGATTAAGATGCAGAAGAATTCTGTCTTGCTTATATAAACACTACTTTATTGACAATACAAATAGATTGCCTAATGTAGCCATTATGTGTTGAATCAGAAAATTACTTAGCTCAGCAGTAATATCAACTACAAAGAACAATGTCATTTTGTCTGAAGGCTAAACTGCATGTAGGACTCTGGGGAGTAAACTGATAAGAGAAAAAGCTGTGTTTTCATTCTGGCCTTAAAGCGAGTAAGAGGTGAATGAATTTAGTTACTGCAGTATCTATTCTTCTGTGGTGTGTGGCGTAGAAGATAGTACCTCTCCAGGGCATCTGCTGTTTCATGATTACTGTTTAAATAAATATAATGATATTCTACCTATTTATTAGATTTAAGTTATTATGATTTAATTATCCATTCCATGTGTAAGCATCACAATGTCCATTTGCAAATGAAAGAATCAAGTGCATTCATTCAGTGCAGATGTAAGAGATTAATTATGTACAAACAGAAAACCAGGTAAAATTTCCTCCACAAGGTGCCCCAGAAAGTTGTATTTGCAGGGATGTTAAACCACAAGGCAAGTAAAACTACATAATGAGACAAATGGCTGAAATGGAATTACTAACCAGTCACACTCAACTTTAATCACTTGGAAAACAATCCAGATGGCTCACACATGTGAGCCTTCAGTCATCCTTAAGACTGCTTCTGAGGGTAGGCTGTAGAAACTCTAGGTTTTGAAATCTCATGTGTATTCCTTAGTCACACCCTCTTTCTGTCACTTTCATTAAGATTTAGCACTTGCAGGACTTTCATATCTTAGGCAAGTCTATTCCCCAGACCAAGTCAGTTTTGTCCATGCTTTGCTCTGTGCTTTTAACTTTTACTGTTCACTCACCAATCCTTATTAGAGGCAGCACAGGAGAGTGCCCATCTGACTTTGAGGACACCTTAAACTCAAGGAACATGAGTAGGCACCTTTTACTTTACAGCAAATCCAAGCCATAGGTGGGGCTAGACACACCACCTCCTTCCCGTACCTTCAATAATGTTTTCCTAAAGCTGTTGAATGATGACTCAGAATACATTCTTGTGAAAAATGAAATGTGTTCTTAGGAGAAAAAGAACTTCCCATTCATTCTAGAAGATATTTAGAATCATTTTAAATGTCCAAGCTAGTAAGAACTTTCCTAAAGTATTTCCCAATGGGAGTTTATTACCAACTATGGCGTCCCACAAACATTTTTGCACATTTTTTGGCTGTGTACTTGGACACTATATGGATTACTTAATACCAGTCCTTATGAAATTTAATTGTCCTTTCACTAACAAATAATTCCTCAGCTCTACTTTCAAAATGATTTTCAATCTTTTAATATAACTGATTTGGATAGTGTGAAATTATTTTATTATGTAATATCTTCACTTGAAAACAGTTAATTTTACCTAATCAGAACAACTAAGGTATTTAAAACCGAAGATCCCATCATTTTGCAAATTCTTAAAAATAAGTCACAGCTTTATATTAATATCTCCTCCACATAAGAAAAGTAATCATGTGTATTGGATGCTCAGAATTACTTGAAATGAGGTTAAAAATGTAGCCTTCTGTCATTTCATTTTTAAATCTCATCAGTCTATGCTCTGCCTAGTTACCATTTTCTTTCCAAATTCTGAATGTTTCCTGGGTCTTGTACCTTATCTATTTCTTTCCTCTATCCAAAGTACCTAGGGTCACATCTGTGACGTTGGAAACAAACACAACTAAATATATACCAATATCATTCACATTTTTCTTTCCTTTCATTGAATTCCCTACTAATTAAAGAAAAATGCAGATAAAATGGTTTTAAAAATATGAGTTAAAACTTTCCCAGATGCAGGGTGTGTGAAAGAATATCTGACACTGTAAATCAAGCCAAATAGAACTAATGTCCTTATATGTCTCTTGGGCTGATTCCTCACAAGTGGAGACTAAGTGTTTGTTGAAGATCCACCACTGAGTCAGGTGCCAGAGGAAATGACAAGGTGACCATTTAAATTATTGTCCATATTGAAACCATTGTGAATTAAGGGAAGATTCTTAATTCTTAACTTGGCTTTTCTATATCAGACAAATCCGAAGAGATAATGCTTATGCCACTAAAGGTCAGTTGCCATTTGTCACCCACTTAAAAAATACTTTATTTTATTTTATTTTATTTGGAGTATAATATAATTATACCATTTCCTGCTTCCATTTTCTCCCTTCTATGCCTCTAATATAATCCCCTTTGCTCTCTTTCAAACTCATGGCCTCTTAGTTCATTAATTGTTGTTACATAAAACACACACACACACACACACACACACACACACACACACACACACACACACACTGTTCTGTCTATATAATGTAAGTCGTTTGTATATTGTGAGGGCTGACCTTTAGAGATGAGGCAAATTGTCAGAGTGCTCTTCTCTGGGGAAGACTATTCACTTCAACCAGGCAACTGATAAAGGACTAGATTAAGGATACCACCAAAGTCCAACTTGGTGAAGCGATGGGCTTTATTGGACTTGCTTACAAGAATATGCATGAGGGGCTACTTAAAGCAGGAGAAATGATTCAATGACAGCTGCATCACCAATTACTCTACCCAGCATAAGTGATAGACTAACAGTTCAACTAGTCTAAGAGTATCTCTCATCAGTCCTTACTTAGTATGCATGCTTACATAGGAAGAACCCTAGTGAATCTGGTCAGTTTCAGGTACTTCCTGAAGCTATAAAGATGTTTACCTTCTGAGCTGAAGGAGTTTCCTTGCAGGAGGTCTTTCAGTATGTCGCTTTTCTTTTTGACATCATCCTCCAAGATGGAAGTTTGTATCTTAGAGGAACTTGATACACAACACCCAGATTGGACTCTAACTCACTGGGTAGCTGAGTATGACTTTGAACTTCAGCTCACCTCTGCCATCATGTCCATTACATATGGTGCTGGGAAACATCCCTAAAGCTTTAGGCATGTTACACAAACACTTACCATTTGTACTATATCTCCAGCCCCGAAATTAGTTCTGCTACCATGTGGGTCTTGCAGATTGAACTCAAGTCAACAGCAGTGCAGCAAACCTATTTGTGACCCTTCTTGCTGATCCCCAGATCAATTCTGACAACTAGAAAAAAGATTAGTAAATCGTAGTGTATATGTAAACATATTTACTTTCTCACTGTGGAGTACCGTGCCTTGCTGTTTGGGCTCTGCTTCCCCTGCCCTTCCTGGCATGGTTGGCCTGTGACCACAACCAGCAGAACCAGAGAGGAGGAAGCAGAAGGCAGGGATGGCTGGGGTGATGGAGTCCTCAGGCGGTGGGTGAGCACAACAAGAACAGACTCTCAGGAGGCAAGATTCCTAGAGCAGCTCATTTAATTGGAGGAAACAAAGGCTATTTAAAGCTTTGGGAAGTGGGTAGAGGTTACTGTCAACGTGAGTGTACATTATTGGCTGGAGCCAAGAAGCTGGGAACTCCTTATTTACATGAAGAGGAATTCCAGGTGCTTACTGGACATGACCTCATAAGGAGAGGGGAAGGTTAACCTGGCTGCAACTGTGTAACCATCTCTGGTGTGGACAGAGGTGCAGGGCACGGCACTATAGTGAGCCGAAACATACAGGCTGAGGCAGGGGAGCGAGTGGCCCCTTCTACTACCACTTTTGAGACCAGATTTCCAGTGTTGGCCATGACTTGACCCACTCCTGCTCCAGATTGGCTCCTCCTGTTTCCAAGATACCCCAGCCCCACACTGTGTCTGGAGTCCAATGTATTTTAGGTGGAACCATTTCCCTTTCACTTTCTCCCAAACCTGACTCCCTTAAAATTCAAACTGTTCCTTGGACGTAGTTCATTAAGGTTATGCATTACAGACATATAGGAGTGGTCAACATTTGTGCTTTTCCATCAGTCCCAATACTTAGTATTTCAGAAAGTCCTACTGAGCCTCTGAAATGTTCTTGGATTTAAGAGATTTTTCTTATTTTATTCATCTCCTGAGGGCCAACTACCCTCAACTTTTTTTTCAGTTCACTGAACCAAAAGATTAACTGGGCTCCATGCTTCCACTACATTCCCTAAGCCGTGCTGTACATCTTCCCCAAAGTGATCTTTATTTATTGAATCACAATGTTTCTCTTTTCAATCCCCCTGATAAGTTTCTATCTGACCTAAAATAAAATTGGAACTCTCCACAACAAAGCTACTGAACACACAGCATTATTCAATATACTTTCTGTCAACCTTCTACTTGATCTCTTGTTATCTCTTACAGAAAAAAAAAAAGAAATTATTTTTCTGTTTTGCTCTTTTGTTTTTGTTCCCTTGGTTGTTCATTGGTCCTTCTAGGATGCTTCTTATTTGTAATAAAAACTCATCCTATGCTATCTAGTAATGAAGAAACTTCCTAGGCTCATAAACACAAGCACAGGGTAACCTATCTAAAACAGAGCCAAAAACTCTTTCTATCTCATTTGGAAAAGTAAAGCTGAGAGCTGATGTCAGTATCATTTTCCCCAAGAATCTATCCAAAGTTCCCTGTTGGCTATTTATTTCTCAGGAACTGGGCCACAGCTTTAGCAGCTAAAATGGACCTTCTCATTCAAAACACCAGGAGTACATCAATAATGTTTAATATTTGAGCACGAGCCAAGGTTTCTGTTTGTAAGCCTTGGGAGAAAAGCATTTTGATAATTGCATGATTTCCGGCAGGGAAACACATTCCAAACCCACATACACTCGTGTATGTCCCGGACTCCCCTGCCAAGATGCGTATTTACTCTGTGCCTGGACCTTTCCAGTTTAAATAAGTCCTTCTGCTTCACTCTTATGTCCACTTGTATTTGGTGTACAAATTATTTTCTCATTGATTCCATGCCGTGGTGTGTTTCTTGAGTAAGTCTTGCAGCTTGCAGTGGGTCTGAGGTGTCTGCGAGCACTGCAGCATGGAGTATTAAATCAAGCTTCCTTTTTCAGCCTGGTGCTTACAGCTTGATTTAAGCTACAGATGATCAGCTGCTGAAAAGTGGTTGTGGGCAACAAAATTCAAAGAAGCAAAAGCAAGTGCGTGAAATCCTTGTGTTGCTTTTCCTTTTCTGGCTGCTTACAAAAATGTTTATTTTGTGTTGCTTAAAACAGGGCTCACTTTGTAAAGGTCTTCCCTGAATGCTGTTTCAAATGTAGTAACTGCCAAGGCCCAGATCTTTTCCCTCTAAACACACCAGCTTTTCCTTTCTTCTTAAATCTTTCAAGCCCTCTGAAAAGGAGGCATTTAATTAACTGCTACAGATGATTTGGGTATGGGGCCTGGCAGGCAGAACAGTGGAAAGTTGTTAGCATGTTAATAGTTGAATATTTCAGAGCATATGCACTTTGGAACAATTTTGCCATGTACATAGAGGAAAAAGTCTTGTTGCACTTATGTTGTAATGCTTTCGATTCTTGCAAAAGCTGAACAGGAGGAGATTTAATGTTTTTATGTAAATTTTCCCACAATAGTATGATGTGCAAGGTCCTCACACACCACAGAATAAAAGGATGAAATGAACTGAGGACTGGCCAACAATATTTGGCCTGAACTTACTACTTTCTGTCAGCCAGTATTCTAGGTGATCTATATGGAAATTCTGGTTTAATTCTCACTGGGTGTCTATGGGATTAACTATATATGTGTTATTATTGACATTGCATGATGAAATGAGGCACAAAACCTAATCAATAGCTCAAAATTACACAGATCATGGGTAGCCACACTAGACTTTGAGTATAAAGGGAGCCCTGAATTAAAATATGAAGAGCTTAAACCATTATCTGATATTAAACCATTGTCTGATCCAGACAGTGGAGAGGTTACTAATGGAAGTACAGTACTTTCCTATTGTGTTCTAAGGCACCTAGTGAGTGCCTAGTCTTTGACCTGAATCAAACAGTGTAAATCAGCAGTGTGGCATACAGTGGCAGAATTTCTAAGGTGGCACCTGATGCCTAGCCCAGAGGATAGCACACATAACATGAATATGTGAGGGAAGAGACTGCCTGCGCCCTGGAGAGGATAGAATGAGATTGGCAACATAAGCTTTCAACACGCAAAATAGTACCCAGCTAAATATTTATATGTTGAAACAGTTCTGGAGCTTTCCACTTTATATGCTTAGAGTCAGAAAGAGAAACCTATTAAAAAAATTTAAGGGTCAAATTTGAGTAGATTTGCAAACCAGAATGATGCATCAAGTATACTGAACTCTCAAAATTATGAGCATAAAAATAAGTATGTCTAGTGGCAACACTAATAGTTATATTACCATTACTATCATTATATTATTATTATTATTATTATTATTATTATTATTATTATTATTATTATTATTATTATTATAATAAAATATTTGGAAATAGGGGGAGCATTATTCATGTTCCATCATCAATGCCCACAACTAATAAGCCACAGCCTCTAAATTGGCCTCAGTTTTCATGTCTATAAATTGGAATCAATTCAGAGTCCATTTCACAGTGTTCAAAGGACTTGATAGACTTCGAAGCACAGAAGACTAAATGTCACCTCAAACTTGATGTTTTAGTAATAGATACTTTTCTCCAAGTCTGACACTTATGCTCACAGGGTAGCAGGAGCACCTTTTATCATGTGATTTAAATAACACAGTCCATATATTTCCAGTATCTGGAGCCATAAGGATGGTTTAATTAAACCTTGCATTGAACTCAGCTCTGGGCCTCAATTAACATAGCAGCAACTGAATCAAAGACACAGTCAGACCTTACTGAAAATGAGAAACACATAGGATGTTATCCCTCGAAGGATTACAACTCTGTGGCTGAGTCTAGGTTCTAGAGGGAGTGTATTATCTACTAATAAAATGTAAGAGTCTTTCATTATTGTTTCAATCAATTTAGGATAAAGCTATCTCATTTCCTTTTGCCTCTGTGTAGGTTGCCTGTCATTTGGAATGATAAAGCACGTCCCACAAGGTCTCTAGTGCAATGAACTGGCAGTTTTCCTAATGAATCTTCCTTTGTTTCCTGTATCTTTTACATTGTACCTTTGCTTTTCTCCTTTGCAACTCCCTTGCCCGAGGTGATTTAAGGCATGGCCTAGTTTGTTGTTGTAGATTTCTTTTAAACTTCATTTTCTAGCATTTTATCTCTCTTGAGGTTCCTTCCCCCAACCTATTCCAGTTGCATGTCTGAGAAGACCTCAAAACTGTCCAGCTGGTCGCGTAGTCAAATAAGAGACCAGGTCAGCTGACAAGTCTTCTTTACTGAGATAGACAAATGAATAAATGAGGCCTGGGAATGGCATCAAGAACTTTATGTTTCTGGTCACACTCACATAACCCTAGTATAATTTGAAACGATCCATTACAAATCCTATATAAAGTATAAATTCAAAGGAATATTTAGATGTCTCCCAGTAGTTTTCCATGTGAAAATATTTTGTTTGAAATTCAGTACTAAAGAGTATCTGGAGTTAATAAAAAGAAAAATTTACTCTGTCCAGATGAATGAATTTAAAACCAAATTTTCTTACTAAAGAATAACAGAGTATATGATCTTTTGGAAGCTATGTTAAAGAGATCCAGTGGCTTTAAAAATATACATGTTATGACTAGTTGAAAATTTTGCATATTAAACCAAAATTCAAACATTTTCATCATGCATGGTAATTAATGTAAAATTCAGCTGATGGGGAAATCTCTTGATAGTCTTTTCTGCCACTTCTTATTTGCTGTAACAAGACTAAGTGCCATTAGCAGTCTATTTCATAATGCTATTATTTTTTGAGGAGTGAAGTGTAAAAATTAAGAAAAATAATATAATAGAACAAAAATGGAAAACCACATTATCTTTAACACATTTTAAATGTACATGTGTATATATATGTATGTATACATGCATAGTATATATACACACATTATATATGTATACACACATACAAATATATATATGTCATATGTATATGTTATATATATGTATACATATATATCCCTGTATGTGTGTGTACATACATATATAATGCTTTCTTCGAATACTAGATACATTAAACCTTTTTATCCCGCTGATTTTTTTTTTAAGGGAGGAGTTCAAGACAGGATTTCTCCATTAGTCTTGGTTGTCCTAGACTCTGTTTGTGGACCAGGCTGCCTTGAACTCACAGAGATCCACCTGCCTCTGCCCCCTAAGTGTTGAGATTATAGGTATGTGCCCACCGTGCCGAGCTTATCCCAGTGATTTTTATTGGTTGATTTCACGTATAAATTTTTACTATGCATACCAAAATATTTTGAATATTTGCTTTAAACATGCCAGTCTCTTGTCTACTTTGACCACAGCTATAAAGCCTGTGGGTATGTTAAATTATGCCAGAATTGAAGGCCTTTTTTTCTTTTTATCAAAAGCACATTTGACAACACTTTTCATGTAAGCAAAGCACAGTGACTTTGCTAACTGATGGAGGATTTTTTCAGTAGCCATCCTGTTTTCTAAAAACCATTCTAAGGATGTACATTTAAGTGTATTGTCATAGAGTGAATCCTATTTGCAGTGGCATTCTTTCCAATGATTGAAATTCTCCTCGAAATCTTTTCTTTTTTTGTAATCTTTAATTTCATATAATAATTTATTAAGTGATAATGCAAGAGACTTTATGGGACTCATGGCTCAAACTATAATTAGGAAAATGATACTCAAAGATATTAAATAATTTCTATGATTAAAAAAAGAATGGGGCTTAGGGAAGCTAGCACATGACAAATATTGAAGCCAACTCAAGGAGCTCATCATTGCATCTGCAAAACATCAGGAAGGCCGGCTATGGCTGGTCTTGTGACAAGAAGACTTGAGAATCATTATTTCAGCTATTGCACAGAGGGGATATCATATGAAGAATATAAATTTCCACAAATTCTGGATGTGTAGAGTTTTCAGCTTAAAGCCCAGGATTCTGGAGACATAATGAATGATTTTCTAGACCTTTCATATGAAATATCTAAAATATTACACTTTAGCTAATAAAGTAAAAAAAAAAACCACATAACTTGTTTAGATCAGACATTGTTATAGCTGAAAATTAGAGAAATCTCAAATATACTAGAAAACTTCCTAATGAAACGTCTTTATACTTGTCTCTGTCATTTCATTCCCATGTTTGATGTGATTATTTTCAAATATATATTGGGGAAGAGGAGACCCATCAATGCAAACATCAAGAAGAATTGGGCTCATTGTGCTCAGAGCTGTGGTACGACCCATGGAGATCATGCTTGGCCGAGCTCACAGCACATTCTTGGCTCCAGGTCTTGGTGATGATCCATTTCACAGCATATGTGTCTATTATTACAAGACACATCTTCAGGCACTCCTTTATTGTAATCAGAGATGTCAGTTAAAGGTGCTCTGGCTACTGGCATTCTTTGGGCCTAAGGACCTTGGTTGGTATTTTTTCTCAGTAACTTTTCTTTTTACCACTTTTAGATATTTGCAGTTAAAAGCAGCAACAGACTACTCAAATATAGCTGCCTTTGTCTACCTCATGTAGTGAATTTGGCAAAAGTGAAGTGTGTGATTCATACAGAACGAGCACTAGCATAATCAACTCTAGCACTTTCAGTAATGTCTAAACACAAAGACAAATGTCTTTTTCATTAAACATAATACCCTTTCTTTGAGGATAGTTTTATTTTCATTGTTGTTGGTTGGTTGGTTTTGATTTTTCGGGACAGAATTTCTCTATGTAGCCTTGGCTGTCCTAGACTAGCTTTGTGGACCAGGCTGGCCTCAAACTCTCAGCAATCCGCCTGCCTCTGCCTCCCAAGTGCTGGGATTAATGGCATGCACCACCACACCCAGCACTGATAGTTTTATTTTCAAAGGCTTCTAAGTCCCTGAGTGCATTTCTTTTTTCAGTTTATTTTCAAAATAATATCACAAATAAATTTTTGTAAGTTCCACATTTCAGCTTTTCTGTTGCCGGCTTCTCTTCTTGCTTTTTCAAGACAGCATTTTTAGTATTAACTGTGTGTGTGTGTGTGTGTGTTTTTTAATGTATTTTTAATTTACATATTTACTTTATATTTGGGTCATAGCCCCTTCCCTCCGCTCCTTCCAGTCCCTTCCTCCCAACCTATCACACCTCCCCTTCTCCTCAAAAAGAGGAAGCCTTTCCCTCCACCAACCCACCCCAGCACATCAAGTCCTATCAGAACTGAGCTCCCCCTCATCTATTGAGGCCAGGCAAGACAGCCCGGTTAAGGTAAAGGGATCCAAAGCAGGCAACAGTGTCCATGTCATAGACAGCACTTCTCAACTTACTAGAGGAGCCACATGAAGATCAAGCTGACCATCAGTTACATATGTGTAGGGAGCCTAGGTCCAGGCCATGCATGTTGTTTGGTTGGTTCTTCCATCCTCCGTAAACCCCCATGGTCTAGGTTAGTTGACTCTGTTGGTCTTCTTGCAGTGTTCTTGTCCCCTATGGATCCTTTTATCCTTCCCCTCTACTCTTCCACAAGACTCCCCAAGCTCTGCCTCATGCTTGGCTGTGAGTCTCAACATCTGATTTGATCAGTTACTTGGTGGGGCCTCTTAGAGGATGGTTACACCAGTCTCCTGTCTGTAACCATAGCAGAGTATCCTTTATGATGTCAGGGGTTAGCCCTCAACCATGGGTTGGGTCTTCCGGTTGGGACAGGAATTAGTTGGACAGTCCATCAGTCTCTAAAGATAGAATAAAGATGGTGTGTGTGCTTTCTAATCTCACTCTCTTTTCTAGAACTTTTTGGCAGTGCTAAAACTTACTATATTTTTAAATAATCATGCTGAAGCAAAGGAATATCATTCTAACCATAGTAAAAGTTTAACACATAACCAATATTGTTTTCTCATCTGTTTTCACTTAACTTACAGTGTCAGGCAATTGAATCTTTATGAACACTGTTTAACTTCAAATAATTTCTAAAGCATATACTATCCTTTTCTTTTTTTGTTACCCTTTTTTAAAGAATTGAGTTTCTACATAGCATAGAAGTTGTGTTGTGTTTTCTTCTTAGGTATATCTCTTTGCAAGTTCAACCAGTGTACACACTTCCAAGGGTATATTCCAATTTTTATTCAAAAATAATTTATTTAAGTAATATTTAAAGACTAAAAGCAAAGTGATCTCGTTAAAAAAAACATTGTCTAATGGCTACTTAATTTGTTGTTGGTCAAACAATAATCTTCTTAGAAGACATTAATTTCAATGTTAGTTAAAGTCAGTGAGTTACAGGTCTATCTAGATTTAAAATGAAACTACCAGATTCCCATGCCCCCTTTGAGATTTAACAGGAAGCTGTTGGGGACTGGCACACATTGTGTTACCAAACTTTGGACATGAACCTTAATTCCCATGATGCATTAAACACAAAAAAATCAAGAGAAATAAAAGTAAATGAGACAAATAGAAACAATATTTATATTTTATATTTTAGGTATGCTTTGAAACAGATAAGTAAGTAGATAGAGTCATCATTTATTAGGATTTTTATGTTTTAAGTATGGAAATGACTTAGATGTTCTGTTAATTATTTTCCTCATGACTATATACATACTGGATACAAAGTAACTAAAAAAGGAAGAATTTATTTGGCTCATGGCTGAGTGTCTAGTTTATTGTGGCAGGGAAGACATAACCACAGCACACCATTCTGTGGCAGTGGGAGGATACTTGTTAATATCTGGATGGAACATGAAGCACCCAAACAGAATAGGGCCGGATGCCCTTAGCTGAGAACACTGAAGCATCCTTCTTGAGTTTGGAGTTCAGTGGGATGTTGCTGGTGTCTGATAACATTATCTAGTATTGTTACAGTAGCAATGAAAGCAGAATCTTCTATACATCAACTGCTTCGTCAGTCGACTGACTGCCTTGGCCTTCTTTAGATATGTGAGCTGGGTCCCAAGAGTAGCTAGAAAGGCTTAACCTACCAAGGAGGTGCTTTTTTATCCTCAGTTTACTAAATATCGCCTATTGTCACATTTACCAAATTAAGTCTCATGTGCAAACTCAGGATTACAGTGGAAGGGACTAAACAAAGAGTTGAATATAGGAGCGGTATAGGGACACCGTGGCTTACAGTGTTTTTACTCAAGGAATCTACCAGGATGATAGATAAAGTATAAATGTATATACTTGTATATAAATGTAAATATATATATTAGAAGTGCTGTAAAATGTATATAAATTCATGGGTAACTCTGTGATATTTAGTATATGCTGCAAGACTACAGTACAAGAAAGATTGAGTATAAAATCATTGACAAAGCTTTTTATGGGAGATCAGGTTTTGACAGCCCATTAAAGAGAGTAGGTGAATAGAGTAAAGCCAAAATCAATCAATCAATCAAACAAACAAACAATCAAACAAACAAAACCACAAACGTGTGTATAAGAGTGTAAGAGACTAAGAAAGTGGAGAATCTGAGGAGAATGGGGCAAAGGACAGGCCACTTCATTGCATTTATAGTTGTCCTTTGAAAGAACTAAAAATGACAATGATTGCACACACAACGGTTACAACTCAGTCAAAAGATACCAACTGAGGAATCTAATAGCATTTTGAAATGGGAAAATCCATGTTGGTGGTGGCTAAATAATATTTTTTTAAAAAATCAATTATCTATCAGATATTTAATAATGACAGTTATAACTTGAGAATGAAGCCTAGCAGGTACAATAAATAAATATAATCTCTAAAGTGAGAGTGCCTAAAATTTATCTTAGGTCAAATAAATTTTTAGCAGGTTGCAAAATATCATTTAAAATATGAGCACTGAAGGCTCAAGAAACATTACAGAAGAGAAGGTGAGAAGATTGTAAGAACCAGAGGGCCAGGGACTTTGCTATGACATAGTATCTTCTGGAAATACCAGAAGCTAAACCCTTGACATTACAGAAATATAACTGCCGAAACATGAGTGGAACAGGAGTGTCAACAAAGGGCAAGACAGAGTGGACAGTGAAGATCTTGCAAGGCCTACAGCCTACACAAAGAAATACCTATCATCAAGTAAAAGATGGGAGTCGGAGAGGCAGTATTCTCCAGGGAGCAGCACACAAATTTGTTATCCAGAGCCCAACAGTGAGCCGCTAAAGCATACATACAAGTAACATTACATAGACTGAACAGGTTATTTTTAATAATATATATGTGGTATATATATGTATACATGCATATATGCATGCATGCAATAACAATTAGTGCCTAAAATTAGGCCATGAATTTCAGGGAAACCAGGGAAAGGTATATGGAACAGGTTTATGGAAGAAAAGGTAAGGGGAAATATTATAATTAGATAACCTCAGATATTTAAAAAAAAATCCCTAAGCTACTTAGGTCAAAAAACAAGATGAGCATTTCATGTATTAGGATATTAGCCACACTAAAATGATTTTTTTCTTCTGTTCATTAATATTCAATACATCATCCCTTCTTGATATTACTCACACTAATACTGTGTTTCTGTCATTCAGTTACTTTCATTTATTTATGAAACTTAGTCACAGAACTATTTTTGAAAACAAAACAAAAATAAAAATAAAACTCAGGACTTAAAATAAGCATCAAAAATTATTAAAATGATCAATTATTAATGACTCAAATATTTTTCCTTTAAAGCAATACAGTAATAATAATAAATTAAATTATCAAGATAAATGTAAAATATGTTAAATATAAGTTACCTTACTGTAGAGAGGGTAGATTGGATTTAGCGTGTTTTATCTATTTCATGGCTATTTGAGTGTCTATATTTAAATTGGAGTGTTGAAAATATACCTTCCATGGTGCTAACTGAAAATTATTGGCGTTAAAATTGTTCTGATTTCTAAGAAACCCATTGGTTTGGAGGCCTTCAGGGACTAGTCTCCAAACTGATATATTTATCAACTGATTTATTTCTGAAAATGGAATTAGTTAGCATCACTGCTAATTAATATAATCTCTGTGCAACATACTCAATTCCCTCTATAATTTGTCTTTTGTTATTTCATGAAACTAGTCTTTGAAAAGATGTTTAGTATGTGATATACACTGCTGGAGAACCTCTCCATATTTCTCCTCTGTGTACTGGTAAATCATGTAGCTTATACACCGTGAATTACAATCCATCTGCAGGCAGAAATCTCAACCCTCTCCTCACTTGAAGGAGCCTCTGTAGCACCCAAGCCAATTCTGTGAGGCCTTAACCTTTATGTATGAACAGATATTTTCAGTCATGCTGACAACTGCAAATACTGGCTATCTCTTGCAATAAATCGTAGAGTATATCAGGGTCTGATCTCACAGCCTGACTGTTCCACAGGCAGCCTCGAGTGCCTTTACTTTTTTTTTTCCTTGTCCTTATCAGAAGGCACAGGATACATTTGCATTAGCTACAAAGCATTTAGAATACGGCTATTCTACACAGTTTTGAATGGCTTCTCATCCTTGTCTGCATTTGGAAAACTGAAAGTTTACCCTTTGGGATATGAAAATCTGTTATAATACTTGTAAAAGTCATCCATTTGTAGAGCTGTTGACCTGTTTCTTTTTAAATACATCTTTCTTCCAACTTCCAATCTGCTCTCCTGTCCTTCAATTTTTTCCTTCTCCTTTATCAAATACTCACATATAAGCATGTGTGACACAGAGAGAATTTTTGTGAATTAATAATAATATCTTCTGTTGTCCTAATAGAAGTAAAATGTAACAAATAGGCAACTTATCTTAATTCATTTAAGGTTTAGCAAACCAGGCTTGAAACATCAGAAAAGATGATCTTTGTCTACACAAAACTAAACTTTTTAAGGACCTTTTTTAAAAATATAATCCGTACATAGAAAAAAAAATGTACTACATAATTGAATGTGGAAGAAAGGACCTTAAATACTATGACAATAAAAAATTGTTTTATATTTGTATATGTGCTTATTCCACTTGAAACTTAACATGAAATGTATGTATATAAAATATTAAAATGTAACTTATAAATGTTCAGGATTTTTGTGTTATATATTAATTAAAAATAAATGCAATTTGAGCTTTTGGCTCATATCATAAGCCCATCATTTGGGAGGCATAGATAGGAGATTCATCTCAAATTCAAGACAAGCCTAATCTTCAGAAAAATTTCCAGGCCAGGAACTCCATAGTGTCCCCTTGTCTGAATGAACAATTTGAAATTTTGAAAACTAAAAATATTATCACTAGAAAATGTTCTTTGAATTTACCATTACAGTCAAGTAAAGGAATCTATAGAAATAAAATACTTTCATCAGAAAAAATGTTATTTTTGCTTTTTCTACTTCTTTTAAGATATTAGAAATATCATTTTTGTAATAATTTGGATATTTATTAAAATTACATACACATAAATTATATTTATTGTCTGTCAACATATGATCTAGTTAATATGAATGTAATTTGGGAAATCAAGTTGACAAGATTCTGTGATGAATTGAACAAAGGAGGTGAGCCAGAGGTCAGAAGCAAAGATGACTGCTAAGTTCCAGGTGTGTATCTCTCACTACCTGATGCCATTCACTAAGCCAGCCAAGGATGGAAGACAAGGCTGGATGGAAGAATGTCACGAGTTGATCTATGACATATTTTATTCCTAAATATTTGGAATGTGGTACTATATCAAAACTTGAGACATAAACTTCATAAAGAAATGTTGAGGTAGACATGAAATTTGGTTTTGTTATTTATTTGATGATATAAGAAGTCTTGGATGTAGAACAGAGTTCCCAAAAAGATTCTTGATAGAAGTGGGAAAAAAAGACCAGGGTGTCAGGATTTGGTAACACACAACTAAAGGGATGGATGTATGATTAGACTACCAAGACACTTAGGGAAAACCGCAAGAAAGGTGGGTATAAAATAAGGAGAGGTGTCACAAAGTATAAGAAAGAACATATTTAACAAAATTGGGAGATATTTGCCAGTGCCATAAACTGAGATGGAGACGAAGCAGTTGAATATGGAAACTATCTTACATTGTAGTATCTTGGACCTCTAGTTTTTATTTATCACTTTTTGTTTTATGTTAAAATAATAAGTGTAGATGGCAGACTGGAGGGTGATCACAAGATAACCAGCAGTGAGGAAAATAAAACAGAGATATGTTTTAAATAATCACTGAAGAGAAAGGACAAGTTGTAACTGGAGTCATGTGTGGTTGAGAGAATCCTGAGTTCAACTTAATACATGTATTTAGAACCACTTCAATAGCCTATGGAAAGAAGGAAACTGAGAAGTTGTGTTTAAATGTATTCATGCATAGAAAATTAATTAAAAGTATGTGTGCCCCAAGAAAGAGATAGGGGTGGCATGGAATGAGCCTCATGCTATAGCTGTGAGGAAGATAAGAGGGGTCCTGAATGTGAATTCAGGAAAAGAATTGTTACTTTAGAAATATGTTCATAAAGTAGGCTGCTTAACATTTAACTGATAATCTAGGAGTGTCAGTAAAATGAGGGCACACAATGAACCAGCTTTCAAGAGCTCTGCAAAGTTGGACATTTTATAGTGATGAGTGGAAGAGGAAGGTGTCTAACACCCTATAGTTCTATAGGCAATGGGGTGTGTGTATATGCATGTGGAGGCCAGAGGTTCAGGCCAGGTGTATTTCTCCATCACACTCTCCCTTATTTTTTGAAACGGCGTCTCAGCACTGAACCTGGAGCTTACTGAATCAGCTAAACTGGCTGACCAGCAGGCCCCAGAAAGCCTTCTAACTCCTATCATGCCTAAACACAGTGGTCTGTATGAAATAAAACATTGTTCTGATTAGATGAAAGAGTTCTCATAGAGGTAAACTTTAAAATGAGAAAGGTGTGTTTGAACTTTTATTTTTACATGGATAATGTTGGTGTGGCAGATCGAGAGCAAGGCTGAGTGATAGAGTGGGACTGAAATAAATGCCCCCACTACGATGATATCAAGCGCCTGAGAGACCAGGGCACACATTTGTTGAAAATCCCCCAAAAGGAAGAGTAATTGGTGGGCTGAGGATTTAAATAAAGGCGTTAGCTACATTAGCAAGGATTTCTGCTATTCATTTGTTGACTTTCAGCATAAGGACACAGAGGTTATAGCTCTTAGTAATGAATGAGAGTGTGAAGGAACCATTCCTTAGGCTGCAATGAAATGCCGCTGTCTGTGGAGTACTAGGAAGCAAATAGGATGCTACTGGCAAAGCTCAGTATTCTGGGAACTCACTGGAAAGACCATGCCTGTTCCCTGAAGAATAGGAAGGCCAGGAATTGGTGTCCTTCTCATCACAAAACTCTGACTTGTCCTGTATGGTCTGTGCACTTTTTTTCTTACTGACAAAAAAAAAATATGTAGCGTTAATTTTATGATCTACTCCACATCTGGAATTTACCTCAGAATGTCATACTATAAGTCTGTGCCTTTTCCTCTATCCAGAATGTTCTTTGTATAAGCCTTCCTTTTTTCATGCCTCGCTCTCTTACTTCAGCTTTTTCTCAAGTGATACCCTTTTAGGGGACCTTCTTCAGAATCCATCCACATTCAAGACTTCTTGCAAGCTACTTCACAGCTCCACTTCCCTCCCCAACACTTGTTCCTCGGGCATCTGCCTCTGGCTTCACCTCTCTTCTCACACTGAGGTGCAAGATCCAAAGTACCTAGTTTTTCATCCATCTCTCATTCACTGTGGAATTATTGTCAGCTCGGGAGGCACCAAAAACATTGTGGGGTCCATAAATAATTGCAGAAGGACTGAGTTACTTCATGTACGAATTAAGAAGCAGGGAGATGTAATGGAATCTAAGGACAATTCCAAGGAGAAGTTATAAAAATATCTGGATCAATGAAAGCATTGTGGAAATAAATGGGGGACCCTCCAGGGTGAAAGAGCCCAGCACACATGTGGAAGAATAAATTGTGCTCCGAGCAGTTTAAAGTGAGTTCTTTATTTCAGTCACCTCCGGATCATAGGATGATTTTAATGTCACTTGAGAACTTAATTCCCGATCAAGTAGCCCCCTGAATAGTCTCCTTTTGGTTTAATTTTGAAAACCAAATAAAGTGCGATGCTGTTTCCCGGCATGAGCCGGACGGCAGAGGAGTGCCTCGAGGCGTGTCAAGGCCTCAGACTCAGACTGACTGCCAGATTCTGCAACTGAAAAAACTACACTACAGGAACTTTGAAAGCCTGAGGATTGAAGAAAGAAAGGCTCAGTTTCACTGAAACTTCTCAACACCCCACCTGGAAGGCAATTAAAATTCCATTAATTGGATAATAGTATTGACTATATTGGTGTTTTAAAAATTCCTTTTAATTTACCAACTCATGGTTGAGGCATCTCTATCCTCTTGCTCACAGCAACAGAGTCTGCTTCTTATATTTATTATCAATATTGATTTGTTCTCTTTTTTTGTTGCTTTAATTGTTACTATATTTTCTTTACTCTTTAGGGAGGGGCTATCATAGGCCAAGCCACAGGTTTGTTAGAGTTGGTTCTCTCCTACCACAGAGTCCCTGGAGCTCAGACTCACACAAGACCTCTTGCCCACTGAGCCATGTCACTCGTCCTGTTCTCTCGTTTCTTATTTGTTTTAAAACTAGTTCAGTAAAATCCTCAGACTATGCATGTTGTTTATATGTGAGATGAATGCATGCCTACATTTTCCCTACATAAAACAAGGTCATTCACATGTTTCGAGTTTTCCAAGAAACTATTTTTTAATCTAAAATCATTGGGCCTTATGAAAATACTGGCCAGTTTTGCAATATTTGTTTAAACAATCCATGTACTTAGCATCCTTTTGGAGTGATCTCCAAAACTCTAACTGACACTAAAGGAGGAGAGACCTTAGTGATGATGGTAAAACAGTAATGTTTAACTTCCAGTCTTTTATGTTAACCAAAGACCTGAGGCAATATCCTCCACCAGGTTCAAACTGTCCTTTGAGCTGGGGATATTGGATGGTTGGCATGTTGTATGTGAATCAATGAGGTATCTGCCCCGATCCTGGGAAGACAAATATGGATGAGTCCCAGGCTATGAGTCATTTGACAGCTGGTATTATGAATATGTGGACTTACAAGTTTTTCAGGAGGAAGAGTCCTCATAAAAATCACTATATTCTGCCTTTACTTTACTGTGTCAAGGGATAGATCAATCATATTCCACTAACTTGCCTATGGAGAGACTAAGAATGTAGCGGGACAGTTTCCTCCAGCTTTGACTTCCTCCAATGGGTACCAAGCATGATTGCCAAGCCGAAGAGAAAGACGAGGAATAGACAAGGGAAGACGACACAGACTTCCTGTTACAACATAGCATTCTCTTACTCTCTGCATGCTGACCAGTTATGGGTCTCTACATAAATCACTATCTACTTAAAAAGAAGTTTTCGTGACAAGGACTGAGAGGTGCACTAATCTATGGATGTACAGACAACTACTTAAGGAGACATTTATTTATTCATTTATTCATTCATTCTTTCATTCATTCATTTAACTGGCTTTATTTATTTATTCGTTGTCTTTATTTCTGGTATGCTTTTTTTTTTTTTTAACATTCCGTTTCCTTCCCCTTCCTTCTTTTGCCCTACTCCCTTTGCCTAGACTTCTGACAGAAGGGGACCTTCTCCCCTACCATATGATCACAGCCTATCAGGTCTTATCCAGATAACCTACTTCCCCTTCCTCTAAGTGCCACCAGATCTCCCCACCAAAGGGAAGAGATTAAATGGGGGTGGGGGGTGGGAAATGGAGTTCATGTCAAAGGCAGTTCCTGCTCTCCCCACCACCATGGAGAATGAGCTGTCCATTGGCTAGATCTGAACAGCGGATCTAAATTTACTACAAGCGTTGCCCTTGGTTGGTGCAGCGGTTTGTGCAGGTCCCCCTGGGTCCGGATCCGGTCCAGCCTTGATGGGGCTTCTGGACCCCCCTGGGCAGGGGGGCGTTTTAATACTATGTTCATTTAGCAGAGTAAGAGAAGTAGATTGTCTTCTATTATGAAGCTTTTGGTATTAATGGCTGCTGAGAGATAGTTGGTTTTCTTGAACGATACAGTTCTTGGGAAGCTACTCACATTCAAGTAGACGGCACTTTACATTTCTGTACGCATACTGGGAGCTCTAAGGGGGAATCGGGTTAGTTTGAAAGAAAACATAAAACTGACAGGGAGAGTAAGTGTAGGGAAATAAGAAAGCTATTAGAAGGGAAGGGAAAGGAGTAGATTTGATTGGAACATAGTATATGCATTTAAAGGTTACAAACAATAAAAAGAGGAAGGTGGATTTTGAGGCACATTCCAGGTTTTTGAAATCTTTATCTTTCCAGTGTTCAGATGTACGCTCTCTGATCCAGCAATATCCACTATTTCTTTTGTGTCCCATATTTCCCGTTTACTCCCAAGGAAAGTATTTAAAATCTAAAGAAACGTATCTTTCAAGCAAAATCCGCAGGAGGATTGGTGGCCACTGAAGAACAGATCGTTTTCCTTCTCACTGTTTTTGTTCCTTTTGCTATCACTATGGACAGGAGAACTTATATAAAACATCTTCAATTCTTGTGCTAGTCTTTTTATAGATAATAGCGGCAATAAAGTTGAAGAGCAAAAGGTAAAACTGAATAATAGCAATAGCTTTCAAGTCTTAGAAAGCCTATCTGATCTAAAACATCTCTCATTCATTTTCACTAAGCAAAATAATTTACCTTGACTTTCAAAAGGTTATTCACAATTACACTCAAATACTTTTGTAATGTGTTTTATGGTAATAACTCCATTCATACATGGAATAAAATCATATTGGGATTCAAAATATATATACATATGTATATGTGTGTGTCAGTATTTTTGATATATGTAAATACGTATCGGTGCTGCATTTCAAATATAAATCTATGTATTTATAGATACAAACAAACAAGAATTTGTGCTTCTCTGTTTTCTGTGTGTTTTGTTTTTTGTTTGTTTTTGTTTTTTTTGAGACAGGGCTTCTCTGTGTAAGAGCCCTTGCAGACCTGAACTCACTTTGTAGACCAGGCTGGCCTCAAACTCATAGAGATCCACCTGTTTCTTCCTCTGGAGTGCTGGGATTAAAGGCATGTGCCACCATTGCCAGCCTGTTTGCAAAAATGCCTTTTACAGCCAGATATTATTGTTTTAAAAGACAAAATGTTGGAGAAAAGTTAAGGCCCAAAAGACTGTATGATGCTAAATTTATATAAAAAGTTATATAAGAGTAACTACATAAAATTTATATAAAATATAATATAAAGTTATATTACATATTAATGTATTACCGTGGGCAGGGGCATCTCTGTGATAAGCTAGAGACCTAAAAGAGGGAGGATATGGGGGTGACTCTAGCTGAGACTCTAGTAGCAGGGTCATGGAGACTGAAGAAGACACCCTCTAACTAGACAGGAGTCCTAATGGAGAGAGGGGAACACCAACACACACACAAAAACTTCTGCCCAAAATTTACCCTACTTACAAGATATGCAGGGATAAAGGTAGAGCAGAGATTGAGGGAATGCCCAACAAATGCCTGACCCAACCTAAGACCTACCCACGGGAGAGAGCCAACCCCTGACATTATTAACGAATCTCTGCTATGCTCGCAGTCAGGAGCCTGGCATAGCTGTCCTCTGAGAAGATGCACCCAGCAATCGATTGAAACAGATGCTGAGACTCACAGTCAAACATTGGGTGAAGCATAGAGAGTCTTGTGGGAAAGTGAGGTGGGAGGGTGGATAGAAGGAACTGGAGGTGACAGAAGCTCCACAAGAAGACCAAGAGTCAACTAACCAGGGCCCAGAGTGGCTTGTGGAGACTGAAGCACCAACCAAGGACCATGTATAGACTGGACCTGGGCCCCGTACACAGATGTAGCAGATTGGCAGCTCAGGCTCCATGTGGGTCCCCTAGTAAGGGCTGTCCCTGACATGGTTTCCACTGCCTGCTGTTAGATCACTTCCCCTGGTGAGGTCTCAGAGGATGTACTCAGTCCTGATGCAACTTAATGAGTGGGGGTGGTGGTGAGGGTGGGAGTTGGGGGGGGGGGTGGTAGGGTGGGTAGATAGGCATGGGGTCTTCCGTTTTCTGATGAATATGGAAGGCAGGATGAGAGAAAAGGCAGAGTGGAACCAGGAAGAGAAGAGGGAAGGGGCTATAATCCAGATATAAAGTGAATAAATTAATTAATTTAAAATGTTATATAAAAATAAGTTTACATGAAATTTATATAGAATATAACACAAAAATTATATAATATTATATTATATGTGTATATAATAACATAGTACCATAATACATTTCTTAAGCGAGTATAAGAGGAAAGACAGTCACCCTTATAAATGAGAATATTGCTCTATTATGGAGAGTTTGCTGTTGCATAAAATGCATCCTAATTGTTTGGTGTGACTTCATTTTACATATGAAATCCTGAGACTTCAAAAAGGGTACAATTTGGTTACCTTCACATTTCTGGTGATAGAAAGTGCATTCTTCTCATTTATATTGAAATGTAACAGTCCAAAGAAAGATGCAAAAAGCGGTCATAGCTAAAAGAGATGGTGATGATGATGAAGAAGAAAATGATAATGAAAGAAAACAGATGATATCTCAGGAAATGGATGAGCTTATTGGGAAAAAGAATCTAAAGGTAGAGATATAGGTTTGTAAAATTAACATGGAGAAAATAATAAAGAGAACTATTAATTTTTATTGAAAATGTAACATAGATTCTTACAGTTTTTCTCTCTAACTGGACATTGTTGCTTTAAAGAGTTTATTGAGTGGCATACAGCCTTTTCATCACTTTCACTTTTATTTGTTGATTTTTATGGAAGATATTATAGTGGCAAATTATTTATTATTTAGATTTGAAAAAGACTCATGAGTTTAGGTATCCTTTTAAAATTACATTAATTCACTCAGACACTAATCTTTGAACTGAGATTCATAAAGCTATAGTAATTTGAAAATAGAAATTGACTAACTTGAAAGAGTTAAGTAACCCTTCGTTTATTTAACAGACACAATGAGTGTGTCAGTATGTCCCCTATGGTTGGGTCCACTTTAGTCAAAACTTCAATCATAGAACTGGGTTTAGTTCTCATCAACGTCAAAAATACCATGTATTTTTTTGGAAAATTGTATCTTTTTAAATTACTAATCCAGGATCTCCCCTTGCCCCCATCCCAGGGGCACCTATATACTGGGAATGATTTTTAAATGATGATGAATATAGTGCATCTAAATCTGTAAACTCATTTTTCTCATTATTTGGCCTGGAGGACATTGTAGTTTGCTAGATAAAATATGACACACTTAATTCTGTGTCTTAGAAATAGGAGGTGGGCCATGCTGTAGCTATGTTTCCTGACTAAATTGGCTGGGCACACACGTGCACGCGCGCAAGGGCTCTCTCTCTCTCTCTCTCTCTCTCTCTCTCTCTCTCTCTCTCTCTCTCTCTCTCTCTCTCTCTCTCCCCCCCCCAGAGGCCTGAGGTAATGTCAGAAAGTGCGTTTTGGTTGTCACTGGCCCTTGGTGGGATTGCCACCACAATCCACTGGGTAGACACAAGGCATATTGCTAAATACAGGGCCCTTAAAACAAAGATACATTCAGTGGCAAAGAACAGTATTGCTAAGGCTGAGAAAGCCTATCATACTGTGAAGAAAATCTGAATAAAGTATTTGAAAATCCATGAACTACCAAGTTTCACTTGCAAATAAATTTGTATGAGAAGCCAAGGAGAATGTATTCTGTCATGATTTATATATGCCTGAATCATTCTTTCATCCAAAGATAAATCATAATCTTATCTTACTTCAGGACACAAAGCTGAGACTATATCATTCACATTCCTAGGGAAAACATACACACTCAATGCACACATGTGTGCATGTACTCACACACTCCCAATATACACACGCACACACATACACTTGCCCGGAGACAAGTAGAAGTGAAGTCTGTACTAAATTGCTCAACAAGTACTCCCATCACAGGGTAATTGGCTTTGTCTCTTTATGTATATCAGGAAATTTAAATGATACATAATTGAGTATGAAAAAATTAATTGACTGTGACAAAGTACTCAGAAAGAGAAAAGAATATTTGACATTTCATTTATTGATAATTTTTTAAATTTTTTTAAATTAGAAACATTGTTTCAAACATCAGAATCTAATCACATGCCAGACATGGAACAGAAAATCAAAATGCAAACTGATACGTAAGGACTAAGGAAACTGGAGAGGGAGTTAAAGGGGAGGAGAGGAGAAGAAGGCAGCAGACGGAAGAAGAGAAAAGAGGGGAGAGAGTTATAAATCAAAGGAGACCTGGGTTTCCTTTTCATTGTTGTCAGGGTGCTTGATAATATTCTGTGAAATTGTATCATTTCTAAATACTAGCCCAGATCCTCCCTTTCTGTCATCCAGGGGATCTATTCTGTGTTCTGGAAATGATCTTTACATGAAGAGGAGCATAGAATGTATAAAGCAGTATATTTTATTTTGTTCTAATCATCTGGTCAAGAGAACAGTGCAACTTGCAAGCTCAAGAAGATAAAATAAGCTGCACATAATTCTGTAGTGGGCCATAGCTTCTTATTCAAACATATACCCAGAAGCGATGGGTCTTGGCTAGACTGATTCGTAACACATTCCAGGAGCCTGGGCTAAGGTCTGAAAGGGCAGGGAGGAAGGAAGGGGAGGAGGGGAAGGAAAAAAAATATCCCGAAGAAAAATTCTGGGGCCAAATATTTTGGGAATATTTTGCCTTCTTCTCTTACAAGCATTATTGACTTTTGTTTACATATAATTCAAGTTCTTAATTGAGTTTCTAGCAAAATGCACATAAAATATTCTACAGCATCTCTTATTCAGAATCACTTTCTTCCAAGATTCATATTCTATTTTATTTTTTCTAAAAACAGGAAAAACAGGCAATCCCTACCTCTCTGCTCGCCACATTCCTATGTGCAATTAAAGTATTTTACCTTCATGTAGTTGAATTAAGGAATGTATTGGCTGTACCAGCCTTGTGTTTCAGGCTGAGTCTTCACCGTACTACACATTTGAATAGCTTTAATTGCTAAATACTTCTACATTTTTAGAGACTTATATGCCTTACATTTGCACTTCATTAAAAAGAAAAAAAGAAAAAATATTTTTGTATTATGACTTTAGGATATCAAAACATTTATAAATTTGTAAGGCAAATGTTGCCATTGCCAGTCTTCTGAAAGCTTTCATAGCACACCTATTTTAAAAAGGCATCCATGGTAATTTGGTAAGACTTATTTGATGGCAGTATAGAAAGTGGTCATCTAACCAGGCAATGTGCAAGTTCGGTCATTCCTGTAAGAACTAGCAAGGGGCTATCACTGTGCAGTTACTAGAGAAATGAACAGCACTGTTCCTGAGAGCTGGCCAATTAATTAAATGATATGCTTGTTCATCTTACAGGTCAAGCAGATAATTGTGCTGAGAATTGCTTTGAAATCATGCATGATTCAACTTAGCCCTGTTGAATCCCAGGAGAGATTTACAGGTCACAATGCATATCACACTTCTTGTGGATGGAGGATTAATACGACCTAATCTTGTTAGCGTTCAAAATGGCGTGAGATAACTAGATAGTCCCATTTACACGTTACAAGCTAATAAGAACACTGCAGGCTCATCTTTCTTTCCTCTTTTTTTTTTTTTTTTTTTTTTGGTATATAACTCACATACAATATTCTACATGGCACTTGTTATGTTTTGAATATCATAGCACCAAGTTGATTTTTAATTTATATAACTTTGTATTGTTACCACTCAGGTAAAACCTAGTACTCCTATACCTTCCCCCCTAAAAAAAAAAAAAACAACTAGTAATTGAAAAATATTCATTCTTTTGTTAATATTGATACATTAGAGAACATTTAAGTATATATATATATATATATTTATCATGTCAACATAAATATTTAAGAAAATTATAAGGAAATATAATACAGTATAAAAACAGATTAGTCAAAACTGTTTAATAATTCACTGAATAAATTTGTAACTAAAATATTATATCTTCTTTATAATATTTAAACAGTTCAATGGATTACTGGTTACTTTATTATTTCTGTGAAAAATTCAGAAACATTTAAAATATTCTATAAATTTAGACAACTCTTGGTCCATTAATAAATAATAATACATTAACAGATAAAGTGTTCCTAGTATCTGTAATAGCAAGAAGACTGAATTTGATAATTTCACACTGCGAGAAATAATAATAATTGTGGTAGTTAGTGGAAATCCATACAGGTCAAAAATATTTTGTTTATAATATCTTTTTAAAATTATCTATAATTGAGAAAAGAATATATTCCTTTCCTCCCTCCAATACTACTTAGAGGTAAACCTTGAGAGTAATTAAGAATGCCCTACTTTCTGTTACTTTATAAAAAGAAGATATTCATTATCATTTTAAAAATACTTTCAATCTCTTAAAAACTGGATGATCAGTTTTATTCTGATATTCTAGAATTCTCTCATCCAATAATTTATTTGCCATCATGTTACAACATGGACATTTAATTATGTACTATAAATTTATCCTAACCATCTTTGCAATAAGGTAGGATTTGGTATAAGAAGGATGCATTTTGGACTCTATCCAAACAAAACTTTATTTATTATAGTTCGGAAGAGTTTGAAACCTCATTGCCTACAGGGTCCAGGCAGGTCCCGTGCATGCATGGAATGGTCTGGTTGCATGGCGCTAGGAAACAGAGGATGGTGGCGTGTTCATATACTTCCTAACACAAATCCTTTCCATATGGGAATGCCAGCACATTCTGGATGGAGCTTTGGATTTTCAAAGAACAACAATAAATAAGATTTATATTTTAGATTTACTTTCCAAGTGGTGGATTATTTGATTGTCTATCACAGAATAGACATAAATGTACCTGAAGGTCATATACAAGATGCCAGTTTCCATTTACTTGGAATAATTGTAGAAAATGAGACTTAAATTGTATATTAAGATTTTAGTGTCTCCTAAGTGTGTTTATCTGCTTGTACTCATTATTCTTGTGTTTATTTAATATCTCATGTGACTTCTAAGTCAGCTTTCGGATGATTCTTCTACTTCGGCATTCATTGCTGCCAATGGAATATTAAATAATATGCCACTGTTTAGAATTGATGTTTCAAAAATCCTGTGAGCACAATTGCTTACTAAGTATGTGTGCAAAAGAGTTGTTAGTAAATACAGTTAGAAAAACGCCAGAGGCACTGTTTATTTTAAAATTTAAGTATCTCAAAATAAGATCCCACACCCACTAAAAATAATCCTAACAAAATGGACTTTATATGTCTATTTGTCTTTTTTGCCACTTTTTCAGCGATCAAGAAAGAATGTACAATTCAGAAATACTCAAAGTGTGAAACAGAATCACTTAATACCCAACAATCCAACCCAGAGGAGGTTGAAAACGACTCTGTTGGCAAACCGACAATAATTAGGGACTCCTTACAAGTGAGTGGCTAAGGGCAAGCTGGTCCAGGAATGTGGCAGAGGTTAATATCCCTAGAAAGAACCTGTTAACACACCAAATCTGACGTGTGATGGTCAAAGTGTTTGCTGAATTACTTTTCTAAAATTGTATTCATCTTACAGTTAAAAAATATCTGAAACCAGATGCTAATCCTGAAGTTAATTTTAGCTAAATTGGGGACTTTAAAAAAAATGAATTGGAATTCTAAGAAAAAAATATATATATACAGTCTCATATCAGTTTAGGAAATCTGGCAGCTGTTCATATTTTCACTTCTTAGCACGTGTCACTGTGACAAATGAAAAATATTTTCATCCACTAGGATTATGGTGCTGCTGAAAAGCAATAAACAAATTGTAACAAGAATTACGAATGTAACTGACAGTTCATCAAACTATTCACTGCTAATGATGAAAATGAAAAGATTGGATAGTGTTTTCTGCTGACAAATGGTCCGTGTTACATTAATAATTTATTAGCTAAAATGTGTGATTGTTCCTAGTTAATGTGGTAAGCATTGACTTATTTTAATGATTTCAAAAAAAAAAAACATAGGATGAATCCATTAGACAAAACTCTCTTTGAAATAATCTCTTTAGTAGCTACTACATTTTCAGTGTGGGTTTCTATCAGAGTTCTTTCAGAATGGTTGATAAAATATCCCCACATTTTCACCTAAGACCAGTGGAACACAAATCACATTTTTTTCTCTTAATATTATAGTTATGAAAAACTGTTTGGTCTTGTTTTTAATGTCTTGAGAAAATAATTACTTAGAGAACCCCTTTTTAATAGGGAAAGGAAAAGTTTCCCAATATTGTGTTTTGGAAACACTCACAGGAATGGGGGAAAGGTGAGAATTCCTTCAAACATTTGAAAAGTTCTATCTATCATTTTTCCACCCTCAGAAACCACAGACCTGTCATCAGGTGATGTGCTTAATTCAATGTATACCTTCTATATCACCTCTTCAAGCAAAACATAAAAAGCAAGCTACATCTAGTAAGAAAATTCAAGGATAAATCATGTATGCATAATTTACACTGTAAGAATATTAAGCATAATCTTGACATAAATGGAAACATGAGTAATGGCCCACCTCTTCCTGGCTCCGAAGTATAGCTGTGACCTAAACTGCCCCCAGATAGGTATGAATCATTTCCATTCTGATAATTAGCTTTCTAATTAGCTTTTAGAAGTTGTCTAAGCTTCTAGACAATATAATTTCCTTTTAAATCAGCTTGATTAGCCAGATGTGGTGGTGCATGCCTGTACTCCAGGGATTGAACAGCTGAGGCAAAAAGACTGAGAAGAATTTAAGACCAGTGTGGACTATACAGTTAGCCTTAGACCAGTGTGGGTAAGAGGAACACCCTCTCTCAAACAAACAAAAGCGCCATAGTGAACATCTAAAGCAGTATACACGTCAAAACCTATGCTTATTTTATTAAAAAAGAATCACAAAATCAACCAACACTTAAAAAAAGTTTATGAAAATTTTTGACTAAAGAGATACAAAAATGGAAATAAATAAATAAAGCACTGCTCACAAGGATATTTGTAAATAAAAAAACAAAATCAAACAAACAAAAACAAAAAGTTCCCTAGATTTTCTAGCCATTTAGTACCATAATTTTTTTTTTTTTGCTTAATAAACAAAACAGCATTTTACTCCTTAAAAAGAGATCAGGTTTCAATCATTTTTTATAATATTCTTATAGGAAACAGAACATAAATAATGATTTAGGAGTCATTGATGTCCTTCCCCACTTAGGACATTTAGGTTATGGAAGGATTGCATATTAAGCTGTTCAAAGGAGAAATATTTTAGCAAGTGTTGCACAATCAGGAAAAAAGAATGAAGACTCTGCCCAAACTGTAATCACAGGCACGCACACCAGTCCAACTAATTGCTGTGTATGTAAACGGCTAGGCTGAGACCCTGTGTCCATTATCCAAACAACCCTTTGTTTTGTCAGGCAGTAAAAGAGAAAGACCTTAATCCTTGGTGTCCTGGAGAATGTTCGCCTGTCCTGGGGGAGGGACTGTCATTTAATTTAGGCAAGTTAGTGTCTGCCTTAGGTCTGTGTATTTACATATAAATTGTTTGGTGGGGAAAAAGCAGAGAGGAAAGATACATAATCAACTCCTTCCTCACAGTTACATTATAATGTCTGCTTTCATGTGGAGTGTGCCTTCTGCATCCGAGCAGTATAGAGAAAACAAAGGTTATTCCAGATGGAAGTCTGCTCTCTCACACATGTGGGAAATAAACCCCATCCAAAGAGCCTGCACTGTGATCTGTCCCCACACAAAGCAATGATTTAACACAGACTTTGTACTAGTTTAGTGTAAGCACTCAGGGTATACAGAGCTAGACCACATGGTACCAAACAATACTCTTGGATAACTTCACATTGTTTTTCCCAGATAAATTGGCTTTTGGTGACACATCTACTGATGCACTGGATACCAACTAAGGATTTATAAAAGAAGGGTTTTTTTTTGTTGGGTTTTTTTTGTGTGTGTGTGTTTGTCTGTGTGTCTGTGTGTGTCTCTGTGTCTGTGTGTGCGTGTGTGTGTGTGTGTGTGTGTCTGTGTGTGCATGTGTGTGTGTGTCTGTGTGTGTATGTATCTGTGTCTGTGTGTGTGTGTCTGTGTGTGTATGTATCTGTGTGTGTGTGTGTCTGTGTGTGTGTGTCTGTGTGTATGTATCAGTGTGTGTGTGTCTGTGTGTGTGTGTCTGTGTGTCTGTGTGTCTGTGTGTGTGTGTGTGTGTGTGTGTGTGTGTGTGTGTGTGTGTGTGTGTGTGTTTCAGCAGGAAGAACAGGGATTTGGCAAAAGTTATTATAGATGCAATCTCCATTTTCTAAAACAATAGTTTTGGAATCACTGTCCAAAGACTCATATGTCCGAGGGACTGAAAATGTGTGTGTATTCACCAACCAAATGTGTTTTATGGGGGTGGACCAGAGGTGAGGGCAGCTAGCTGTGAGAAGAGACTATTAACTTCACAGTAAGTAGTAAACTACAAAATTGCAAAATTAATGATTGCTATCATTTTAATTATATAGCAATTATTGAAACTAACCATAAATAAAACTGCCAAGATTTAACCTCCATGTCTCTTGACATATATGAACTAATACCTAAGTGTGTTTGTGTTTTGTTTTTCCCAAAACTGTCATTTGTTGAGGACATCCTGTATGACCGGCTGTGCTTAATGCTTCATCTGCATTAAATTCTCCAGGTTTTTTTCTGCATAACAGTTTTATTTTTATGTAATAAATGTTTTATTAATAATTTTTGAATTTCATACATGTTATCTGATTATGTTTACCACCATTTTGTCTCCTTAAATCCTCAAATGCCTTAAACACATACAAACACACAAAATTCTGCTTGATTTAGATTTGCCAGAAAGCATTTTCTTCATTGTCTTGACTGTATCTTGCATAGTTATGTGTCTATTTGAAGCATGCATCTATCTGTGTTTCTGCATAACTGCAATGGATGGAACCAGTTAAGAGAGTGGGGTATAATCTGTCAAACAAGAAAAGTATGCAGCAGATATTAATCCAAGACTGCGCAGAAAAACTCTGGGGCTTTCTGAACAGCTCAAAATTCTTTGGGTAAAGTACAATGCTGAACTGTTCTTTCGTTTCATGTCCTAACGTAGCACCTCTACAGAGGAAACATTGCCTTCCTTCCCCTAGAATCAAAACTAAAACTGTTCAAGTCCATAGTCCACCATGCCATGGAGGCTCTTAGTCCCATAGGAAGCCCATCACGCTCTACTTTGAAGATGATAAGGAAGTTTTGATGGGTGCTTGTCTACATAGACCATGCGTTGAAATAGCATAAGTTCTAAAATAAAAGCAATTTTCATTTAGTAATTATGGATGTAATTACACACTACTGGCAGATGTCACCATGTAGCAGCATGCTCACTTCTGGAAGCTGAGTGTGGAACATTGGCAATACCGACCACATGGAACATGATTTAGTTTGCAGTACCTTATGATTTATATAACTTGATTGAACTTACTAACAAAAGAAATGCCAATTCCTTTGTATAAAACAAAACAACAAAAACAGCATTCAATACTGGATACAGTTGGGCTAAGAAGAGAATAATGGATGCTATACGTTGAAGTTCAGTAGTTCAGTAAAAGTTGTTACTTCTAGTACCAGAATGCCTTTTCCTTTTCCTTTTTTAAAAATTGATCTTTTGACATTTTTTATATCTTATAAAGCTTCTCGAGCTAGAGCCTGATATAAATGTATTTGTTTTAGTTTTTCCTGTGATCAGCAACTTGTATCCATCGTGCTAATTTAGATGTTTTCTGCTGTGTGTAGATTTATCTCAGTCTTTTTTTTTTTTTTTTTACTCTCTCATATTCTGATGAGCTGGTGTCTGTAGAAACTCTTGTCCTTCGGCAACATTACTCAGAAAGACTTAGAGAGCTATACATTTTTCTTTTTTCTTTTCTTTCTTTTACTTTAAAGAAAAACTGTACTTTTAAGGTGTCATAAAATAACACTACATAAAATTAGTAATTTGAAGCTCATCTCTCTTCACCTCACCCACCCTATCTCGTTCCCACAGCCCACAATCTTGCATTCCTTCACAAACAGGTACACAGCCACACTCACAGCCACACCTCCATTACCTTTGAAAGCAGTGTTTTGCAAATGTTCACGTTGACTTCTGAGCTCCCCTTACAGAGGCCTCTCGCAGGGACCACTGGTCTAACTAGGCTCCTTTGGCTGTTGACTAGCAGTAATCCCAAAGAGATGCAGACCTTCTAAGTTCTGGGCCTTTGAATGCCTAAAAACCTAGGATGCTGCACTGAATGGCACAGGGCCTTTCAGTTCTGTATCCTGTGGGCAAGGAGCCTTATTGTTCCAGATTTGAATGCCACAGAGCTGGGGCTAAAGGCTCTCAGAGTGACTCTTACTGCTCTGAGTTTTAATCACCCAAAGTCCTGGAACTTGAGAAGCTAGTATAAGTCTGACCTTCCATGAGCAACAGCAGAGAGCACCTGCTAACTCTACTGCTTCTGAGATGGTTCTTCCACGCTTCGCTCCCTCACTGTTATGGCTGATGAGTGTTACAGCCCAGGATGCCAGGAGCCTTGCCCCCTGTGGAGCATTGAAAGCACCTCAGAACTCTTAACTAAGCTGTCCTCAGTTCTACTCTTCTGCTCACCGATGTTTCTGCCCCCGCCACTCTCCGGACCTGTTCTGCATTCTCACCCCTATGGCTGCTGCCATTACCTTTGACGCAGTAAGGCAAAAGCACTCACTGCTACGTCCTGGTGGTAAAGGAGTGCAGCGCCTACTGAAAATGCTAACAAGCTACAGGCAGTTTCTGCACATTAAAAGCCGCCATTCAAAGACTAGATAGCAATGTTCTAATTTCCAAGAGGTCCACTTGATATGACTACAAGGAACTTAGCTATCTTCAACTATATTATGACACAAACACAGTTTTTAAGCCAGTGTTTATTGAAGAATTTATTTTGCAGATGGTTTCTAAATGTAGTAAATTGTTGTCAAATTAAGTCTTTATCCCAAGTTATATTCAAACCCCCAAATGCCGTTAATATATCATATCTGATTTATAATAATTTTTCCACTAAAAATTTTGAAAATGAACTGTTATTTTTCCAAATTTAAAATTCATTAATTAATATTATCTAAATGCCAATGAAATGCTTTTGAGTTGTTTCCAAGCCTTTCATAGGAGTTTCCTGGTTGCAAGAAACAGAAAGTCGTTCAGTCAAATCAAATAAACAAGTTATCAATCAATCATCAATCAATAAGAGGAGGGGTTTTAACAGTTGAGTGGAGAGCAGGGACTGACTCTGACATGAACTCTGGTGCCCCATATTTGAACACTTCCCCTTGGTGGGGAGGCCTGGTGGCACTCAGAGAAAGGATAAGCAGGCTACCAAGATGAGACTTGATAGGCTGTGACCATAAAATAGGGGAGGAGGTCTCCTCAGTCACAGACATAGAGGAGGGGAATAGGGTGAAAGTGGGAAGGAGGGAGGACCAGGGGGATACAAGGGATGAGATAACAATTGATATGTAATCTGAATAAATTAATTAAATAAAAAAAATTTAAAAGAGAGAGAAGGGGTTTTAATGTCTCTGTCTAGCCAACCTAAAAGTCACACATTCAGATATTCTCTAGCTGATTTTTATTTTTTTAAAGATGTTTTATATAGTTCGTGTATCTGGGTGCTTCATTTGCATGTATGCTTGCATGACAGAAGAGGGCACTAGAGCTCGTTGGAGATGGCTGTGAGCCACCATGTGGGTGCTGGGACTTGTACTCAGGACCTCTGGAGGAGCAGTGTTAATAACTAATGAGACATCTCTCCAGCCCTGATTTTTATTTCTAATTATCTACATTCCTTTTTAAAAAGAAGAAATAGTATAGACTTAGGCAATGTCTCCACTCCTGTCAAATCTATCATAAAGTGAAGGTCTAAGATAGGGCGTAAGATTGCAGAATTTAAGTCTCTGCCTCTCTGGGACCATAAGAATCTCCTCTCATTTTAAGCCAAAATAAATTGGAGGAATTCATTTGCTGACTTACCATGACTGCTTTCCTTCCAAAGTGGGCAGCAGAGAGGAAGTAGCCTATTTTTAATAAAACTAGAGATTTTCTTTTTCTTAATGATCTTGGAAAATGAAAAAAATCAGATTTTTCATATATATATATATCTTAGTATTTCCAATTGGACTAGCTGTTTGCATAGTGTTTCCTCTCACTTCTCACTCTTTGGTTCAGAATTCTATTCTTAACAAATGTAATTTATTTTCTTGTGGTTCGTTTGCATAAGTAAAATTTAAATACAATGCAATAATTCAAATTTAACAGTGATTCATATTCAGTCTTACCTAATATCACCATGTAAATGAACTTAATGTAAATCTATTTCAAACATTTAAATATTTCTGTAAATCATATTTATATAAGAGTATCACTTTAAAAAATATCACTTCAGGGTTTTTTGTTACTCTAGCTTGTAACATACTTTATGAATCAAATGTTCTTTGATATTCAGCTAATAAAATTATCTCTAAAATAACATGGTTAAAATTAAATTATTTCCTCAAAACTAATTTACCTCCTGGTAGGGCTTTCCTTTTTCTTGGAGACCGTGGCCGTTTATCATCATTGTCATAATCTCCCCAGAGAATCAATACTATTTTAACTACTTCCTAATGGAAAGGGTTTTTTTTTTTTACTTTTTCTATCTGATATTGTTTTATTGAAATGTATGTTATTTAAATCAGAATAATTTAAAGGAAAATTTAGTAGTTTGTATAACAGGAAAATCATCCATGAAACTGGTATGATATTTGGTTGTATGATAAGCTCAATTTTGCCACAATACTTCAATGTGTTTCTTACTACTTTCTCAATTTTTTTCTTTGGTTGTACAGAGGAAGACAGCTGTCTCTCTCATTATTGTATCTAGTTTCATGGAAGTACCAGCCAGTGTATCAGAAACCAGTGTCTTAGCCTTCTTGGCCTTGAATGCAACGCTCTATCAATCACTGTGTACTGGGGATAGCTTTCTCCTGGGTGTGAAACAAAACTCCGTTCTTGGGCAAACAATATGCTGCCAAAAACGCTGTGCAGAAAATCAAGACTAGTCACTGTTCAGACAAGTTAGGGCTGTAAGTCCCAAAAGAGAGACAGGCAGATTACAAGAATCTACTTCAAGATGCAATTAAGTCAAAGACAACTCACATTTTCTACCCCTTATATCTTAATATGGTAGAAGTATTAGGTGAAGGCCAGCCAGGTGAGTCGGCTGGTACTTATGGGTATCAAAAATTGGATAGCCTTATACCTCAAGATGCAATATTAAGTTTTTCCATTATACTAAAACCATTTTAGGAAACAAATAGATTCACAGGGGAGAAAAATCCCTGATGGTTTGATTTACTGTGAGAATTTCAGCTGCATCTCACACATTATCCATTCCTGTGGCCACTCTAGAAGGACAATTTTTTGCCTAGAGAGCTATATAGAATCAAAATAAAACACAGGAAAGACTTACTAGGTACACCATTTGATTATATCATAAAACTGTTGGATTGAACATTATATGTCATCTGATCAAGGAAAAACAAAGGCAGACACACACCTTCATCCAAAGGGAAGTACTGAAAATCCGTGCTTGGCTGGTGCTTATAAATTAAGAAGGTTCCAGACACACTAGAAGTGGGCTAAAAAGAATGAAGAGTGAGGTCTAACTTTAAATTTCAATAAAGGAGCTAAAGAAATGACTTGACTGTAAAGAGGGCTTGCTGCTCTTGCAGAAGACCTACCTTTAATGCCCAGCACCCACATGGTCACTCACAACTGCCTGTAACTCCAGTTCCACGGGATCTGATAACCATCTGAGACCTCTGCCTGTTCATGCATGCATGTGATATATTATACACACTATATATTTTTTTATTTTAATAAAGCCAATTGTTCTTTACTTTCGAAATATCTGATTGCCAGAACTGTGCATTGTCACTGCTCCCAGGGAGACCCTGGATATGGATTCACTACACGCTAAATGCTCAAGGGGAAAGATATTTTCTAGGCTGAATTTAGAGAAAACCAAGACAGAGGAGTTCAAGAAAGCAAGTGTATTGCTGCCACAGATAATAATTCAAACAGTATAGATATGTAAGGTTTTCAGGGAGTGTACAAGTAGCATATCGCTTGTAGGCATTTTATCTGAGGTACGCACATGAGTGCTTCACAAACCATTAGGGCTGGAAAAGGGAGGACACGGTAAGGCCATTCAGAAGTTAATAGTGAGGGAATTGTATACCTTTCTAGCATCTGTGCCCTCCATAACCATAAAGTCTAGAGATACCAAGTGAATCACTCCTTAAGTCAGTGGATTTAATTTAAAGTTCATTCAGTCAGAGACTGGGAAGTGCATGCTTTTTCTTAGGAAGACGTGGAGTGCTGTCTTGGCACCTGCTGACTCTGCCTGCATCACAGCAAGCCTTTGTTCTTAGCTATACCCAGGCTCTTACCATGTTAAAACTGAGTAATATTTGTCCTCACAAAAACGCTACTCAGCGATCTTGTCAGAACCTTTCTTCCTCTGGAATATTGTACTCTACGTTCTTTGGGAATAGAAAAAGAAAATAGTACAAAATATTGTCTTCATGCTAAAATCTCGTCTCATAAAATAAAACCAATTTTAATAAGTTCTATAAATGTAAAGCTTCAAATAGCACCACTTGGTGTCACTCTGATAATATTTGTGTACTATTTAGCTTCAGTTTGTAATGAATTTACACTTAAACTCTTCTGAGCATATTCTAGTGTTCAAAACTGAGAGCTATTGTATAATTTATAATGCAATTATTTTATCATTTCTAATTTTAATGTGCATTGAGAAGATGTGCATTGTATGCTTGACTTTAAGGTGTTCCGCACTTTCATTATATGATAGCTCATATGTAACATTATAAGCTGGTACTAACCTTTTTCATATTACAAGAGTAAGTATTTTCCCCAACATTAAAATATATATATATATATGTCTTCAACTCTCTTTAGATTGTGTCATACTGACATGTTTCCTCCAATCTCATTTAACGATGCATCCGTTCTCTATGACTATCCTAAGAAGCACTCTGTATCAGTTTCCCCTTTGTTTCAAGAGGCACTTATCTTTATTTTTGTAAGGAAAGAGCTGTCATCTTGAGCTGCACATGAAGGAAGGATTCTGTGGGGAAAGAGATAAGAAATACCCAGAAGACATACCTGAAATTGTCAAGCCCCAGAGGGACTTATAGACAGAACATAAAAACCGATTCTCAAATTACAAAGTCTGGCGGGCGGGGGAGGGGAGGAAGGAGGAGAGCCGCAAGAATAATAAAGGCAGAGTTATAAAGCACAGTTGAAAATGTAGGAAATCCAAAAGACTAACAAACACAGCATGAGTCCCAGTCTATTCGGATTTAGAGACACGCTAATTAAAACAACAATAACATATCAATTTACACCCCAGAAGATTAGCACATTTTAGAAAGCTGGACAATGCCAAATACTGGAAGAAGGAGTGGGAAATAAGAAAACTCCTTCCCAGAGTGTAGAATCACGCAGCCACCCTGGAAAACAATCCGAGGCACTTCTTAATCCAATTAAATTCACATACCATCTACATCCCCACAACACAACCCAAAGCACACCATTCAAATTGTCTCGTGTAGGCTATGATACAACACAAACAAGAACGAGCTCCTCCCAGCAGTATTTGGACAAGCACGGGATTGGGAGATGTAGATCTCTGTGCCTGAGGGAACAGATCAATAAGAAATGGAAGCTACAGCGTGTTCTACTGTGCAGCACATACTATGTACTATAGGTACAGAAATTAGAGGCACAGGCTAGATAATCAATAAAACATTTCAACTGTAATCCCATGTGCAAAAAAAAACATGAGAAAAAACACAGCTATGGATATTTGTTTCTTAAAATACATATAAATAATACTTTAAGGTTTTAATTAAAGATCACGAGTCACACACATCAAGAGGTTTGCCCTTCTCTGGGCTGTAAAGTAACAATGGACTTGGAGAATGAAAATAGAAATCCTTCAGGACCAGTAGCAGGGGGATCTCTCTGAGTCCGAGGCTAGCCTGGTCTACAGAGTAAATTCCAGGATAGCCAGCGCTACCCAGAGAAACTCTGTCTCACCCCATACCTCCCCCCCGCCAAAAAAAAATAATAAAAGAATCTAGTGAAAATAAAAAGAAGCAATTGAGGAAGCCAAGTAATGTTGGCATGTATTAGTTAGCAATCGTGAACTCAATGAGATGACACTAACTATGAAGCTGTGTTTGAAGCAACCTTGGCCTTGTTATATAAAAATAATTATGAGCAAATATACATACAAATGTGAAAGCACGGGTTGAGAGTCATTGTTTTGGGAGTCCTCTATCTTTACTGATATTCAAGTCCTTTAACAATGACATTGGCATATTTCTTTAACTGAGTTCATTGAAGGGACTGTTTCTTCATCACTAAAACAAAAATTTCTGAACAAAAATCCTGCCAACATTCACCTTGAAGCAGGAACCCAAGCGTCAATATCCTTTCAGTGAAAGTTCTCCGGTTTCAGGGCATTTGTAACCCACTTGACTACATAAAACACCGGTCAACTGAATCAGAGCATTTATTATTTTGAGTTGTCTGTTAAAAAAGGCAAAAACTCCCTGTGTGATTTCTTCATAGAGATCAACTCTTTCCTGGGAACAGTCTTCAAGATGCAGAGTGATGGTGTTTTGTTTAGCCAGTTTAGGCATGTTTCATGTCTAGACAAAAATCACTCTGAGAAAGGTGGCTTTGATATAAACTCACCAATATTTAAATATCAAAATGTAACTCTTTGGCCAGGCAATAACCCTCCACGTGGGGGACCTGGATGAAATTTCCAGACCTGCTCTCCTGTCCTTGGATCTGCAGCATCTGGAAGTGATACTCATGGTCCCTGTAACACTTCTGTCTGTCGGAATATATTTTATCTAAAGTGTTCAGTGTGCTTTGAAATTTATTAATCTTTGCAACACCTAAATAAAGTAGGCAGAATTTTTTTTTCCCTAGAGCAGCAAAAGAGCCAGTGGGTTGAAATGAGAACTGTGCAGGGCCAGGCATTTGGAGAAACAGGAGGAAGTGTTCTGCATTCGGGACAGCAGCCAGTCCTGTTACATGCTGAACTCAACTGATGGAATCATTATAAAAGTTTTCAATGAAATTTTATAGTTTCTGAGTAAAGAACGGCTTTTTTAGGACATCAACACTAATAGAGACTTAAGGAACTAAAAATATAGAATCTGACACTGAAAATGTGTTTTTTGAGATCTGACTACATATTCCAATTTATTGAGTTTAATGTTAGAGCAAATCACTCATGACTTGACACTAGACGTCTGGAAAGGTGTGAAGTATGGTACTTGCCTTTGCATGGTAAAGTAACTTAGCTGAAGGCTCGCGCTACAGAGCAGAGGTAACTTTTTTTTTTATTCTTTTTTTTTTTTCCTCCTTTACAGAGGTAACTTTTTTGCTTCTGTTATCCGCATCTCGGTTTTTGTTGGTGGTGGTGGTGGTTGTTTAAATTTTTATTTATTTATTTATTTCTTGCTTGGCCTCATATTCACTTCTGACTTCCATGCAGCTTAATCAAGTTTTCCTGATCTGTCACTGGCAGCATGTACATCTGATTAATAATATAGAAGCCAGTGGACAGATTCTTTGCAATGAGTGTGAGCCCTTCCTTCTGTCCAGGTGATTGTGTGTTCAATAATTCCCCTTCTGATACATACATGGGAAGATTAACCACTTAGGAAGTTACGCTAGTGACTAAAGAATTGAGAACAATGTTATACAGTATGTATGCTGATTCAGTTAAGAACAAAATGCAAATGAAGGACTTTAAAATAATTGCATATATATGTGTGTGTGTGTGAGACTAAATAGCTACTACGCACTTTACAATCAAGCCATGTTGCATAATGATATGGCGTCCATATTGTATGCTGACAACTATATCAAAATAGTACATCATATGCCCTCTGAACAGTGTAATTGTCTTATTAATATTTTAAAAATTGGAAATGTATTTTATTAATAAATACCTCCAGTGTTTGCTCTTTAATTTGCTTCCCTTTAAGTAGACTTTTCCCTGTGATTTTAGTATTTGCATAAAACATTAAACCTTTCACATCATATAATAGTCATTTCCTTTAATATTAGATTGCTTTATTATTAATGTTATTGTAATGTTATTACCATATTGACATAAATATTAATGTTGTGGTAATATATAACTTATGATAATGTTAATAACATGATGTTAAGACAGTATATTTTATATCAATAAATACTTTTCTTTTAAAATTTTGGTCATATTACCTATGCATAGTTTCAAGTTACATTTCCAGGCCAAGTGACTTCATTTGGGCTTCTTTCCTTGAAAGTGTGGTAGCTGTCACAGACTGCATTTAGCACAAGCATGAAGACACAATGCAGGCGTGTCAGGTGACTTCCCTGAGAATAAATGTGTCTATGGCTGTGTATCTTCTGTGGCCATGCTGATAGTTGTGCAAGTGGTCAGTGCAACACATGGTGTACAGGAGTGAGAATGTTCTGGTTTTACTCCCACAAAAATCCCACCTTTTTTGCACCTAAGACTTGAGATATTCTATATCAAGAGGCACATTCTAACAAAAGTTAAGTATGCAATAGTCCTTTTAATATATAAAGCATTGTATTACAGAGAACAAATATTTTATCAACAAGTTTTAATCCAACTGGATGGAAGCAGTTGTATTTGCCTCTTTGTTTTTTATACTTGAGAATATGGTTATCAGTTGTTTGATTGTATCTTAGTTAATGGGATTTTCATTCTACTGTATGTTTCATGTCTGTAACATTATCTGACTCTTTGTGTGTATTCCAGAAAAAAAAATTTAGTTCATGACTAGGCACTCTTAAAGTTGCAACCTAGTTGTATTGCTTTTTGTATCACCTAAGGCTCACCTCCTAATTGTAACATACATCTGATATTTCTTCTGTTATGCCTACTTAAACTCTTATCAGTTGCATCTAGAAGTATAAGAGCAAAATTAAGGTGCTAAGACATATGTAACTATTTTAATCTCTAAATGTCAGTTTAGTTTTCTACCAATCACTAATCAAATATTAAAATATATAACATGAATACCTCATTTTCATTGGTGCATTTTTACATAACAATACATGCCAAAGTCCGTCCTTCAATGCAGAACTGAGTCCTGTGAATTTCACAGACTTTTTCTTGTCTTCGCTGGTACAACAGTTTTACAGATTTCAGCACTACACTGAAATTAAAGTAAAAGAGTAAGTCGCCCTTTTCTGTCTCTACTCATTACAATCTTCTCACTCTTTGGTTTAACCTGCTTCAACCTTTGTGTGGTTATTTCTCTGCTCTGCCTCACACAGCTGGTCCCTTTGTTTATCTTTCTCTGGTTGCATCTTTGGTGGCTGCCAATTTTTACCTCTCATCTTTGATACTTGCTTCCACTCTACACTTGGCTTTTGTTGTATTCCTACAATCAGAATGCCTAATTGTAAAAGACCTTTGAATTAAAAGAAATATGAATGCTTGCATAATTTAACCCTATTTTATACAGCACAAAGAATTCTCTTTTGCTTTCTGGATAAGTAATTTGTTTAACAGTGGTTGTTGTTTAACTAAAAATTCATACTGAAAAGTGACATGAACGTGCTACAACTGAAACTTGAAGCCACATAGAAAAATGTGTCATTGGATGGTACTCATACCCTGAAAATGCATACTGCTTATCCCCATGCACCTTGTGTGGATGTTATTTTAATGGCTTTGGCATTCAGAAATACAGAGATATTAAATATGTATATACATATATATGTGTATGTTTTAAAAATACATAACCATAGTTCTGAATGTACCCTGAAGACTGAACATTCCTACATTCCAACCACACCAAATTACACACATCGAAGACAGTGACACAAGTATGTGCATAGAGAACACTGTGATGCTTTGAACCAGCTTAGCTGTCTTTACAGAACTGAGTGAGGTCAGTTTCCTTACAGGCGCCCGCACGCGCGCGCATACACACACACACACACACACACACACACACACACACACACACACACACACATGACAAGTCAAAAACCTTCACACCAAGGCTGGACAAGGCAACTCAAGAGAAGAGCAAGCAAAAGATTCAAATATATATTTACTCCCACAGTTAGAAGTCCTATAAAAAGAAACAAGCTAACAGCCACAACACGTACATGGAGGACCAGGTCCAGGCCCCTGTAGGCCCCACGCCTGCCACTTCAGTCTCTGTGAGTTCATATACACCCTGCCTAGTTGATTCTCTGAACCCTGTTCTCCTGGACCTCCATCTGATTCCTACAATCTTTCTTCCCCCATTTCCATGACATTCCTCATGCATTTTGATCATATTTACTTACCACTCTATGACTACTCTACCTCACTACCTCGCTCAACTTGGCATTTCTCTCTCTCTCTCTCTCTCTCTCTCTCTCTCTCTCTCTCTCTCTCTCTCTCTTTCTTTCTCTCTCTCTCTCTCTCTCTCTCTCTCTCTCTCTCTCTCTCTCTCTCTCTCTCTCTCTTTGGTTTTTCAAGATAGGGTTTCTCTGTATAGCCTTGGCTATCCTGGACTCACTTTGTAGACCAGGCTGCCTCCACCTCCCAAGTGCTGGGATTAAAGGCATGCCCCATCACGCCCGGCTTCTATTTCTCTTTTTTTTAACATGTAGACTCCAATTTGTGCTGCTCATATACTGGACTATTCACTATAGTGAGGTTTACCAGGAGTCACACCCGCTAAAAAAGTAATTCTTCATCCTCCCCAGAACCCACCGACTGTCCATGGCTCTTCTGTTTGGAGTGACGACCTCATGACCACCTTCCCACTATGCTTCAGTGTTGACTTGGTTGATTATATACATGTCTTGTGCAGGCAGCTACAGCTGCTTTGAGTTCCAGGCACTCCAGCAATCCTGCAATAGGCAGAAGATAGTAGATAATGTTTCCTTCCACTACTCCCTGATCTCTGTATCTTACAATCTTTCTACCTCTTTTCCATGATGGACCCTGTCTCTTATTGGAACCAAATAGATATTCTACTTGCTTCATGTTTTACACTCAACTGGTTAATGTAGGAATCTACTTATGTAGATCAATGACATACCAAATCCAGGGTCTCTTATGCTATTGCTATATGAATTCAGTTCATAACAATGTCAATAACTTTTCAACTCTCGTACTACTACCAGTACCTTCAAGACAAGATGTTGCAGTCAACTTAGAGTCTCCTATGTATCTCCTACATGTACCAATGTGTATTTTTTTAATATATATGTTTCCCCAAACTCTACCACCATCACTTTACTTTGAGAATTCATCATCTATCTTCTGTAATAAGATGATATTCTGAACTCTCAGTGAACCCTTTCCTACCTATAAGCCATCCAGTACTAACTACACAATATCCTCATTTTAAAAGTAGATGTCAACATTGTCTACCATTTCTAGTTTAGTAATCTATTGCTATTAAGTAAAACATGAAATTATTTTTCTGAGCCCAGTTGACTTTGACTCTTTCAGCCAATTCTCTGCATGTACCTTACCTTGTCTTTCACTATACATGAGCAATTCAGCTCTGAGAGTCCCTACTTCACTTCTGTTTTTAGAATATCATTCCCTCCTCTTCTTTTAGGATACCATTCCCTTCGCGGTTCTCTGATTTCAACCACCAGTATATCACCCTTGACCTCCTCAGACTGAGGACCTCCCCACTTTCTATAAAAGCCTCCTACTGGTCCTGTACATCTCAGTTCATACATCATTTCCTGGGGGACGCCTTCCTGATAAATCTCACATCAATCTAAATTACTTCCATCATTATTTCTCTCCATTCTTTATTATAATTACTAATTGCATATAGCCTCTGTGTTGATTTAACCTCAATTGTTTCATTTAGAATATCATTCTAAATTAGATTACAAAAAATCTCATTCAAAACTTAGCCATTTCTTTCTGGAAGACTTTCCATCCATACTCTGTTATCATCCAGTAAAGAAATAAGTACTCTTAACTACTAAGTAATGGTACACTTTCTAAAAAAAATCATTGATAAGGAAGAAAATGTGATTCAGAGCTGTGGCAGAGTAAAAGCTACAGCTGAACAAAGTGAGAAAATTGATCTTGTGCAAATGTAAAAGGCATGTTTATACATTCAGCAGATGGACGAATGATATGTTAAGGCTGAGCTAACTTCAACCAGAGCATAACTCCTATCTGTAAATATAAGAAAGGGGGAAAACATTTTGTTTTGTAGTTTGGGTTTTGGTTTGTTTGTTTTTGAGGAGAGAGAAAACACAACTGTAGATAGGAAGGTGTGTGGAATCTGGGAGTAGTTAAAGGAGTAGATAGAAAACACTCAAAATAAATTGAATAAAATTCTGAAAAATAACTTTTAAAAAGAGTAGATGAGGCAGGTAAATCACACATTTCCCACTTCTGATACTGAAATTGCTATCTAATTTCATAAAGAAGTCTTCTTCCATGAAAATATGTGTTATTGAAGCCACGTTACAAATAAAAGTCATCACTCTTTAAACTCTTTTCAACTATAAACTATTCTATATTTCAAAAATTATTATATCCAGAGAACTCAAAACTAAGTACTGAGATGCCTTAAAGAACCTCCTCATAGGGTATCAAGTCTCTTCTTGGTAGCCTGCTATCCTTTCTCTGAGTGCCACTGGGTCTCTCCCTCCCCCTCCAGGGGACACGGTCAAATATGAGGCACCAGAGTACGTGAGAAAGTCATACCCCACTCTCTACTCAACTGTGGAGAATGTTCTGCCCATTGGCTAGATCTGGATAGGGGTTTAAAGTTTACCGCCTGTACTGTCCTTGGCTGGTGCCTTAGTTTGAATGAGGCCCCTGGGCCCAAATCTGCCTATCATAATGTTCTACTTGTAGGTTTCTAGGACCCTCTGGAGCATACACAGGGAGAGGAAATCCCCCTCAGTCACAGTCACAGGGGAGGGGAGTAAGGGGAAAATGGGAGAGAGGGAAGAATGGGAGGATACAAGGGATGGGATAACCATTCAGATGTAACAAGAATAAATTAGTAAAAAAATTTTAAAAAAATATGTTGCATAAAAAAAAAGAATCTACTGATAGACTTAAAGAATATACTCACGGAATGTACTCATAGATATATTATGAGTATATATATATACTTAATCTCAGAATTCACTCATAAAATAGGTGTAGTATATTAATAATTTATATTTCTATTAATATTTTATTCATGAACCATTGATGTGGGATGCATGCAGTTAATTACATATACAAGTTATCTAACTATTCTCGAATATGAAATACTAGATAAAGAGTATTAAAAGGCTGTAAACTATTCTGTGATAGCTAGCCATTTATCCCCTAAGAACTGATTTTTAGATCATCTGTGACAGCATAGAAAATTTGATGGTAGAATAGTAAGCTGTTCATGTCTTTCTCACTTTTTATATAATGTTCATCCATTACAATCTGATACTGTGCCCTATATAAGAGCAAGCTCAATGAATCTTATTTAATTTTATCACAATTCATAATGGTAAAATAAAGAAGGAAATTTATCACAAAGCAAGTGACTTCCTTAGAAAAATAGCAATAAATCTTCAACTCAGATAGAAAAAAATGCCATACTATGGTCAAAAAATTCCTCATACTTAAAAGCAAGACTGAATCAATATTTAGTTATATTTGCTACATTTTAAAAACTGTTTTCATAAGATGTATGCTTGCTCAAGCCTTTACACAGGGTTGTTTAATATAACGCATTATATCATAGTATCCCTTGGAGGATCACGGGAAAATTAGAAAAAAAAAAACTTCCCTCAAGAGAATGTCTATGTCTGCTAGAGATTTCATTTATTTCTTTCTTTATTCCTTTACATAGTCACTAGTTATTGGTTATACTACAAACAATATAATGAATAATAAAATCTACATAATATGAATGTTGTGGAAAGGCATCCTTTTAAAATCACTGGAGATAAGTGACACTAGAACACAGCAACTGAATCAAGAGTAACATTTAAAGGATACATTCAAGTTGTACTTTAAAAACAGGAACACTTTTCTCTAATGGTAAGAAGAACACAAAGCAAGGCAGCCAGAGAAAGTCATGCAACAGTGCTATCTATTTATAAGACCTCAAGAGCCATGCTACCCTGGACTCTGTTAATTCTATGGCAGGCTAATGAGATACTTGCCTCTCTGTTCTCCGTGTGAACCTTCAATTTTTTTATCAAACCCTCAGAAGCAGAAACTAGACAGGTAAAGTGACTCCTACTCATATGTATTTGTAGTTAAGTAAATCTACTAAAAATGAATAATTCAGTCTTCCTTAGGACTAGTAGCATCCTAAGCACATACGGGATGTACAGAATACTGCTGTCAACACTAAAGTTCTACTGGACTGTCATATTACAATTTTCTAGTTTCTTTACTAGAAAGAGCCATTTCTAGGAATCTATATGGAATTTCAAATGCACTTTTTGAGTGTGTAAGCAGGACTGAGTTTTAGTTAAAATAGTTATAAGTGCTATTTCAAGATAATCTTTAAGATGCTCTAGGAATGAGAGATGATTTAAAACATTCTTCTGTGGAAATTTTTCTTCTTTTTAAAAGATTTATGTATTTATAATGTATGCACTGTTCTGCCAATATGTATGTCTCCAGGCCTGAAGAGGGCACCAGATCTCATTATATGTAGTTATGAGCCATCATGTGGTTGCTGGGAATTGAACTAAGGCTCTCTAGAAAAGTAAAATGTGTTCTTAACCTCTGAGCCATCTCGTCAGCCCCTATGAAAAATTTCCTAACTAAAGCAAATGCATAAGGGTTCAGTAGCACATTAATTGGAGATGTGTAAAAAAATATAGTTCTGATTTTGTTTCATTATCATTGAATTTCAAGAGTGGCTCTAAATTGCTCTAGCAATCTCTGAACATGTACTCCCTTTGCTTTCTAAATGACAGATTCTACACTACATGCATTTATGTCCCTAGTCATTTAAAGATCTCAAACTGAGTCTCAAAACCAAACTCAAGTTCAAATAGATTGCAAATCCATTATTTTACTTTTCTTATCTTTCCCCTGAATCACCATCAGGACTTACTACATCAGACTGCCACTTCTGACATACAATGTTATATTTTTATTAAAAATGCACACTTACTAAGCTAATATATTTACCATTTTAGCAACATGACTATATATCTTTTAAGATGAAGACTTAGAATATCTTTGTTTAATGAGTTTTATAGCTGTTCAGAGATGCCAGCATGCACTCAGGCACACACAGACATGCACTCACCTCCTCCACTTCTCCTCTCCTCCTCTTCCTCACCTTCACCCTCATCTCATCCTCCTCTTTCTTTTTTGGTCAAGTAAGATAAAATTTCACAACATACTACATGGACATAATTTTTAGTGTTATAATTTCTTCATTCCTGTCCTATTATGTTGACTCAATTTCATAGTTATGTAGAAAGATATCAATAAAAAATGATCAGGTTCAACTACCATATGGGTTTTTCTCCATTCTTAATTATCTAATGTATTTAATACAATTAAAGGAGTCTTACCAATCAATAATCATTTTTGATTCTTCCTAAATGGATGTAAGGCATTTTTCACAGTTGCCTTTATAAATTCTACAAAAGTGACTTCATCAGTACATTTTAATATTTACTTTAATATACTTAAATATTAAAAGTTTAGTGCATATCTTGGCCTGTCCATAGTACTACATCAAAGTGTCATAGGCTGTGTAGCTTGCTTACAACATAAAATGGTTTCCACTATTGTTATGGTTACTATTAAAGATCAAAACAGTTGTTGTGTCAGTGTAGGAGAGATCCCATTTTCTGGTCCTCAGAAATATGTTCTCACTGATGGAAAAGCCTACACATGTTAATTCCTTCTGTGATGGTCCCATCCGCATAACCTATTCACTATCTGCCAAACAAATGCCTTCACCTCTTGATACCTTTGCCTTGTGCACTGGCTTTCCAGCTTGTAGTTTTCAGGAACACAAACATTTATAGCAATCAATAAACTACTTGGCTTGTGATATGAATGACTTCAAATGTGTGGTACAGTGAAAACCTGAACCTATGGCATCTTACCTCTCAGAGCACAAAGGACTTGAGCTCATTAACCAGAGAATGTGCTTAGTTTCCGTGAAATGTACTAGTTCAATTAAAAGGGCATCTTCACAGTCAAGCAACAATTAAATGTCAACAATCAATGAAAGAGTTGAGTATGGTGGGTACTCCTGAGAGCCAAGCCCTTGAGAGGCTGAGTTAGAAAGGATGATCTTGAGTTTCTGGTTCTATTTCAAAAATTTAATAAAGTTAAGCCTTTCATCTTTACAAATAGAAATATCATTACATGTGTTTATGCATATACCAAGTATATATAAATAGATAGTGGCATACATTCATCACAGTATATGTATTTATCTTAGAGATTCTAGTGAATATATACAATGATCATTCCAAATATTTTTATTTCTTGTAGTTATATATTTCTGTGATCTGTTGCTAGAGTAACAGAAGGAGAAATATATGGTCTTCCTGCAATATTACTTAAATGAATGTTAACTTCCTGATTATGTCATAAACCAAAGAAGCAACACAGCTGTCCTCTGCATTAGAAATCCACACATATATTCAAAACTACTTACATTAAGAAAACAGTACAAACACAGACTTTTAAAAAAAACTGTGCAAATTGATGCCTCTAACAAGCTAGATGTTAGTACCAAAGATGGAAAGCCTAAATCATTCATCACATCAACAGATAAAATGTTAATCACTTATGTATACATGCATTTCATTGCCTTTGATCCTTCACATCTGTTAGAGTGTGATGTGTAAGACTTGCTGTTTTCTCTTGCAATCTGTATTTCTGAACTCAGAATCTAAGTGTGAGCAAGATCAACTTTGTCCATGTGTAAAGAAAACACAGTTATCAAATGCTAGTGATAGATTCGAACCTCAAGCTTAGTGATGCCTAGTATTTGCCTGAGATCACACAGGAAATCAGTGATAAAACCAATGTTATAAACTAGGCTCACTTCATCTACAAGTTTCCTGAATGCCTTGCTAAAATCACTTGAGCTAAATTAAGTTCAAGGCTGTACATATGGATAGCTGAAAATAAACAGTTTTTCTGTGAATTTGCCAGAATGAGCTTAATTAATTTTTATGGAATTTGCCTATAGTTGGGACTGAAACCAGATTTTTAATTTACAGATTATATATCTTAGCCAGATTAAAAAATATCCCAGAAATCCTGGCAGAGTGAGCTAATCTTGGGACCATCTGTTTTTTTTGGGTTTCTCTTGGAATTTTTCTTCAGAGGAATTCTGCCAACACTTTTCATATCACTGGCTCCTCTCTGAGTGACTGAATTATTCAGTGTTGGACAAAAATTACTCTCAGCACCAGGTTTGAATTTTTAAAGTAGTTGATTGAGAGTAGACATCCAGTTTGAGATGATTCATTCTCCATAGTGACTCTCACTAGCATATACTATTTGAGAATGCTCATATGAATGTGACTTTTACAGCTTCATAGAAAGCCTAGAATGACGTGTAAGGGGAAGAGAAGATAACAGAATCTTGACGTTTGACGGAAATTGAGAGACTGCCTAGTAATAGCTCCTCAGTTTCTCTTATTGATGATCATCTTAGCACAGGTCTAAAGACAAGGAATTTCCCCCTCGGTTTCGCGTCTCCTCTTCAGCTCTCTGAAGCACTGTAGTAAGCCTTGATCTATAATGACGGCGACTATAGTGGTTTAAAATCTTGAAGAGAATGCTGAGGTGCTTTTTGAGTTCTAAACTCATGCCGACCAAAGTTGGTGAATCACATCTTAGCTTTTTGTTATGTTACTTATTTATTTTGTTTGCTAAATTAAAATATAATTGCTTTGTGTTTCCCCCTCCCTGTTGTCTCTCCAGCTCCTGTCATATGCCCCGCCTCTTTACCCTCTATGAAATTCATAACATCTTTTTCTTTGATTGTTGACATGCAGAATGACAGTTCCTTAAATATGCTATGACCCACTTAGTCCATATCCAGTTACTTGTATGTGTATGAGTTAAGGACTGACAATTTGTTATTGAATACCTAACTGCTGTGTTTTTTTTTCCTAAAGAAAACTATGACGCACTTGATGTTACTTCACTGCCTGTAGTTCTTTGTCTATGGATGAGACCACCTCCTCCCTCTGCAAAGAGAGATTTCCCTTCCATGTTAACATGTCTATTGGTGTTGTCCTTGTTCATGTCTTGCTTAGGCAACTGTGTTGATGAGACTTCATGGATATACCTTCTTTGATAATCCTAAGAGATGTACTCTTACCACAAATTCCATGTTCCTCTGGTTCTTATGATTCTGCCCTTTTGCCACAATGATCCCTGACCCTTACTTAGGTGCAGTAGTTATGCTGTAAATGTATCAATAGGGATTGGCCAATTTGATCTGTTATAGCTTTCTGTAATAGTCTCTTTTTGTTGTAAAATGAAGTTTCCTTGATGAAGTGTGAGAACCATACTTACCTGTGGGAATATGTCTAAATATTAGGAATGTAGATAGGAACTGTGCTGGTTTAGTAAAGAGGCAGTTTAGTTTCTCTTCCAAGATCCATCACTTCCTAGCCCCAGAAAGTTGGCTAGGTTTCCAGGACAAGGCATGACTTTCCTCATGTTGAGTGAGCCTTGAGTCCAACTAGAAAATGATTGGTTATATGTGCCACTATTGAGCCCTTAGTGCTGTTGTGTCACACTGATCAATGTTTCATTTCATAGGCATAATAGCTGGGCAGGATTTTTAATTATTTCTCATTCTCAAAAAACTTGCATGTCAGTGCATACTAGCTCTTAAATTTGTTCATATTTCATTGACATCAAGCCACATGGTTGTATCAGGTTTATATCACATGCTTATAACAAGGATGAGGAGTCAAATCTTACCAAATACTTGAAAAGTGATGCAAATGGAAGGGGATTGTAAATAGAAGTATGAAACATAAGTATCATGGTTGGACAAGAGAAGATGAACATACTGAAGAAAGATGTGGAGTAAAAGTGTGGCCAAATGAACATTAGAAAAAAATCACAGGATAATTTAGAAAACAGTAGCTGGGTTCATTTAGGAAAAAGAAAAAAGAAAAGTTGGCAGTGACATGCATAATTACACTCACCTATACCCATATTTTTAGAAGACCAAATAATATCATATTGAGTGTTATCCTTTGGCTAAAATTTACATTCTACCTACACAATAAAGATATGAAATACATACCAGGTAGCTTAACCACCTTGAACATAGATGACTCAACCATTTTGTTCCCTGTGTTTATCATTGCAATAAAGGATATAGGGTATTCAAATTATCATTTTCTTCTAGTCTTAAATCTTTAAGACGTTGCTTTAAATGTATTTCTTAGTCTTAATGATGCTTAATTTACTTAGGAAAGGTAAAAAGTATCTAAAGTCAAGTAATAGGGAATTCTAACATTTGTAGACATATATGCATAGTTTTATAATGAATCTATTATCTAAAATCCATTTAAAGATTTCTCATGTAAACAAATAAAATAGTAAAAACTAAGGAGGGGGCACAAGAGATAATTCGGTGGTTATAGAACAGCATTCAGTGCTCTTACAGAGGACCTGAGATTGATTGCCACTACCCACATCAGGTGTCTTGCTAAAGCATGTAACTCCTATTCCTGATGATTTGATGTTCTCCTGTGGACTCCTCAGCTGTTGGCATGCACATGATACACATAAATTCATGGACACATGCATATTCATTAATCAAAATAAATAAATTTTAAAATACAAACAGAAATAATGTCCATGTGTTTAAAAAAGAAAAAAAATCAATCTGTCTACCAATTACAATATGAAGCACTAATTATGTGGCTTCTCCAGGGTGACCCATCAAAATGGAGAGATGCCTCTAAATGGGGCTCAATGCCAAACTACAGCAACAAAGTATTTCAAACTTTCTTGTCAAGAGACATGGGTCTTTACTGAGTTATTGTCATCACTAATCTAATGGAACTTAAATTAGAACCTTGGAAACTGTTGTCATCTTTGTGTGATTATATCTAGTAGTCTTCAAAACTGTCTAAATCTGCCATTACCAAACTCTCATATGAAGCCAACATTTCAGAATATAGTTGTGCAAGTTCAGATTAGGAAATTTTACAATAGGTTCAAAGTTTCAACAGCCATCAGGCAAGATACATATCGCTGTTATTAATTTAGGCAATAAGGAAACTCTTACAAAACAAATACCACTTTAATAAGAGATATTCTAAAAATTTACTCCCTGAGAATTTTATAGATGTATAAATGTATCATGATCATATCAACACACCCCCTATTTCTCACCTTCAATTTCCCCAGTACCTCTCATCATATCTCCTTGTCAACTTCTTCTTCTTCTTCTTCTTCTTCTTCTTCTTCTTCTTCTTCTTCTTCTTCTTCTTCTTCTTCTTCTTCTTCTTCACTCAATGAACTCATAGTGTTGCCCCTAGGAGTAAATGTAAAGTCCTCCCACTGAAGGATGAAGAACCTAGTAGCAGTGCTATAAAATGCTCTCCTTTAGACATGACATGTCTGTTGCACATACATGAAATCACAGAAGAGGGTCATGCACAAGACCCTCACAAGACCAACCAAGTAAAACATTTGCTGTTCTAAGTGTCTATTGTTGAATATTCTGGCATAAAATGATTCTCATTTCTTTATAAGTGCTTTTTATGAAAGTAAACACTGTACAAAAATAAATTATAGTCAACACAAAGCCCCCAAGACATGTGGATAAATAGAGATAAGTGAGAAATTTGAGTTCTCAAAGGTCTTTTTTTTTTTTTTTTTTTTTTTTTGCCAAAGTGCTATGTATGTAAGGAAAGATAGTTGATAGTCTTACAGCCTTAATTACTGAGTTAGCACTGTTTTACATGGCCTCCTCTGGCAGGTACTGTGATTTTCACAGTCAATCTATAAAGCAGAAGTTGTCAATACATCTTATACAGAGTGAAAAGTGAGTTTGGATGCAGTTGTGTAGCTCACCAAAAGGGAACAATTGTCAAGTGAGAGTCAAGACGACCCTAAAACCTAAGCTTTGTCCACTATTGAAAGAGGAATGACTCAGAGCCCAGGCTTTGGCCATAGATGAATTGAGAGATGGTGTGAACTATACTGAAAAGTAATCTAGCTCCTGGGATTTAAAAGTCATACATGAAAGAAAACTCTTGGGAAGAACACTTAGAACTCATGGGTTCCAGTTCCTGGCACATTACTGTGATCATTGCCAGTACTTGAGTCTGCTCATAAAGATTTACAAGACCAGAAAGAGGTCTTTCTTAAAACAACAAGCTTTGCCTAAATCCTTTCCCCATAAAAGGCAACCTCCCCCAGCCTTGATCCTCTTGGCAGATAAACATGCGCTGATCCACCTAGCCTAAATCCTAGCCTAAATCCTAGCTCTGTTCTGCTGACCAAAGGAAATAGAAGTGACCTCACCCAGATAGAAACTGCATTCTTGCTTCTTTAAATCACCAGCATGCTGTCCCCCAGTCACCCAGCTGAAATTCTTAACATGTACTCTCCTAACTCTTGTGCAATCATGTATTACCTCCTGCACTAGACATTATAAGTGATCTTAACTAAAAGTACATCTCTTTCCCAAAAGCCCGGGATGACCTACATTTCAGGTTTCTGTAGACAGTATTATAGTCTTTTCGAAAGAAGTCCTATTGAGTGAACTAATATGAGCAAACAGCTGAGCGTTAAGAATCTATGCAATATCATTTCAATAATGCACAGCTCAATCCTTTCTAATTCAGGGCCTTTAAAAGTCATGTATGTACTCTGCATCACACATCCTGCCACTGTCTTTATTTTAATATTTTTCCTCTTGACATTACTAGGGATTGTGCAAAAACAGCAACTGTTGAAAAGAGGCTAGCTCTAGAGGAAACAGAAAGGTTCCAGAAGTCAAATGATGCATTCTATTCAGCTTGAACTGTAGCACTACGCATTAACTGTCATATTTGTAATAACTGAATAACAAGTATACATTAGTGGCGATGCAAAAAAATGAGTCTGCTTATTGGCAACAGATGTTTTAATATCCTATCAAGCCAACTTCTCTAGGAATTGCCTTAGGTGCTGATGCTTTTCCTACAGATCTTATTACCTCCTACCTAGGAACAAAGCAGGACAGTTGACTGGCAATCCTTGAAACACATTTCACCAGGAAATGCATTAAAAGTGAGACACAGACACAAAGAAGAATCCTGTTGTTTACGATAACAACTCAAATACACAGACTATCAAATAAATACACAACCTATTTTCTAGAATTATCTTACTAGAGAATTTGTTGGCATTAACTTTGTATTTAGGAGCAAGAATATTAACAACTTAGAGCCTTTTAAGTATTGTGAAAATATACTTCTAAGCTACAGACATATTAGAAAAAACTTACTTCCTGACTTTACCCATTAGAGTTTCCCTCAGTTACTATTTACCTATAAATCTAGACCAACTTACTTTCTATAGCATGCCAGTATCTTTAAAAAACCATCTTTTATAATCATATTCGGCCTTCTTTAATAAGCTGTGAAATTATGTTATACTTCAAACTTGTGCTGGTGTGAGCATAGGATACACTGGACAAGAGTGCACAAACTTTCCACAAAGTTATGATGACCCCACCACCAACATTGCAAACATTTTTAATGTGTTGAAATTTTCTCCCCTTACGGAGCTGACTTTGTCTGTTCTGTTTGTCCCAATGGCACATGTATTCAAAGCATCATAGACTACCTTTGTGATGAAATGGTACCTGCAGGTAGCTCCTGGCTTCTCTGTCTTGTGTCAGTATGAAGTGACCGAACATGAGACTTTACTCTCTTTTGGTATCAAGATTTTCTTACTTATTTGAACACTTAAAGAAATTGCTAGGTTTCTAGAACAATCTGGAAATTATACAGTATTAAATTCTTTATTTCTCACTCTAACCCAACAGCAACTGGCACCCCTCACCTTTCCGTACAGCCAAATGAAGGGGGTTGGAGTTGGGGTTGGGGGGGTTGGGAGGAGGAATAACAATAGTGTTCCCATTTGTTTTGTTTTCATTTGGTTTTCCCCTTTTGTGCTTATACACAATAGCCCTGATTGGATCCTTCCCTTCCTGTTCATGTGTGTCTGTGAGTGTTTGTGTTTATGATCATATCTAATGGAATCCATTTCCTCTAGTTAGACTTTGCCAAGCTAACAGAACAAATAGTAGCAGTATTGGTATTTATTTTTAGGTAATAATTCCACTTAAAATTAAAAGGATCTAGGGTCTTAGATTTTTCAGTGCTTAAACGTGAGTGAGATTTTTCAAAAGCCTTCAGCAAATATGCAATGTTACTGTGGTATCGGACAACTTTCTCTATCAATAAAAGGATATAAAATAAATTGCAGTGTGATTTGCAAGATGTAGACTTAGTTTACTCAACTACAGTTTCTTAATTATTGAAGAGTTACATAGCATTATTTACAGAGCATGAGAACCTGGAGATTTGAGACAGAATGTTCCTTAAGAAATGAGAGCGTTCTTACTAACCCTAGGGTAAACAAAGAAGGAAGCAGGAACCTAGCAAGAAATTATGAAAGTTAAATCTAGAAAGTTAAACTGCAGAGACAACTTTGAAAAACAAACTTCCCTTCCTTGTTATTCCTAAACAGTTGATTTGTCCTTTACTATTTTGTTGTTCTTTCATTGGCAGCCAAAATTCAGAAAATGCACTAATGCCATAGTTACAGTAACTGGAAGGAGCTCATTCCCAGGCTAACTAGCCCTGAGTCTCCCTTTGTTTCTGGATTATCCTATCTGGGAGTGATGCTCAGCACAACGCTGCTTTGGTGAAAAGCCCCTGCACTATGCAAAGCAGATCCCTTTGCCTTCTTTATAGCAAACCTGGCAATCTTAGCAATGTCACATCCTTCAGCTCTTCTCTTTTTTTCCTCCACAGTGGTCCACCAGCAGTGGAGAACATTTCTTACTAACAAAGACCAATTCAATCTGTATGTCTTTATTTCTTCAAGCTCCTACTAAAACTACATATTCACAACCCTGTGTTTGTCATTTGTCAAGAGGATGTGGAGACCTGGATTGTTTCTGATACAAGATACTCATTCTCTCTCAACCTATAGCTGTTCCTTTGAAGAAAGCATATAGACACCTTTCCCTTGCTCAAGCAGCCCTTACCTGAGTACCAGAGGAAGGCGCAGAGCCTCCAAACACCAAAATGTCATTTCACTCTGTTCCCATAATGAATTCAATATTTCACAGATATATAAATATTTTAATTGTATAGATATTATTTATGAAAATAATTAAATGCTATAAAATGGCATGTACCTTAATAATTGAATTTTTTTTAAATTCAGGAGCTAAATATATGGCTCAGAGCCAGATGTGGTAGTACCTGCCTGTAATCCTAGCACTCAGGGAGACAGAGGCAGGAGGATTTCTGCGTTCAAGGCCAGCCTGGTCTACAAAGCAAGTACAGGTCAGCCAAGGCTACCGAGAGAAACCCTGTCTAGAAAAAACAAAAAAGAAAAAAGAAAGAAAGAAATTAAAAATATGGCTCAGGACTTAAAAACACTTTCCTGATTATGCAGATGTCTCAGCGTCAGTTCCCATAATTGACGTCAGATGACTAACAAGCACCTGTCACTCCAGAGCCAGAGAACCAATGTAGATAGATAGATAGATAGATAGATAGATAGATAGATAGATAGATATGACAGATAGATGATGGAAAATAGACATAGATAGATGACAGGGAAATATGCAAAAAGTCGGAAGGCCTAATTCTTTCTTTAAAGTAAACAAGATAACATAAGATGCTACCATCAGGATCAAAGCTACACGTGAGAGAACTCTAGAGTCAGAGAATCAGAAATTCCCCCATACACCTCCCCTTGAGGAGAGCTCCCCATGTCAAAAAATATTATGTACACTGACTACTAATGGCTCCTTTTAATCTTTTCAGTGCCATAATTGTATGAAAGTGATATACTTACATCTAGTAGAAATGGTTCCTTGAACTTTGAACTTTGATCTTTTCATAGGACCATTTTATGCAGCATGCCATGCTCTTGCCTTGTTAGCAGCCAAAATGCACAGTTCGCTATCAGACATGACATCATGGGGGAAACCATTAACACTCGTTATTAGACTACACTCCTAAGCTTTGAATCGTTATGTGGATCAAATGCATTCTCTCCTTAAATGTGTGTTTGACTTGTGTTTTTCAGCTCACAACCTTGGGAGTAATTGCATATACTTGTGGATTAAGAGTTTGGGGTATGCTCTGATGGTACACACTATAGTTCATACTCCTTGGTCAACCTTTACATCACAGCAAATACTGACAGGGACAAGAGCCTTCTTGGTACTGGGCTAGTGTCATTCCAAAGCTAATTAGGGAGGCAGTGCTGGGATCAGACAGCTGCCTTTCTGTTATAATAACACATGGTAGGAAAAGATCAGTGAGTGTTATTCTATGAGTTTATACATAATAGAAACATCTATTTAGCATAGGAAGAAAAAGGACGCTATGAGTGGGAATTCAAAAGGGGAGGTTTCCTCAAGGAGATGCTAAGTATACATACAAAGAGAAGGATCTGGGAGAGAGGGAGGCAGAAAGGACAGATCTTTTCCCAGACTACAGGACAGCTATCGACTTCCTCATGATGCTCTCAGAAAAGTGCATTATGAATGGAAAACACTGACCCTTGCCCTGCCCACCTCTTCTATTGATTGTACCTCCTTTGAAACAAGCTCCATGGCTCCTTTTTCAGAGAATGTCAGACACGGTTAGGTCCTGCTACCCTGTCCCAAGCCATCGTACAACTCCAATTTCTTTTGTAGCATGCTTATCACGCTATTTTATAAAATAATTAATATTTCCATAAATCAGGTTTTGGGGTGCTAGCAAGTGTGTTTACTTCATAAACCTAATTAACCATCCTTGTGAGGTGGCTTGTGGATGTGATAGAGTAGCTTCCCTAAATGCACACTGTTACTGCACTCGGGCTAGGATGTGAACGATGCTCAGAAACTCACGGTCTTGTTCCGTGCGCTACACTTACCCCTCTGTAATCGCAAAGCACTTACATGCCGCACCTCTGTGTAAGTGGTGGGTGAGGAGGTGCAAAAGAGTGTTCTAAGGTGTTTTCTCTCTTTTTTAAAATTTATTATAATTTACTCATATTATATGCCAATTGTTAACCCCTCGCTTGTGTCTTCCCATTCCATCCTTGCTCCCTCTTCCTCCCCATTCCCTTCCCCTAGACCTCTGATAGGGAAGGGGCCCTCCTCCCCCACTGTCCGACCACAGCCTATCAGGTCTCCTCTGGATTGTCTGGATCCTCCTCTGTGTGCCCTCGGGCCTCCTCAGCCCCACCCCACACCCACCCCCACCAAGGGAAAGTGGTCAAATTGCAGGCACCCGAGTTCATGTCAGAGGCAGTCCTCACTCCTCCTTGGCTATATCTCTTCCACTGTACGACAGCTTGCTTTGCTATAGGGACATGTACAGATTTTGTGAGACATCTGTCTCCAGTGGCTGTTACAGCCTCTGGATCATTAACATCCTAAGATATCTATCTGGACAGAATAAGAGAATAAATGAGAAATGATTTAAAAAATGAGGAAAAAGAGCCAGATGCAATGGCCTTGTAGGCTTGGACTTCATCCTTAGTACCACACTAATGGAGGAGAGGGAAAGACCACAACACTGTGTCCTAAATAAGACCAAAGCACAGGCTACTGGGGGCAACAGAATTGAAAGTGGAGTTAACTTCGCGTAAGATAAAGAAGGCAACTTAAAATTTGGTTTCCGGGTTGTTTTTACGATCATTACAACATTTAATAGAGCACACTGAAAAGCATTTCCTCCTCCCAATCAATGAAATCAACATATGGGTGGTTTTGCAGTGCTGCATGCAGCTTTTAGGAATCCAAAAGTACAAATGATTCACAAAATTCAAGATCAATCCACGTTGTTACGAAGCCAAATGCTCAACACTGTCTGAAAAGCAATTCGTTCATACTATTTTCCCTAATCAGACATTGTGTTTTGAGTCTATTTTTTTCTGTCATACTCAATATTAGAAATGAGTTTTAGAAATATTCCTAATTAGCAACTTTACTACTCTTAATGGTGTCTATTATCATGACAGAATATTTTTCTTTAAAAATTTATGGATTTACCTTTCATACAGATTATTTAATTTCAGTGAGGTAACACATGAAAATAACCATCACGGCAGGTGATATTGCTTTAATAAAAGTTTTTAAGAAAGTTCAAAAAGAAGCAAAATGTCACATGCTCTTTCTTTGGCTACTAGTTATCTCAGTGCAAGCAGATAATTAAATTTATTTGGTATCTTATTTATTTCTTATTATTTATTAAGAATGCATCCTATTGTTTTCTTTACAGAAACTAGGTCAACTGAACTCTAAATAGTGTTGGCCTTCTAGAATACTTCAGCAAAGCAATTCAGCAAATCAAAATCCTCTCCTTTTCCCAACTTCGTTAGATAAGTATTTACAACCCAGATTTAACTAAATGATTCTACATTTTAAAATACACAACCTCTCAGGTACAGTGCATTCTAAAATTATCTAATGTAGTGTCTCTAGCTTTGGAGAATTCGGTCTTTCAACTCCCCTTAAAGCTGAATGGCTACTGTCTCTGCTTCTTTAGGAAATGGCCCCTCTTTGTTTATTTGTTTATTTTTTAGTGGGCTTTGAAATATCATTTGAGGGAAAGCCCATCTGATGTCAGTTCTTCCTTTATTGACGTTCCACAGAGTCAGCCGGGAGATAAATGGAATTTTCTTCTTCAATCCAAGGCTTAATTATGGTAATTAGTCTGTGCAATTTGTAAAGTTTGGCAGCCAATTCAGGTCCTAATATGCATAAGCCTCTTTCTGTTACAAATTGAGTAGGTTTTAATCAGTTTTTAAAAGACAGTGTCTTACTATGCCTGTGTGCCTTGCTCTTAGATTTTGAGATTGAACATTGTTTCCAACTCCGCTGCATCATTAGTAGGTTAGATATATTTTTTTTAATATTCATGAAGCTTTCATCTTCACATTAATCCCCCAGCATCTGTGATTATGATGGGCACTTCAGGGATCTGTCTATTGTGTGCCTTTGGAGAATGAAAGGCCCCAGCAGTTCCTGGCAGTAAATTAACCCTCACAATGCCGCTTGGTGCCAAATGCCTTTGAAATGTTGCCTTCTGCTCTCTTCCTTTCTGTGTGGATTTCACACTGATGGTTGATTCCCTCAACAGAGCCATGCTTCACTTCGTTCTGACAGCCATCTGTGACACTCTGGTGCCCCTCCCCCCGCTCACTGAACAGCGTATCTTTTACTAGTTTTTCTCATCTTTCTCCAAAATGGCCCTGTTAATCAACTGAATCTCAGGTTACTAATTCTCATTTCTCAATATAGGTATTTGTGCACAGTAGGGACTTGTAGTCACACACAATTAAATTTGTGATCATGATTTGCCAAAATAATCTCATAAATCATTAATAAATTCTTCATTTACCAGGGTTTCAAACATGCTTCAAATTTTCTCACATGAACTGTTCTCTTCAACATTACTTTTTAAATTATATTTTGTATTCTAAATAATACACTGAATCTCCTGGAGAAGAAATAAAGACTATATGTGACTTTATTGAGTTAACATTTTTTACCTGGATCTTTTGTCTTTAGGTAAACTGTCAAAATTTTAGGTAACTACAAGTCCACATTTTAGTAATGACTTACTTTGGTAATTTGAAATCCTTCTCATTCTTGTAGAGAAAAGAAGTCTGCTAATTAAACATTGGACCTTATTATTCAGTAAGGAAACTTATTTATTTATTTATTTATCTATTTATTTTGTCACATAGCTTTGTGAAGAGAATAAATTAAAAGCGAAGCATGGTACCATTTCTGTAATGGGATCAAAGCTAAAATAAAACAATTTTCAGTTAACATATACCTTTAAACTCTAAGCATCAAATTGTGAAAACCAAGAAGAATGTAGTTCAGGGAAAATCCCATGCAAAAGTCATTAATCCATCATAGAAAACCAAGAAAAGAAAGAATAACAGACTCTTGCATTAATACAGAAATCCAAGTAAGTCATGTTCAATTTTCAAAAACTGAATAGCTTCAATTATAGGCCATTCTTCCTAAAATCTCTTGGACTTATTTTAAATGTATGATAAGATAGTCCTGTAATGGGTCCCTTTAGTGGGCATGAGGAAGTCCCTGTCAATTCTGGCGAGTTTATATGTGAACATGGCACAAGTGAGGATAAGCTGGGAAGAGAGAATCTTAACTGAGAAAACACTTCTTTAAGACTGGCCCATGGCAAGTATGCAAGACAATTTCTTGATTGATGCTTGGTGTGGGAGGGCCCAGTTTACTGTGGGCAGTTCCACTCTTGAACCCGTGGTCCTACATAGACCTAGATAGGCCCAAGAATTCAGGCTGAGTAAGCCATGAAGAGTAAGCCTTAAAGAAAGAAACCCCTACACAGATCTAGCCAATGGACAGGACATTCTCCACAGTTGAGTGGAGAGCGGGGAATGACTCTCACACGAACTCTGGTGCCCCATATTTGACCACGTCGTCCCCTTGATGGGGAGACCCGGTGGCACTCAGAGGAAGGCTGGCAGGCTACCAAGATGAAGCTTGATACCCTATGACCATATTGTGGGGGCGGAGGTCCCCCTCAGTCACAGGCATAGGGGAGGGGAGTAGGGGGAAAGCGGGAGGAAGGGAGCAACAGGAGGATACAAGGGATGGTCTAACAATTGAGATGTAATATGTATAAATTAATTAAAGAAAATTAATTAATTAAATTATTAAAAAAAAAGAATAAGCAGCAGCAACACTTCTCCAAGGCTTCTCCTTCAGTTCCTGCCCTGGCTTCCTCCTTGAAGGACTGTGATTTAGAAGCATCAGCAAATAAATACTCTCTTCACCCAGGTACTTTTTGATGATGCTCTTTCATCCCACTAACAGAAATGCATGAAGAGGATATGGGTTAGCAGTGCCAAATCAGCTATAATGTCTCAAGAAGACAAGATTGTATATCGTATTATAAACAACAGAGACAATCCTACATTTTTATGGTCATTGCATGGTTTGAATGAGAACTTAAGCTTCCCTTTCCTGTTTTGTGACATACATAGAGAGGCTGAGCCTGGTTAAGCAAGTCTTTTTTAGTCTTGGATGATGAGCATCAAAGAACCTCCTTATGGAGATGGCTTCAAATGTGGCAACCAAGCCACTGGGCAAAATGTCCTCATTTCTACACAGACAGAATTCTGCCTAAGAAAGGGCAAGCTTGGATGCAGGCAGAGTTGATGACCAAACTCTGCCAAGACATGGTAAGCAAGTACTCAATAGTTGCTGCCTCACAGATATGTCTGTCAGATATATTGGGCCAGAAGGCTGAAGATGATGCTCCAATGTTTTAGAGACTTTTGGGTGACTGTTCAGGTAGTAAACTGTCTCTGTCATCATCTCATTTTATGCCTTCTCAAGTCTCTGATGGGGTTGAAGACCAGATAGTTTAGTTTGACAATTAAGCTTAGTTGTTTAGGGGTTAAGATGTTTTTAGGTAAGATAGATGTTTTAAGTTGATAATGACAAGATATGATAGATATTGATTTACAGTCAGAATTTTAGACGCACCAAGATTGGAAAGATGTTTTCTTCAAGGCTTTCAAATACAAATAGCCTATGAACATATACAGGGGGAGGTAATCCCCCTCAGGAACAGTCATAGGGGAGGGGAATAAGGGGGAAATGGGAGGGAGGGAAGAATGGGAGGATACAAGGGATGGGATAACCATTGAGATGTAACAAGAATAAATTAATAAAGGAGAAAAAAAAGTTAAAAAAAATACAAATAGCCAAAACACTAAGAATGTAACATTTATATAATTCCTGATTGTGTGGTGGTTCTTCTTGCTATAGGTAGTTTATTGTTTATATATGTAATAACATATAAATATATGTTAAAAAATAAAATGTTTAATTAAAAATTTAAAAATTCAATTAAAAAGAAAGAAAGATATATTTTAGGGCTAGAGATGAAGTTTGATGGTAGAGTAATTGCCCCACACATGTGAGACCCTGGGTTTAATCCCCAACTCCACAAAACAAAATAAGACAAGACAAAACAAAACAAAACAAAAGACAAGTCTTAAATCTACAATTTGCTGTCTATACTTTTTCTTTCTGATTGAGGAAAAGAAGAAAGAAAGAAACTGCAGGAAAAATTGATTTTGGTTATCATTTTTGTTTGCTTGTTTGTTTGTGGTAGCCAAGATGTTGATGGCATCATACTACAGGAAAGAACAAAGGCCAAACACTAAGTATGTAACATTTATATTATTCCTGATTGTTTCATGGTTCTTATTGCTGTTGGTAGCTTATTATATAAGTGTGTAATAATATAAATGTATAAGTCAAAATTAAAAAATTAATAAAAATTTTTGAATTGAAAGATGAAATGTTATAAAACTAATTATACCTAAGAATTCAAAATACTATAATACACTTTATTCAGCTTTTCCATAGTATCTCTTATATTCCTTATAAATAGATTATTTTAGTATTATTCTGTTCAGACAGAGATACTTAATATGCTCTAGGTGGCTACATAAATAATAAGGAGCACTACAAGCTAATGCTTTGTGGAACATAAGTCCTAAATATACTAATTACAAAATTTTCAGTTAGAACCATGAAAAATAATGTATTATTTTTAGGAGAATGACAAAATAGATATTATAATATTCTTAGATGAAAGAAAATTCTCATTAAAAATAGTATTCTTCAATTATGTCTAAGTCTATAAATAATTCTAAATATATAATTAGAGGAAATTGCTGGTATAAATAGCTTCCAAATCAAAGACCCATACTGGCTATCTCTCATTATTTAGAAAGTTGAATGAAATGAATATTTTTTTAAGATTGTGACCTTACCTGGAAGAATGTCCCCAATGTTGCTCTACTTGCATACATTGGAAATAAAATGATATGCATTGGGAGGCATCAAGGCAAAAGATTGGTGTGCTTTGCAAAAGCATGTCATCTGAACACACAATTATAATTTCTTGACAATGTCATCGCCTGGAAGACTTTAGGCAGAGAGAGGCCCTTTGGGCTTAGCTATGGCTCAGTTCCATTTTTTCACTGTCATTTAGATAGAAACCAGAATGAACAGTACCTTAGGGTGGCCAGTGGATTGACCTAGCCAGCAAGGGGTGGAGGAAGGAAAAGAGGATAACCAGAGCATACCCGAGGCTTCCTGTGTTTATTATTTTGTAATTTAGAATGCACATTTTCTCATATTGGAGCCATACAATTCAAACAGTGTGTATTCAGTACTATATCAGTTCATCTGTGGCTTAGAAAGGCTCATATAGTAATGAGAGACACCATTTTTCAATACCATTCATAGTATTAATGATTGTCTTCATTAACTAAGGTGGCTGAAAACCATTCTGTCACCTGGTCAGTTATGAAGAGCATGTCTTTGAAGAATGTCCCCAGTCATATGGGTAAATCTCTATTATGTGTGTTACAAGGTATTTTTCCAATTATGACAGTAACTAGAGTCATTTGTAAGAATTAAGCATTTTGAGTAGTCTGAATACCCATTTGTGAACAATGTGTGACACAGATAAATTCTGGAGATTTCTCTTCAGTATTTGAAGGGACGGTAGAAAGCTAATATGGGTCAATTATGTAACATGATTCAGGTAAATGAATTACAACATTTGTATAAGTCAAAGTCAGTTTTGAATTGCCAAAACTCAATGCTAGATTAAATAAGGTAAAGACACCAAAGTGTCAACACAGACATGTGTAAATCTTTATAATTTTATTATGTCTTTGAGAAATTAAGATTTCTAAACCCATAAGTGTTTCTGCTACAGGTGGGGAAAAGCATCCATATAATGATATTGTGTTACCAGAAATGTATTTTGTCTTAAAATTTTAAAAAAATCACTAATTAATAAGAACAAGGTTAAATGAAAGAATAAAATGGTAAATAAAGATAATTTTCCCTTCCATGCATACAAAGCAAAAAGCTATTTCCTGACTTGTTTTGTAGACTGATTGTTAACATTTAAATTTAGCCTTTTAAAGTGAGCAGTGAAAGGCCTTCATAAAACTGAGCTCTTGCTTCTAAAGAGCAGCTGAGGAGACTACCTTGAATCTGGTCACTGTCAAGTTACTCACTGCTACTCAGCATTGGTGGGACATGTACTCTTATTGTTATTCACTTAACCCACAGATTACAAAATGTGAAGACATTTTCTTCAACTACAAACCTTTGTTGTTGTTGTTGTTGTTGTCGTTATTATTGAAAATAGATTCTTCTTTCATACAATGCATCCCAACAACAGCTTCCCCTCCCTCCTGTCTCCCACTACCTGTCCCCTTCCCCTCTTCCTCAGATCCATTACCTGCTCCATTTCCCTTAAGAAAGAAGGAAATGGCTCAAAAGAATTTAATCCCAGCCTACCACTGGAAGCCTTGCGGGGCTACAAAAGATGGCTAGTTCAGACAATCTAGCTGTCTCTCAATCAAAAAAAAATCTATACATAAAATGGTACATATATACAATGGAATATTATTCAGCTGGTTTAAAAATTATTTCATTAATTTCACAGGCAAATGAATGCAACTAGAAAAAAATCAATCTGAGTGAGGTAACCTAGACTCAGAAAGACAAATATTGTATGTATTCACTGATAGTGGATATTAGCTGTTAAGTAAATAATAATCAAGACATTTTTAAAATGAGGATTGTCTTCATCAATTATTGTACACTAATATGATATTAGCATTCATCTGCAAGCATCTCATCCATGTGACGTATTTTCCCTACTTTCAGAGTCAGATACAAAGGCATAGAACTCCCCTCACATGATATCACCTTGGTTAGGCAGATATGAAAACAACATTAAAATCTTGAGGTTTATAAAATGCAAGTGCATGTATACATATATATGTATATGTGTATATGATATACATTTTAAGATGGATGGAGAAGTACCCAGTAGGTAAAGGACTGACCATTAAAGCATGAAGAACTAAATCCAAGTCACTAGAACCCATGTACAACAGATCACTGTGGCACACAAATGTTATCCCAACGCTCTTCTGGGGAGACAGGAGGCAGAAGCAAGAGAATCACTGGAAGCTGATGGGCCAGCTTCTTGGCGTTGGCCGTAGGATAAAACAATGAAACAATGAGGTGCAATAACTGAGGCTGTCCTCTGACCTACACATACACACACACACACACACAGAGAGAGAGAGAGAGAGAGAGAGAGAGAGAGAGAGAGAGAGAGAGAGAGAGAGAGAGAGAGCTTAAGATAAAAAAATAAGAACAGTGGATTCAAGTTCGTAACAGGGAAAGACACATTTCTCTGCTTCTTTTTTAACATAACTCTTGAGTATAACCCTTTATAAAGTTTCTGTGGTAGCTCCAAACTCAGAAAATGACAACAGTATGTCACCGTTCTGCCTTCAGATGGTTTTCAGGTCCACTCTGTGCAAAGCTACAGAAGAACTCCTTTCCAGGAATGCTGCGCTTAGGGGGATCATTAAGTGCAGAAAATTGAGGAGATTTTTTTGTGATTTAGTTAATGCAAGAAAGATGTTTTACTTTTAGCAACGGATGGTGACTTTTTCTTATTGTTTGTTTATTTGCTCGGGTACTTTGGTTATCAATAATAAATCTGTAATAACTGAACTTGATACAAGCTCTTAAAAACAAGAGCAGGACAAAAACGGCTTAAAATAATATGTTTATATCTAATAAATTCAGAATTTGTAATCGTCCAGATCTGACTTATTAGAGTTAATACTGATGAGACTAATCAAGTTTAAACAACCCATGAAAATGGAGTGGGATCCTATTAATTTGTTAAAATCTCCTTTATGCCTGTATTTCCATGTGTTTAGTTTTTCTTTACCATTTAATTTTTTATTTGCATCTGGCTTTGTTACATTTTTCTATATTTATAGGACCATGGATATGATGTAATGGACTCTCTTAAGAGAAGTTGTACGTGCTTATTATAGTATTAGAAGAATATATTACCCATGATTGGTAAAGAAAAAGTACAAAAGTTTTATAGGAAGTTTTAAATAGTTGAATTCTAGAAAATGTGTTCCTTGGCACTCTCCATGACTTCTATTGACTTCATATATAGTTTGCATATGACTGTTGGCTGCTGCTTTCATTCACACTAACAAGTAAGAAAAAAGAGAAATGAGAAAAAAGAAAAAGAAAGAAAGAAATAACACCTAGCTGTCTTCAGTGGTAGAGCATATCCTCAGTGTAAGTACCTACAATAAAATGCAGTGTCAAACACAAAAGCTCTGATAACAAAAATCTGAGTGAGAATTTTACAAATTCATCAACAAGGTGAATGACATTTATTGAAATCATTAATAGCTTTTGAATAATGAGGGTGTGTGTGTGTGTGTATGTGTGTGTGTGTGTGTGTGTGTGTGTCCACACTACTCTCACTGTAATGATAGCACTTTCTATCTCCAAAATAGACTGGGAAGCATTGACCAATTGCATGTCACTTGTTAACTTAAACATGGAAAGGAAGTTGAAACTACTATGCTTTATGAAGAGGATAAGGATAGCAGTTTTAATGTTATGCACACAGTTTTGTGAGCACTTCAGTCCTCTTCCTAGTTGGAATGAAAAATATTTAAAAGTCACAGGTCTTAGCTGCAGATCATTGGCCATACTTGTGAACTAGAAAGACTGATGTTGAGGTGCTGTCTTCACTTGGATCAATTCAAGACAAGAGGAGTGACCTTGTATTGCCAAATTGAACTGGACAGGTATAAAAAGTCTAACAAATAGCAGCCTAAATGATGCTACATGGCCTCTGACTGCATTGCCATGTTAACAGAAATGTGTGTTAACTGATGGCTCCTACTAATGACTTCGTGAGTAACGATTGGGTCCATGAGGCTCTGGGATGAAAGTCTGAAGCTTCCCTTTGCTCTTGATTGGCACAATGGCCATGAACTTCAATCTGGTGAGACAGTTTTACAAAAGAGCTGAGAAGTAGCTAAGACTCCTGCCCAGCCATACTCTTTCATGATAACAGGACAGACAGGCATGCTCTAGTGGCCTCTCTACTTGCTTTTCTTCTGTGTTCACACCATCTCCACCTCTCTTCCTACCCCTCCCTAGTGCCTCACTCTCAAATTCATAACTTTATTTTCCATAGTTATTACACATGTGTTCATATGAGCTTATTTAGTATCGCTCTTATAGGTGTGTGTTTAGGACCACACACCAGCAGAGATTGAATAACCTATCAGAGAGCTAGCTCTTACCTACAAAATTCTGTTTCTGAATCTTTAGATTAGATTATAAAACCTGAAGTAACCCTCAAAGCTAGAAAAGTTGAAAGGGACCATGGAGTGAGGAGAGAGAAGGAGCTCCGCCGAGGAGGAGCACATGATGCAGGTGGGATGAAGGGGAAAGAGAAAAAGCAGAGTGGAGGGATCACTGCTAAATTGGGGCAGGACAATATAGAGGGAGATAAGAAAGATTAAAAAACACTAAGGATGTTTGAAGGGGCCATAAGGAAATCTATTGTTTTATAAAGTTGCTTAAAAATACATATAATGTGTGTGTATTTGTACATATGTGTATGTTTGTGTGTATATGTGCATGTGTGTCTATTCATGGTGTGTGTGTGTGTGTGTGTGTGTGTGTGTGTGTGTAGTTTGAATGATGTCATGCCACAGAGGATGACAAGACTGCCTGAAGAGCCTTAGACTCCCTAATAAAAATCCCAGTGCCAAGCATAGAAAACTTCCCTTGGTGTTGCTGGGGCAGAGGACTAAAGGGACTCCCCCAAATAATGCAGGCTATTGCCATTATCCTCGGTTGCCTTCTATTCACGTACTTAATAAGTTAAAACTCAGAAGAATGGAAATGTTTAAATGCCTCCTGAATTTTCCCCTTTAAAATGAAAATGTTTGGGGGGAGGGAGATGATAATGGTATAGCCCTTACCCTCGCCTTTTTATAATTCATGTTGCAAATCCAAGACATGGCCTAATCATTATACCTTCCACAGTAAGAAATGAAGGAGAGGACAGTGAGAGGGTGGAAAATAGATAAATACTGTACTCATATATTAATTTTTTTAAAACATTAAAGGATAAAAGCTGTAGAGCTTGTGGATTTTTAAATGGAGATAACAAGATTTTAATTTCTAACTTCCTGCCTAATATTTCCCTTTGGCTCCACCACAAAGAAAAATAAGCTAAATTATTTTTGTTATGTGGTTTTATATCACAGGTCTGTACTTACCAAATTTACCAACTGCTAGTGATGTGATTTTAATGCTTGAGGAGGGGGAATTTATTTTCTGTTTCTGTCATTTAAAACCTTTAGCCATGACCGGGACTCATGGGGGCTCACAGAGATCAGGGAGCCTGTGTGGGTCTGGCCTAGGTCCTCTGCATATATGTTATGGGCGAGAAGCTTGGTGTTCTTGTGGGACACTGAACAGTGGGGAGCAGGGGCTGTGTTTGACTCTTGCTTGCTTGTAGAATCCTGTTCCTCCCACTGGGTTGCCTAGTCTAGCCTTGATGTGATAGTCTGCCTAGTCTTATTGTAGCTTGTTATGCTAAGTTTGGTTGATGTCCCTAGGACTCCTGCTCTTTTCTGTGGAAAGGCTAACGAGAGCTGGATCTGGGCAAAGGAGAGTGAGAGACTTGGGGAAAAGGAGAGAGGGGAAAGTGAAGTAGGGGTGTGATATATAAGAGAAGAATAAAAATATTTAAAAATTCTTTAGTCATGGAAGAGGGTTACCATTCTCGTGGTTTAAAATCAAACCATCTCAGTCATTACTTGTGTGTCTGGAAAGCATTTGAAATGGTATAAGCCCACGAGTGTGCCTTTCTATAATCAAGGAGTCTGAATGGTGTAAAGAGGCAATCGTAGGCTAACCTCAGCAAGCAGCTACTGACTGTCTGCAATATTCCTGTAGGGCAAATGAGTGAAATAAAAGGAGCTGTCCTCATAAAGTATTGCCTGTGTATAACTTTATGGAAACCAAAAAAAAAAAAAAAAAAAAAAAAAAAAGAAGAAGAAGAAGAAGAAGAAGAAGAAGAAGAAGAAGAAGAAGAAGAAGAAGAAGAAGAAAATAGATACCCATCAGTTATGATGTACCCTGGTCTTGAATTCAGATTCAGTGCACATAGTTAGGAATTCCAAATCGTAAGTACTATAAGTCAAATCACCACTAGCTTTCTGGTCACCAAAGTACAGTTACTCTCATCTTCCTTCACTTTCCCTCCATTATCTTCATTTTTCCCTCTGACACATCCTGAAAACACGTGTCTCATTACTTCAAATATTCTGTATTCCATACTTCAGGCCTTTGCTTAGTTGATCACTTTTATTCCTGCGGCCTCAAGTCTAAATGTCACCTCTCCATAGAGGTTTTCTTTACAAATGCTTTCCAGCACTCCACTAGCATAGTTCATTTGTACTATTGGTATGAAAGAGGCAGTGTAGCTCCCTCGTCCTCAGCTTCTAACACAGTGCCTTACACAGGGGCTATATGGTCATCAGTGGATAGATTGACATTTGCTTTAGAATTTGAGGTGTGTGAACTTGGCCTCTAAGTGTAAGAGTGAGAAAGACCAGCGTCCCATGGATGGGGAGGCCTGGTGGCACTCAGAGGAAGGACAGCAGGTTACCAAGAAGAGACTTGATACCCTATGAGCATATACAGGGAGAGGAGGTCCACCTCAGTCACAGTCATAGGGGAGGGGAGTAAGGGGAAAATGGGAGGGAAGGAGGAATAGGAGGATACAAGGGATGGGATAACAATTGAGATGTAATATGAATAAAATATATTTAAAAAGAGAATGAGAAAGACCTATATAAGAAAAGAGCAGCATATGTCATGGGAGAGGGACATTTAATAAAAAGTCCTTGAAGATAGCAAGCAGAACTAGCCAGCAAAAATCTTAAGGTTAAGTTCAGAAAAAAATAAAACAGACAACCATGATACCATTTTGGGGTAGAATGTATTTTCAGAAAGCAAATGAGTTTCTGACAAATACAGTTCACTATTTGTAGTATTTATTAAATTTTCAATAATTAGTTTTGAATGAGCAAGCAATGCATTGTTTCATTGTGCAAACTTTTAAGGTATTGGGGGGGGGAGTGTATTTTCTCCATATCTTCTCCATCTCTTCTTTTTTTGTAGCCTCATACTTCATTTCTGATTGATGTCATATATTTACAATCCGTATTTATTTAAATACACAAATACTTCTGAGACTAGAAAGCAGTCTCCCCAGAAAAACCACCAAGTGTCATGTTATCCCAGAAAATGCAGCAGGGCATGGATGTATGTCTTTCGGTCAGGTGATGAGAGTGTTTCCTCTGATTAGATACACTCTCTATGCTGGCTCTCCTCTGGAAATGCTGTTGCACACACTAACTAGAGTTGTATGTGCAAATCAAAGAGGGATGCTGGTGAGTGCAGAAGCCCTAAGTTGTTTACTGTATCAATTTCTTGGACCCAGAAGCACAGTAACCCTAAACAAACAAACACATACCCTCCAAAATACTGAGAGTTTATTCATCAACATTCAGTTCTGGGTCAATAATTATCATAATACTTAGAGAAAACTTAGTAATAGGATCCATCTGACAAGTGCTATTTCAAATTATTCTTAATTCTTTCTATATATTATGCCACAGAAACCTCACAGCCATCCATGGAATGTAGATACTATTACATTCCCAATTTTATAGGTGTGAATGAAAAGTATAATATTATAGAGGAACTTGCTTGAGTCACAGGCTTAATACACCCAAGCAAAAATTCAAAAAAACTTTCTGGCATTTGAATCAATATTCTGATCATGTCTTAATGTTAAGATAAGAACACTATTGCATTTGAACTATGTCATCTCATAATTAGTGTGGAGAAACTTTCTCAAAATAGTAATAGTCATGTGTGTCATGAAGATCAAAGTCATTAGAATTAGCACAAGCAAAGCAGTACCTTAGATTTTTAAGATCATATTGCCTGTGGGTGCATGCAACACATTTTTTTTGGTTACTCAACAGCACAAATTTTATTCAGAATAACTTCATATAAATGTGCCATACCTTTTGTCAAATACTTCTACTCATATACCACCAGCCATTCAAGCTATAAAACATTTTTATTACCTCAGAATAGTTTCTTTACATATATTTATAGTCAGCACCACTACTACTTATCTCCTCCACAAACTACCACTTCTGCTGACATTTTATATAAATGGGATTATAACATGTGATTTTTTATGTCTAGTTCTGTCCCTAGAAAAACGTTTTTGAGAATTATCCAAGTTGCTGATTTGGATAGAATGCAGTTTATTTGTTTTGTTGGGCAGTATTCCAGTGTATGGGTATAGCACTATTTACTGTTGATAAATGTTATGGGATGCTTAGGAATAAATTTGTGCAACATATTTCTAATCAACTAAATTCTGTTGTATCATGATGTGATCCTATACTTTCTGAATTATTGTCAAGAAACAAGAGTGATTATGATTATAGAAGTGTCCAAATTTTAAATTTTAAAAATTACCAATACAATATTAGAGGCTTTGTGTGAACTAGACAATGTTTTTATATTGAATCATATATTTTCAAACAATTTTGATGATGGATTATCAATAAAATCACCAATACCTTACAGACCAGAAAATTAAATGACTTTTCACTGTTGCTTCTTTTAGATGCATGCTTAAAACACAGTTAGAAATTGAATCAGTCTTCAGTGCACTAAAGGTCTATAGGATCACCTCAGGCAGTATGAATGCCAGTTTCACAGATTTAGAAATCCAAGAAGCCTCTGAACTATCAATGACCATTGACATCCATATTGCAGAAAATATTAATGAGCATAAAATGATAAAGTAGAAACTTGCCTTCCACTAGACAACTTACCTCCAAGTGGGAAGTTTTGAAGGAAGTTTGGTATTTCATTATTGAAATGTGTATCACTCGCTAAGTCTAAAATTGCAGAAAATATATGTTCCTAAGTAGTAGGGGTAATTTAATGGAAATTAATATCCCAGCTGAGGGCAAGTGATGAATAATGAACATTTTGTTTCTGACATAGTGCCATAAGCAACCAACCATACAAAACTCACTCAGGAGCAAGACAGTACAGATTTCCATCCTTTAACCATTTATCCAGTGTCAGTCTGAGAAGGGCATTGACATCATGGATGAGATTAATTATACAATTTGCTGTGCTCTTATGATCGACACCATTTAAGTTTACCTTGAGGCATTCATAGCTGTCTCAGAGTTCTTCCAAGGAAGCAGAGGCAGCACAAGGCATGCAGGAAGAAATCTGTTGTGATTGCATAGTTGTGGGAGCTGCCTCGCTAGGTCTGAAGTCTACATCAGGGCATCAGGAGGAGTCTGTTGAAACTCTTCAGCATGAATTAGCACAGCTGTACACAAGGAAAAATTCCTCCAGAGAGGTTTCATCCTTGTTTTTAATGTCTTGGAACCAAATGAATCAGACTCATTAGATTACCTGGGCCAGTCACTCTTAAGTGAAGGCAATTGACTATGGACCTTAATCTAAGCTCAAAATGGTTTTACAGTTCTGACATTAGTGTTTACTTGTATATCCAGAGACCATCGCTTTCCCAAATTTGTCTATAAAAATAATTATCATAGGAGGTTGCTTGCTATGTGTGTTTTGCCTAGCTTCATGTTGTTTCATTATCTGTACCAAATTGTGTAAACAATTTCTTTAGGGTGAAACTAAGCTTGAAATTGCACAAATGGTAGAGCCAAAATTATAGAATCATTTGCAACTCAGGGGAACCTACAGATAACCTATATCTGACCATCACTGGGAAATAACAGAGGAAGAGATTTTATCATCTACTTATTTCTACTTTAATTTCTTTCTCTTTTGCCATTCTGGGGATATGGGGAAGTGAATTCATGCATGTCTTTGTAAACCTCTGGAAGAACTGTATCACTCCTACAGACATAAAAAGATTAATCTTTGGAAAGATGACGACAGAATACTACTAGAACAGATGCTATTTGAAAGAATATTATAAGAAATAGTAATATAAATGCCAACAGCAGTTCAAGCTATTCTGTAATAGACACAGAGTATGGTGGCTGCCCTCACCATGAATACAGTAACTGTAGGAGAGAAGAGAAGCACTGTATGATAGTTAAATTATAGAGTATGACAAGTGATTTTTGTATCACCCCATCATAAAGTGGGACACCTGATGTTAGAGAACACGAACCTCAGTCCTAAATGTCTTATAAATATGTGTGCCACTGATAGCTTTCCTGTTAAAGAAACTCCACTGTGTGTTTTTTTATCTCAAATTGGTCCTGAGATGATTACTGCCTGACATGGTCTGTCGGAGTTTGATGCTATGTTGAGACAAATTCTTGAAGAGTAGGACCCACATTCATATTGGCAGTTTTCCTTTTACTAATAAACTATTGCTGAAGACTCATTTGTTCTTTGGCAGATGGTGAGGTTTTTAGTACAGGCATGATTTCTTTCCTGTTAACTGCGTATTAAATCTAGCTAAACAGCTGTTGATTGTGGCCATGGTTTGAGTGCCACTGTTACACCTTTATGAGTAGCTTGGTATGCTGGTTATTTCTGTGACTCATAAGTGTCACAGCTAGATATGGCTATTGATTGCTTCCCTTCCTTGGCAGCTTGCAAAGTACCCTCTGGTACTATGGAAGCTAGATAAAGAAGGAAGCTTTCAGGTTATACTCATCTGAGCCTTGTGTCATCCAGTATCGTTAGCAATATGGGCTTACCCTCAACTTTAGAGAAGCAATCGAGAGTAAGAGCAATAGCCTATATTGTTTGGGGAGTTACATAAACAACTCAGAGGCTTCCCATGCTCAAAAGATATTTGAATGAGCATGTTCATAGCATCACTTGCTATCAAGATGTCTGAATCACAGAACAATCCAAATATCTATTGACTGATGATAAGATTAAATTTCCCTTTCATGGGGTACTTAAAGTAGCCCAACTCATAGGCACTAAAGAATGTTGGTTTGTACAAAAAAGTGTGTGTGTGTGTGTGTGTGTGTGTGTGTGTGTGTGTGTGTGTGTGTGTGTACAGAGAGAGGGAGGCATGGAGGTTTAATCGTTTAATGGATATACGTTTTCCAAGATGAAAATAGTGCTACAAGTGAATCACAGTGATGGCTACAGATTACAGACATGTTCAGTATGATGAGCTGAGCGATTAAAATTGTTACCATTATACATTTTATGGACTTTGCATTTTGCTAAATTTTAAATTGAAGCTCAAATGATAGCTGGCTAAAAAGTTCTTTCAAAGAGCTTGAAATAACTCAATTAAACACACACTTTATGCATTCATTAGGGGAGCCAAAGTCATCCTCAGTTTCTTGTCAGTGAGTCATGACTTAATTTCTCTGCAGCACAATCCCCAGAATTCTCTTTATTTTATTTTTTAGAGAATTCCCACCAGCTTTTAGGAATATGTCTAATAACATCCATGTAAACAAAATAGGAATAGACAATGCCTCATGGACACTAGCACAAGTCTGGGATCACCAACAATATGAACCAATATTTTATTACAGAAATCTGTAAAATACTAAGAATTTACTTCTGTGAACTTTTGGATTTGAGGTTGATGGATAATATGTCAATTTGTCTTACATAATAGCACTCGTAGAAGAAATTAAAAGTTTTCTTTGCCTTTTATTTCATATTGAAAATGCTGTTTTGGAGAATAGCATGGAAACATAAAGTTTCCAAAACCTCTGTAAGGAATTCCTACTACAGGTTCCCCTGAATTTGCTTTCTGTGTAATGCAAGGCCACCTTTGTCAGGTCGTCTCAGTCTTGTCTTCTTCAACTCATGGAAGCTCTCTGTGTGCAGTTGCTTTCGGGTCACTCAGGACTTCTTCCTGACCTTGTGGAACCCATCTATTCCAGAATCCAGTGGGAAGGCTGAAGTTCTCCTTACTAATCATACTGCTGAGAGTACAAAACAGATCTGGCTTTGGTTATAGACCAAGAGAATTACATTGGCTAGCCTAAAACAAACCATTACTGTCATCTCCATGGTGAAGCTTTGGAGAATATAGCTGAACAGGCTTCATCAGAAGCCCAACATTGCATTTTAGAGTTGTGGGAACCACAAACACTGCAGAAGAATTTTCTGAGTGACCTGGGGAGCATCCAGTGCCTTCAAGCATCGAGCAGATTAGATGATTTGTAGGCAGTGGGGACAGTGCTTTAGTGCTCATAGTCCAAGAACGAGGAGAAATAACTAGCTCAGACTCAGAGACCAAGCATACTCATAACAAGATGGAGTCAATAAACTTATTTGTTCCAAATAGTGTTTCAAACTATTTTAGGAAACACACAAAATGATGGTATATATTGAAATGCAACAATAATTAGCTTCTTGTATAGATAATTCCAATGAGTAAGTTTAAAACCTCATCTATCATTGTTCAATACTGTTTTCTTTTTCTCTTGCAAAACCTTTTGTCTGTACGTAGAGATTATTTTCATAAGGAGCTATGCAGTGAACTTCTGTTACAAATCTAAAGGTCAATTCTTGTTTAGGTTTCTTGTTTAGGTTTCTGATACAAAAGCAATTGATTATATACTTAAGAAAATGACTTATATTGAGGTTGCTCACTCATACTTAAAACAGAAATTGAACTTGTTTTAGCAAATCAATGGATTTATTTTTCTCAAAAGAATAATAACAGTCTTTTGACATGGTAAAAGACACACAGCAGTGGCAGTCACAGGGAAGGCTCCTTTGTACCTTAATACTGGCTTGGGGACTTGGCAGGCATCTTTGGCCAAGGACTATAACAACCCAATCATCCCTCTGCCATTTGTTAAATCTGCATAATTAAAGGTCAATTATACATGGTATTGTCTTATAGGAGGATCCTCAGCTGGCTTTTCCTTATTATGGTTTCATGCCACTTTCCCATTTGAGACAAATGTAGTTCCACCATTCTAATGAGGAGGTTAAAGGCAAGCCATATCTATCAGTGTGCTATGTCATTATCAAACTTGTGGAAAGATCTCAAGAGTAAAATATATTTAACAGACACTGGCATTAATGCCATATACATGTGCAGTTAAAATGACAGACTAACATGTGATGTTTCCTATGAGGAAAAGATGTGTGTTTGTATGTGTGGTTTGTGACACTCATGCCCAGCAAATGGCTTTTAATTAAAGCCATGAAGCTGTTAGATAGTTTATCATGAGAAAGTGCTCTTAATTTTCCTTGCTTGAAGAATCTATTGTGGGATCATTCTCACATTTCTCACTCATCTTCCTGACAAATCTTAGTGTGGTCATATGAAGGTTCAGAACACAGCAGTTTATCTGGACTACCAGCTGCACAACATATCAGAGCAGCCACTTGTGTGAAAGTCAAAGCAATGCTCACATATCAAACTGAAACTTTAAGACCCCTTATTCCACTACATTGATAATTTGAGCCAAGCAGTAGTCATCTTTACAAATTGCTCTACCCAACATTTCTGAAATGGAAAGAAACCCTATTATGCCCTCAACTATACCCACATTCTGAGCACTTTCACTAGAAGATAATGTCATGATGTAGTAAAAGTCAGGAGATAATATTATTTGGCTTCAAATAAAAACCCTTTGAAATGCTTGAAATCCTTTATTTTAAAAGTGTTTTAGAGGACATCTCATTCAACTAAAATAAGTATTGGAATACCACAAGAACATATTAAAATTATTTCAATGTTTATAATTTGTGCATTTTTTGTTTAGAAGTACACACAGAATAGCTTTAGGAAAACGAACACCTGAGCATGCTTTATATATAGTGAAAATATACAGCAATGATACTGTATCTTGGAATCTCTCCATATGCCTTTTTTCCCTCAGACATATGGATTCCCTGAAGTAGACTTAACATTTACATCCACTCAGATTCAACTGAAGCAGGAAAGATTTTCTCTTTTCCAGTAAAAGCTAAGTTATGCTTCCTAGGCTTTTGTTAGCAACATATCTATCTCTAAATTATTCACTGTGGCCAGGGAGTGAAAATCTGATAGCCAGACCTGAAAGAAATGCCCAACAAGGGACACAGAAACATGAAAGTCATTATAACAAATAGGGAGAATGGATGTGGTACAAACTGATAGCTTAGGAGCAATTTTCATAACTCATTTTAAAGCCTTGCCAGAGGTTAACATAAGAGATATTGCCTGGCAATTTGGCAATCGGTCTAGTTATAAATCTAATAATAAGTTAGTAGACTTGATTGCTGGTACATCTGGAATTTCTTAGCACCAAGCACTAAATGGGAACTCTCTTCGAATGTTGGATATGAATTGAAATATCTATGATAATACACTGGGCCTGTATGATTTTTTTTTATATTTCTGATAAGAAAAAAATGGATCTTGATGCCTAGGATTCTCAAGTGCACCGTTCCTGGGTAATAATAATTGCAAGTTCCACTATATAGTTCACCTAATGCTACAAAACTCATTCAATAGACCCTCAAACTAGAAGACTCTGAGAATAACTGAAATCACCCCAGTGGTAATGTACCCACTTGGAGGAAAACACATTATTCATAATCTAGGTAACAGTTCATGAGACAGAATAAGTACAGTCAACGAAAACTGGCTAGAAAGCCACAGATGTTAGAACGTGGGCTATCTACTTCATCTTCGAGAACTTTGGCCAATTCTCTACCTAGTTCTTCATAATGGTGTCACATTTTGTTTTGTTCTGTTCTGTTTTTTGAGTAATGTGGGGTATTATTGATTTTGTAAATATTTCTTATGCGTTTCAACTCCGATTTAGCCATGCATGTTTTTCTTCATTCTTTCCTGATTTGGTAAGCAATCTATATTTAATCACTGTCTCAAGAACATATGAAAAATGGTTATGTGTGGAGATGACTTTCTAAATAACATTTATAACCCAAAAAAGCAGCCGCATGTTTAAAATGCCAAAAGAAATTGTTACTTATTAATAAATGTAGCCAGTAAACCCCCAAGTAAAAACAGAATCAACAATGGATGAATGGGCATATAAAAACATATTAAAGCAGGAGATAGAGAGACTGTGCCTAGCATCAAATGCACTCAGAATGCTGGGGAAAGCTAAGACTTCTCACACCGTGCTGAAGGGAGATTGTTTAGTGTCCAGAAAATGTGAGACTTACTTTTCTTTAATATTCCTTTTTTTTTACACCAAAATGAATTTCCTGAGAAGCCAAATGTAGTCTCAGTAAAACAGTTAACAATCTCGAGGAAATAGAAGAACATATTTAATAACATTAAATGGCATTGTATTTCTGAGACATACAAAATCCCACAAAAGTATCAAGAGAAATTCCTAAGCTGCATGAAAAGATAAATTAATTTTATACAAAAACTGCATTGAGAAGATATAAAATTCAGATACAAGGATATTTGTAATGTATGTTACATAAAATGATGAAATATGTTACATAATATTATATGTGAATATTAAAACTCCGTATGTTTTGTAATTTGATATATATATGAAAAAGAAACTCATAAAAAACATAAAGAAGTGATTAATTTTCCTTATGGTCTACAATATTGCATCATCAATGCCACTCAACTTTTTTCATGATACTGTAAAGAATATCTTTTACTGTTGAGTGTGTTGAGAGACATTTCTCAAAGTTTTAATTGAAACATGTCTGGATATGCCCATTCCTTAAACATTAAACTAGAAGAAATGCTCATATAATTAAAAACTACTAATGTTCTAATACACTCATAATAGCATTGGATGCTCACTGGAAACAAGGATTCACTTAATAAAATAGTACAGCATACAGGAGCCTCTATAATAATCAATAAAGTAAATGTGTGAGCTCCTATAGGCCATACTCTATTCTGCAGAACTTATATGAGGAAAGGAAAGAAAAAAATTAGAAAGACTGCTTCCATGTACTTTCTGGCTTTCAAAAGTAAGTGAACACAGAATTATTGAGAAAACTTTGAAGCCAGTAAGCAGTGAATATATTTGTGCCTACCCAGGCTGTTTTTCCACATTGTTTGACTTTTTTTTTTTTTTAAAGTTTTACTACATACATATTACTTTGGCCAAATAAGTACTTCATGAAACAAGTTATTCTTGAGAGAAGGGTAAGACACCTTCTTTCATTGTTCATTCAAATTACTTGGCTGAGAGCCTAGTTTACTCTCGGTTCCATCCTAGACTTCACTTTCAATAATTCTAACTGTGTGATTAGGAGTTGATACTGGCTTTTAAATGCTAATGCTACAGCTGGTTAAAGTGTATGGGTGCTTGAGGTGCTTTCCTTCTGCCACACCCTTAGACGGATCAGTGGCCTGAGCCGAGATCTGCAAACAAGACCGCATGGTCTCATTACTGAGTGCTCAGTAGGCTTCTAAATAAGGGTCCGTGCCTGGTTTGCCAGCATCCACCTCTGCTTCAACCCTCACTGCTCATCAATAAACCATTACACACTGCACACAACCCTGCTGTGCCTTGGGGCCAGCCTGTCAGTGATGGTGGACAATAAAAAATTATATGTGTTCACTGAATCACTGCTGGGACAGGCTCAAAAAAAAATAAATCTCCAAAGAGCTATTCCCATTTAAAAAGCAACATCAGGAAAAGACGGAGAGGGGGAAGGGAGAGAGAGAGAGAGAGAGAGAGAGAGAGAGAGAGAGAGAGGTTGTAGAATGGGGGATTGAAGTCAAAACACATGTAAAAATATTTTAAAATAAGTTATATATACAGATTTAAATGGTGTTAATGAGCACAATTTCTTGGTGTCTGTGTGCTATTAACTGCATTTTCTAACCTTAAGAGTGCAGATAGGATAGCACAGTCTAAAGTGCCCTTTGAATGAATCCACAACAAAATGCTTTTTCTGGGTCTAAGGTTATAACCCTCTTACCCTCAGGTTTATGTAACTGTTAGAGGCTTCAGGAACAGTCTAGATAAAGTATTTTCCCCAGCAATGGTCTGTGTATGCATTCCTATACTTTAGTTTCCTTCTTGATGAAGAAAGTTACATATAACTATGGACTTAATTTTATTTTGCCATTAAAATTTAGAAATGATGTGGTTATAGGCTTATTTTATTATTACATGGTCAATGTGAAGATACCTTTGCTATTTTTGTTATTATATCATGGTATTTTTTGTCTACACAAGCAGTTCTCAACATGTGGGTCATGAGTCCTTTGGGGGTTCAACAATCCTTTTACAGGGGTCACCCAAGACCATAAGAAAACACAGATATTTGCATTACAATTCATAAAAGAAGCAAAATTACAGTTATAGAATATCAGCAAAAATAATTTTATGGTTGGTGGTCACTACAACACGAGCACCTATATTAAAGTATTACAGAATTAGGAAGGTTGACAGGCACTGGTCTACACTATCCTAAAATATGGCTCTAAAAGCAGCTAGAAAATATTTTGGAAGGCTGGACCAAGGCCTGGGAGCCTTAGATCTTTTGCTGCTCTTCCAGAGGACCTGGGTTCTGTTCCTAGTACCACAATAGCTGCTCACAGTCTTTTATCTCGACTGCATGGCCTCCAGCTTCCTCTTACGCCCTCTGTGAGGGCTGGGCATGCACGTAGTGCACAGAAATGCATACAGGCAAACCGCCCATAACATAAAATAAAATTTAAAATTTTAAAAATGGTTTCCTATTTCATATATGAATGATCTAGTCCATGGCTAAATCATATTGCTGTCGGGTAATAATAAATGAAGTGCTCATGTCAAAAACTTAAATATTTTGTGTATGCATGTTTAAAAGATATATGTGTGTATAGACATATACATGTATATTTTCATGTGGACATTCCTGTGTGTATATGCATGTCCAGGCCTGTGGCTGATGCTGAAAGTCTTCCTTAATTTCTCTCTCCTTTATTTACTGACAGTGTCTCACTGCTTCAGTTAATCTAGACAGCCAGCCTGCCCTGAGGAGCGGTGTTCCTTCTCTGAGCACTAGGAGCTATAGGCAGCCAAAAGGAATGCTCAGTTTTTGTGTGAATATTAGGGATCTGAACTCAAGCCCTCAGCTTTGTGTGTCAAGCAGTTTATCTACTGAACCGTCCTACTATAAGATTAGATATTTCAAACACAGTGCTGGGGCGGGGGGTGTGGTTTGATTTTTGATGTTTTTTGTTTTTGTTGTTTTGGTTTATATATCTAATAAGCATCACTTGTAACAATATGAAAAATTAAAAAGAAGTCAGAATTTAAAAGTTTCTGAACTTAGTTCATTTAATAATTAGTATTTACCTTATCAAAGTTAACAGCATGTGAAATTTTACAGTACATAGAATGCTTTATATTGAGGGAAAAGAACTATCAATCCCACATGGTGTTCAGAAAGGAAGTTACAGTTACACAAAGCTGATCTTGCTAAAGGGGCTTCCACCAGTGGCAGAAGTTGAAAGGCATTTTAAGTGAAATGTGAATTAGGCTCAAATTAAAGGTCGTCAGCGACAGAATGGAAAGATACCTAGCGACCAGGCATTACGGTCCCTTCAAACTTTGCTGAGAAGCAGTCACCACTGTCAACTGCATAGTGAGCTGTTTGGTGAGTCCCTGGGTCTAAGAGCCAATGAGTGATAGTTTGTGCTTGGAGGGTTAGACATGAAGTTGAAACCTGACTTCATTCATGGCTGTAATGTATATTTTATTTTTCCAAAGCTCCTTTTGTAGGGTGATTTGGCTAAGTCTTGGGGTTCTGGTTCAAGTTTGGATTCTACAGCACTTACTAAACCATGTAAACTTGAGAGGTTTCTAACCTCCTGGAGACTGGGGTCCTTCTTTCATAAAGCTGGAGGCACATCTGGTCCTGGATTTTATGGCTGTTAGGAGGGGATGAAATAACGCCTAGTGCTAAGGCAGCTCTCAGCACACGTATTGTGTACACCGCTGCAAAAACGAGACTGGACTCTCTTACAACTATTGGCCCATAGGAAATATAAAATACCAGGCTCCGTCTTATATATACATGCTATTTAAAAATAATACTTGATTCACTAAATACTTTTAGGCATTAAAGAAAGGAGAAGAAATAATCATTGGGAAATGATTCTTTTTCATACATCAGCATCCTTGACTTTTAAGATTTTTGTGCTGCTTTGTCATTGAGTTTAGTTTTAACACCTAAGTACAATTCATCCAAGAAAAGAGTAGAAATTTTACCTCCCGATTACCTACATGAACTTTGACACACTCTCATCCCTCCCTCTTCAAAAGCTGTCCTATTTTCTTTTCTTTGTAGAAGGGGACTTAGCAAGCAATAAAGCAAACCATAACAAAACAGAGCTTTAAAACTCTGCCTTCTGTGATGTCCACAGTGACCTATTGTCCCTGGTGATGGAGAAGTGTGTACAGGCTTCTGTCTTTATATTTGAGCTACTTGTGTCATGGGCAGTGGAGGCTGATGTGTCCTATAGAGGCACTCATGTAAATACCCACGCAAAGCTGTCCTGAAGTCTATTTTCAGAACAACCATCATGGAAGACACCCACAGAAAAAGGGACCAAATGAAAAGAGAAGAGTGTTTTTGTTTAATTCTTTTCTGGTGTTTTACTAACAAACTGATCACACGTATAAGTTGCTGTTGGTAAACAATAACGAGCCTTCACAACAATGCTCAAGGAGTTGACTTCTAAAATCTTAATTTCAAAAAAGTAAAATAGAATATGCTTCCTAAATGTTATTTGACCTATATACAGAATGGATAAACATGTCAAGGATGGGTTTCCACTTTCATCCTTTCTATAAGATTCAATGAGAACCGAGGTTAACTAGGAAGAACTAAAACTCTCTGTGTCTATGGGAATTAATACTAAAGCTAAAAGAGGCTGCTATCTGCATCAAGGGGCAATATTTTAAGAATTCATGAATTTCCTTTTACTTATTCATTTACAGAGGTTAAATGTGAGTTGTGTGTGCAATACTTTATGCTTTGATCTGTCTCAAGTGGCTCTGTTGACTGATCTCATCTCTCTCATGTCACATGCAGCCCAGGAAACATCAACAACAAAAAAAATATTTCTGCAGCAAAGACATGTAGCTATGTTTAATTTGAGATTAAAAAAAAAAACCTGAACGTATCTGGAACTCCTTTTTAAATGGAAAAACGTCACTTCATATATTACTGTTCTGGCACGGCCTCCCATAACCAGGATCTGAGATGATGGAACCAGGTGAGGGAGTGACCATTGAGTAAGTTTACCAAGATGTGGATGTCTTGGCTTTGCAATTTAGATCAGCTTTTTCTGCTTAAAGAACACTCAGCAAATGCATCATTCAACCCTGCTACATAAACACAAGTTGTAGATACTACAGAACAAAACAAAGTCTCCATCTCATTGGTCTAAAATTTTAATGATGGAAACAGGCAAAAAAAAAAATCTCAAAATCAAAATAATGTCAGACATTGAAAAATCCTGTGACAACCATAAAATAAGAAATGACAGGTGGGTGGCATTGAGTAGAGGCATGTAGGGATGGCTTGGTCGGAGAGCAGATGTTCTATTGCATATTTATAACCATTGCAACTGTTTCTTACGGAGTAAAACCAACACAATCACAACTGTCACACATATAATAGAATATTTTGAAGGATAAAGTATCATGAAATGTTGGCTAAAACCTAACTTAACATGTGTTGGTTGTATATTATTTACATATAAAATTACAAGGTCTTAATTTTCATATATTGAAATTTTATGGCTACATAGCAGAAACCTGCTTAAGCAGATAATCATATTTTAAGAGAAGCTAAATTTATTTACTGGCTATTTGTCCTTTTTGTCATTTGTCTATATTAAAAAAGCCTTTAGACCAACATGTTCATTACTTAACAATCTTCTTTCTAATCTGGGCAATAAACATAAGCTCTAGATTCTGAGAACAAGAGCTAAAATTAAAGATTTGCTGAGTAATGGCCATGCAGGCTTGGGCAAGTTAACCTCTCCCCGAAGCAGCTGATAGATTCTTTTACTTTCAAGCTTTACAAAAGCTTAGGGCATAGCTATAGCTGTCATTCAGTTTGTTCTCAGGGACACTCAGAATAAGCACCAAGTAAGAATGGTGCCTTTGTCGCTGTTGGGATGCTGATGTCTTTATCTGTGGAGACCTACTTTCCTGCTTCCTGATAAGGGTGAAAAGGCAGACATGAGACACTTGATATATTGTGACACTGCTGAATAGAAGCCTTCAGTTCTAACTAGCCTGGGCTCTGCTTTCCAAACTTGTAAAGTCTCATTCACAAGAACATCCTTGACTACCCCACTCCCACCTTCAACGGGCACATCTTTTCTCCACGCGACAGTCAGTGTAGTGTCTTAAAGAATGTAAGCTGGATTTTGGCCCAGTGAACATCCCCCAAATCTATCTAGTGTGATACTCTCTGAGTCTTGCTATACCTGGCTTTTTTTTTTTAACTTTTTCAAAATGTGGCTATTGTTTTTCTATATATTTATTTATTTTTATATTTAGCTATTGCTTGTGTGATTGTGAACAACTAGGTTTGTTCCCTACCCATGAGCCTTTATACATATTGGGTCTTCTGCCAACATATTCAAACAGGTGGCTCCTCATTCATCAGATTTTAAAAACAACATGTACTAGGGATTGAACATAGGTTCCTGTGTGTACATCAGACAGATAGATGTTACGTTACTGATCTATATAACAAGCCTTCTTTGGACCCTTTTGAGACAGAGTTTTACTAAAGCTGCCCTTGAACTCACTCTGTAGTCCAGACAAGCCTTGAGCTTACGATCTTCCTCTCTCAGTTCCTGATTGCTAATGTTATGAAGCAGCATCACCAGGCACAAATTTATTATATAATTTTCTGTGACATTTTCCTTTAAGAAAGTAGCCTATAAATAGAAGTATGTATATATATATATATATATATATATATATATATATATATATATATATATGTTTTTATTTGTGTTTGAAATATAAAGAATGATTTTTTTCTTTTCTTTCCCAATTAAAAAAAAACTGGTGGCATTTTTCTTTATCTTAAAGTATAAATGGAGTGCCAGAAAATATAGAAATCACTGGCCACCTGAGGCAGTTGTCTGTCCCCACACTTGACTTTCCATAATCTTTGCTTCTTCTCTGTTTCACTTTCTTCCCTGTGCACCCTGTTTCTCATTCTGATGAAAAGAAAGTTTATCCACACTCTTTTACTTCAACTAAAATTCTGCCTCTAATTGGTTTCATATCACATGTTGGCATTTTCAGGAGGTCAAGGATGATGTAGGATTATAATTCTGGATGTTACTGACTTTTTTCTTCAGCATTATATTCATGCTTACCACTAAGCCAGTGACTAAATTTTATTAAAAGTTCAATATTTTGTCATGATTAGAAGGCATCAAAGCAATTAATGAAAATAAATCAGTTTAGATGCATGCCACAGTAGGCTAAACCAAGTAGTGTGATAAAAATGATTTAAAAGGCTGAAATTTCAGATTAAGCAATTTTTCCCAAGATCAATCATCCAGGTTTTCGTATATTAAATGGTACACATACATATACTTAAAACAATATAATCAAACGTGGAAACAACCAAAATGTCCCTCAGTCAAAGAATAGATAAAGAAACTGTAGAGCATTTACACTATGGAATACACTCTATACTTGAGTGTGTATTGTAAAAATAAATCTTTAAATAGAAATCACTTTTTATTTTTCCTACCACATTCAAAGACTTTAAAGTTTGTCTTATAATAAAATGAATTTCAGAGACGCCCACAGACTTATATTTTATATTAGTACGTGCTAAGGTGATATTTTCTGTCATTTCTGTCAACTTCTTTCCATCAGTCATCTCCATGCCCTCTAGCTGATGAGCATTTAATAATACTTGGTCATATGAAAATACCAGTTTCCCCATAAGTACTTATGTTTTTTACATGTTAGATCTTATTTATATATCTGTTGTATGTTAATTGTTTCAAGAATTAAACGCATGAAGCATATTTACTAATCGTGTTTGGAACAGTATACTAGACATGATTAGAGATCTGAAAAATTATTTTTAAAACTAAAATATGGAAGCCCTTAATCATGAAGTTTAAATTCAAAACAAAGGACAGCATTCTGCCTGTAGTCAAATAAATGTATGCAAAGCAACATATTTTGTGAAATATACTTGTGAAAGCTACTTTAAAACTGAGCCAAAGGATATGAGGAAAAGAAGACTGCATCATTATTGCAGAGGTCAGACAAGAAGGTCAGAGAGGACCACTGGGAGGCAGGGGCATGACTTGGATCTTAAATGAAGAACAGGAATCAACTCCCCAGGACAATACTAAATCCCAAACAGAAGAAAGAATGCACTCCAAAAATATTATAAGTGTTTGAAGAGAATGCCAATGTTTGTTTATGCTGAGCACAGTGAAGATGTTTGCAAATTGTGCTGGAAGATAAAGGAGTAGAGTATTTGTAGACTATGACGGGAGGTGGCTCACTGAATCAAGCACTTGCCTTCCAAGTGTGAAGAGCAGAATTTGGACTCCCACAGCCTATGCAAATGCCATATGGGTAAGACAACTCACGTGTGAATCTAGTGATCCTTTTTGATGCCAGCAGATTTTATCTTTTTCCATATTTTATGGGCTCTTTGAGAATTTCATGTGATGCCTTTTGATTATAATCACTACCTTCACCTAGACCCACCCTACCTTCCTTTCTCACCCAACTTTGTGTCTTTATAATATATATAGTATGCTGCCCTTACACTCTTGGATGTGTGATCTTCCACTGGAAAGAGATCAATGTATGCAGAGAAATATGCCCAAAGAAAATTACCTCTCCATTTCTAATGATCTATCAATTGTTAACAGCTCCTTAGCCAGGGATGAGACTGTCCCCACATCCCATGTCTGTGTTAGGATTCTGTCTGGCTTGAGCTTGCTTAATTCTTCTCTGTGCTGTCACAGTTGCTGAGTTCAATACGTAATTGCCCTTCTGTGTTCAGAAAGCAGTTTTCTCGGAGGCATCCACCACCTCAGGCTCTTACACCCTTTCTGTCCCCTCTTCTACAAAAATTCCTGAGCCCTGGGGCAGGGAGGTGTGATATAAATGCCCCCTTTAGGAATTAACAAACTTCAGTCTCTTATGCTCTGTATCTTGACTTATAGATTTCTGTGGTATAATTCCAGTGATTTGAAATACAAATAGGATCCCATGAGCAAGCTGGGTACCTAGGCTAGCTGCATGAGCAAGAACAAATTCAACTGAAAAACCCTCCTTCAGTGAAAAACGTAGAGATTCATGAATGAGAGCCCTTTGTCAACACTGGAGAGCCACGTACATACATGTGTAAATGTTGGAAACTAGCAGAGATTCATTTTATTCCCAAACCAAAGAAAAGTCATTTATAAATATAAATAGAACTGAATCTGGTTTTGTTTTTTACATAACTTCTTGCTCTCTGGAGACTGGACTTTAAAGACAGAGAACCCAGACTATGGTTAGGACGCTATTGCTGTGGTCTAATTGAGAGATAAAGAGGGTTGAGGGTAAGAGGTGACAACACAAAGAGGAGCTGGAAACGCTTTGGTGCACCCATCAACAACACAAGGTGATTAAGTGCATCATGAGATGCAGGATTCATGGGCTGGGCAGAGAATAAATAACTCCTAAGTGGTTTGTAAAACGAGGCAGATTGTATTCTTCAGCAGAATTATACATGACTGAGCAGTGAGGGCATGAACTCAATATTTCTCTTTCTAGTCACGTGAGGTGGTGGAGAGACATCCATGGACATGTGACAAATATTTACATAGAACAGTCATTCTTTCAAAATCCAATGCAAGTTTGTAGTTTACATCTTATTGTTTAAAGACTTTTAGGTTCATTTCAATGTTTAAGTGCCCGTATCTTTGAACCGTCAGCATGCTTTAAGATTTATATTAAAGATAAATACTGTGTGTTATAACAAAATCATTATTTATTGGGCCTTAAACACCAGAATACTCCTATATGAGACATACTTGCCAAACTCTCTCATTTGAAATACCATTATTGGCATTTGTTATAGCCGTAACTCATCTTATTGTTACTCAATTTATTGAACTTGACAAATAATACATATTTTTATTTTGAAATTATTTTGATTTTTTGAAATCGTCTGGCAACCTTGCATTGATCAAATCTATTGTGCCATTTTTCAACACTGTATATTCACAGTGAGTCTCAGTTTGGTAAGTATAATATTTCAAATCCCAACTTATCACTGTATCTTTTACCATGACCTGTGTCAGTGATCATTGATGTTGTTGTTACAAGTGTTTAGGAACAGCACAGTCAATGCCAACCAAAGAGCTTAAGATACTAATGTGTGTCTGACTCTTTTGACCTTCTGCTTTGTTGCCACGCTCCCTTGCCTAGGCTTCCTCATTCCCTGGACAACAGCAATATTTAAATAAATCCAATTAGTAATTCTATACTGGCTTCAGAGTTTGCAAGTGAAAAGAACAGTTTTGTGTCTTTTCCTATTGATGAAGAATTAGAAATAACTGTTTTAGGAGTAAGTTAGACTGAAATCCAAAGCAGGTCAAAGTTAGGCCTCTTAAGCAAAGAGCAGAAATTTTGATGCAAAGGAAAGGCTCTTGGAGGAAATTGAAGTGGTGCTCCACTGAACACACGGATGGAAATGAAAGAGAAATCAAGTTATTGCTGATGGGGAAAATGCTTTAGTGATCTGGAAAGACTATCAGACCAACCACAAGGCTTTGAGCTAAATCCAAGCCCAGAGGAAAGCCCTGGATCTCTTCACTTCTATGTAGTGGGAAGAGCTGAGCAAAATCTCAAGGAAAAGTATGGCGGAGGCGGGTTAAGGAAAGGAATGAAGATGAGCTGTCACAGGTAGATGCTGTAGCAATTTATGCGGAAGACTCGACTAATTGATGAGAAGGGTTTTATGAAGCAGGTCAGAAGATGTTACTGGGACTATGGGTGGTTTTAGTTGAAACCAAAACATAAACATTAACTAGGGGATTGAAGAAGCTGATTATAATTCTTAGGGACAACTTGGAGGAGGTTGATACTTTAATGAAATAATTAAAGATGTGGAACTAGAAAAAGAACTAGAATTAGATATGGAGCATGGAGATGTGCTTGCGCTCTTTCAACCTATGATGAAATTTTAAGCAGACAGGGACTTGATTCTCATGCCTGAAGTTAATTAAGAGGTAGTTGGTGGTGGAATCTACTCCTTTCAATTACATACTGTCTTGTAGCTTAAATCACAGTACAGGGTTTCAACCAAGCTGAAAAACGGTGGCCATATTGGCATGATCTGATGCAGATTTTGGAAAAGATTCTGTTGTAGATAAAATGTCATTAAACAGCAAGGGAGGATATGGAGAAAAACTTCATGAAAAAATAATCATTAGCTTAGTATACATCACAGTAGTCTTATATGAAATTGTTACATTCACCCACATCTGCAATTATCATCCTGATAGGTCAGCCAGCATCAACAATGCAATTACCACCACTCCCTAACGATAAGTACAACGTTGGGAAAAATGGAAAATTGGCTTTTCTTGTCTCTATCACAGGAGATCATAGGCAAGCACTGCCCTCATAATTTGAGAGACACACATACCGATATAAGAAGTAATGCCTTTCCAGACCAAAACTTTCTGTTTAAGACAGCCTTGAACATAAAAGAATGAACTGCAATCGACACATTTATTCATCCTGTCAATGTGTTCATGTTTGTAATGGTAGCATGTGAGTCTCCAAGTGTGTGAGTGTACACATAGAGGAGAGAGATCAACCCAGGGTGCTGTTCCTCATCAGCCATTAATCTTGGGCTCTTTGAGACAAAGTCTTTCACTGAAATGTAGAGTTTGCCAATTAGGCTAGGCTTGGTGGCCAGTGGGCTCCAGGAAATCTGCGTCTGCTTCCCCGGCACTTGGATTATAAACACTAATACTCTGCCTGGTCCTTTTATAAGGATGTTGGTGATATATCACTGGTCCTCCCTCTTGTGTGACTGAGCTATTTTCTCCACATTCATTCCTTGAAGTTTGAAGGAATAATGAGAATTTCCACAGACAAATCAGACAGAGACAGTAAGTTCCATGCATCCCCTTCTTAAAATCAGTATTGAAAGGGCTTCATTGGAAAGATGGGAGGGAAATGTCAGAAACGATGACCTACAAAACGAGAAGTGTATGGCTAAAAAATGTAGCTCATGGTTAGAGCATTAGCTTGTATGTATGAATCTGGAGTTCATTCAATTCCTGGACTAACTAAAAAGAAAAAAAATTCTATGTTTTCTCACAAGAGGGAAATATGAATAAGAAATAAATGTGTGGTGTTAGTTTATTTTAGCTATTCCACAAGGTAAATATATTTGAAAGTATCACAACATACATAATAATTATGAACAATATTTGTTGATTTCAGAACTGCTAATCAGAGCACATAAATATTTTTTAAAGTTATTTGATATTATAAGATTGGAAAAAATATAATTCTTTTAATATATACTATTGAAATGAAAAGACAACAATGAAGGTAGGTTACTACGCAAGTATTAAATAAAATTAAAGCACATTTTGAGGGCCTGTTTCACAATAGAAAATTGATGCATATTGGAAAAACTGATAAGAGTTTTAGTTATAGTGTCATTGACTCTTTTAAGAATTGAATTTGTGAAAGTCCTTTAATTTTTTGATGAAACCATTTAATAAAAAATAATTATTTTCTGAAGGAAATTAAGAGCTTACATAGGTTTACTAGTTTTCTGACCAAAAGATTCACATTTTCAGTGTTTTCATGATATAATTACACACACCAGTAGCGATATCAAACTACCAATTTGAAGATGCAGTTAAGAACAGATTGTTGGGAAAACATGGATTTACAATTATGTCATTCCAATTTCTAGGAAATAATAATCCTTTTGGAGCTGAAACCCCAGCTTTGATTTAAAGTTTCAAGCACCTCAATGATAAATTTATATTAATGTACTGTCTATATTTTAATTATTAATGATATCAACATTAGCCATTACTCCAATCCATAGTTCTTATCAGACAACATATATTAAAAATTTAGCACTTTAAAGAACGCTTCTTAGAAATGACCATGAATGTTTACAACTGATTTTTGTGTAATTGTGAGGATTTATATTTTTATAACAGTGATTTCTGATAACTCAAGGCCTTGCAACTTACTTCGTGCTTACTAAGCCAGTAGACGTGTACAGGAATACTCACAAATAGACAATATGTATTCTCCTTCAAGCAAGCTCAAAACTTAGGAAAGGGCTTTGTTTGTTTCTCTTCTGTTACATAGCTCAGTTGTTCTGTTTTGTCAGCCCAGGAAGTATTCTTTTAGACCTTGCCCCTGAATCTCAGGCTGTCATGGCTATGGTTTACGTTACTATGATAAAACAGCATGAGCAAAAGCAACTTGAAGAAGAAAGGAATTTCAGCTTCCACCTCTCAGATCATACTCCATCAGGGAGGAGAGCCAGGGCAGCAACTCAAGGCAAGACCCAGTAGTTAGGGCCTGAGGCAGAGGCCTTGCAGTTCTTGGTATAAGAAAGCAGGCTGAGCAAGCCATGGGGAGCTGTTTACTGGCTGGTGGCCCATGGCTTGCTGAGCCTGGTTTCTTATAAATAACAACTAAAAATCACCTGCCCAGGAATGGCACCAGCCACAGTGGGCTGGGCCCTCCCACATCAATCATTTACTCAAGAAAATGCCCTACACACTTGTCCATGGGACAATCTTACAGAAGCATTTTCTCAACTAAGATTCCCTCTCCCCAGAAGTGTCTACGTTTAGGTCAAGTTCACAAAAGCCAACCAGCACATAAATTTATATCTTATACCTAGTGCTGTTTCTTTCCATTTTTGAACAGTTATGCACTGCAGCTCTCCTTCTGTATGCTAGCTTACAGCATTCCTCTCACTTATACTGAGTCCCCTTCTGTATTCTGACAGTAAGCTACGTTTTCCACCTACTCTTGTGTATTTCTTTCTTTTTCTTCCGGGGAAAACAGATTGTCTTCTAGAGCTGAGCCACATAAACCTCAAATAAGAAGGAGACATTTTAAAACTCCGGAGACCTAGAAAGACAAGCAGTGAGGTAGGACATAGGATGAAAAAAGAGAAAAAAACAAAAGCTATTTCTAAAATATGCATAACAGTCTTTGTTACAAAAATTAGGCTCTTTTTTTTTTCCGTGTTTCTCTTTGTAAAAGTAAAAGGGAGCCCCACACTAACTGTAGGTATTAGAAATATATAAATTCCAAAAAGGAGAAGAGGAATTAGAAGAGGAAGAAGAGGAAGAGAAAATGGAGGAAGAGAAGGGAAAGAGTGGGAAGTGGATGAAGAGGAGGAGGAAGGGAGTCAAAGAATTGTAATGCAGTTTTACCGACAGACATTGAAAGTGTCCTTTTTTATATATACCTACAGGGATGAACAAAATGATTTAGGTGCCTCAATAGCAAATGGAAACTGAATCCCGTATTCAGCCTCCCAATGCTTAAAGGCTGTATATAAAAACAGCACCAAAAAGAATCAATAGAGCCATTAACCATCTCATCCACTGGGTGTGATAAATGACAGGTTACCTTCAATGGGATCAAACTTGCCCCATTCAAAGGAAAGGCCCTTTCCTATTCAAGGACCACTTGATTGAATGGTGCTGCTGATCTCCCTAACACCCAATTTCCTAAAGTCATTTGAAGGATGGGATTATTTAGCTTATATTCTAAGCAACTAATTGAAGCCTGAGACAACAGCTGTGTAAGGAAAATAGTTGCCCAGGGAGCTAGTTCCCTGAATATTGGGGATCTTATCTTCAGCCTCTTTGATCTCTTGAAACAGGATTCATTGGCTGCAGAGAAGCCCCTTCCCCCATCACATGTACTCAGTTCATATATTTTCTCCAGAAGAAAACACTCTGTGCCAAAGGCTGCCCATCTTGGGTTCTGCTACACAGAAATACTTTCTAAATTTTGTGATCTCTACAGCAGGCATGACTAGATGTCCCATGAAGAGTAAAGTCAGCCTTTAAATAACTGCAGAATCAACTATTATCTGTCTACTGTGTACATTTTGAGTATAGTACCGATGGTACAGTTACCTAAGGAATGGATAAATTAGAATCTAAACTCAAATTTTCAGTGCTGTCTTTCCTTGTAATTTGAAAAATAAAACGTATACATTTTATTGTGCATCTATGTAGTTTTGTTTCACAACACTCTATGCTCTTTCACAAATGCATAAACACTGATTTACTTTTATTTACAAAATCAATTCCTATGTTTTATAAATAGCTATTACACTGCCCATTTTTTCTTCTTGATCTTTATTAGTTTGTTTTGATATATATGATTTCACCACTTCTTTATACTTAGCTTTGTCTTCTGCTAGAAAATAAGCCACTTCATATTTTTATTACTTAAACAATAAGAATCTGTTAAAATTTGCCAGCTTTTTTCATTTCTCTTTGCTCATATCATTCATGATATGACAATATCTTCATATTGTCTCTGTTTTAACTTTTAATTGTTAATGAAGTAATATTTACTTAACCATTCATGCTAATAATATCAGAATGAAAATCATAAATGGAAATTAATCTTAAAGGAAAGATATCTGTGCTAGGTTTATTTTGCATATTCCAGGTCTGCCCTAAGTTTTGATATAACCATATACACATATTCATATACATATCCTGCATTTCTATATCTGATTATCTATACTGTTCTATAAATATAATAATAAACATTTTTGCAGTGATTGTGTTTATAAAAATGACAAGATATTAACATATCTCAGAGAATCTTTATTCTACATTTTCACAGATAATTTTCTTTCAAAAATGTTCCCATGGTTCCTTCATTTCCTTCTTTGTTTTGTTGGTACCCTCACTGAGGTCTGTATATATTTTTCCAGGGTACTCCTGAAAGGTGATTGATGCTGGGTGAGCCACAGGGGATAATTCCAAATTCTGGTGGTGCTATTGCTTTAAAAACACTTAAGGCTATTTTTAAAAATATTTTTTATTGAAAAATAAAATCATTCATATTACATCTCAATTGCTATCCCATCCCATGCATCCTCCCATTCCTCCCTCCCTCCCGCTTTCACCCCATTCCCCTTCCCTATGACTGTGACTGATGGGGACCTCCTCCCCTTGAATATGATGCTAGGGTATCAAGTTTCTTCTTGGTAGTGTGCTATCCTTCCTCCGAGTGCCATCGGGCCTCCCCATCAAGGCGACATGGCCAAATAAGGCTATTTTTAAATGAAGATTTTTTTTGCTTGTTTTAAAATAAATGTTTTTTCAGACCCTGTGTAGGTCTGAGCTAAGTCCTCTGCATAATTTATGCTTATGTAGCTTGATGTTCTCCTGGGACACCCCCCCCCCCCACACACACACACAGTGAGAGTAGGGATGTCTCTGACTCTTTTGCCCACACTTGGGACCCTTTTCCTCCTACAGGGTTGCTTCATCCATGCTTAATATCAAGGTTTCTGCCTAGTATTATTGTATCTTGTTACACTACATTCAGTGGATATCCCTGGGAGGCCTACTCTTTTATTTGAAGGAGGAAGGAATCTTGGCAAGAGGGGAGGTGGGGCGGGGAGAGACTGAGAGGAAATAAGAAACTACAGTCTTGATGTAATGTTAGAGAGAGTAAATAGATAGATAGATAGATAGATAATAAATAAATAAATATTTTCATAAATATAAATATTATGTGCAAATTCCTTAGGCAATCTGTTAAATAGGAAACTTTCCTCTGTATTTCTTTTTAATATAAATTTATCATTTGGATTATTCACAGTTATTTTATGGATTGAACACACAGCACACCAGCTTTTCATTGCCGATTAAATGATCTCTAATTTTATTGTCTAAACGACTTATATCTGACTACCTCAGTCATTATCTGTTTCACTTAAAGAAGACTATGAAGTTGATCATTTTTATCTCATTCTACTGTGTTTAATTTTATTTTATCATACTTTAAGGGAAATAACATTAGTGAGACCTGAACTTCATCTCCCAAGCTGTCAGAATTTATCAAATAAAAAGTTAGGCTTAAGGCCAGGCGGTGGTGGCGCACGCCTTTAATCCCAGCACTTGGGAGGCAGAGGCAGGAGGATCGCTCTGAGTTCGAGGCCAGCCTGATCTACAAAGTGAGTCTAGGACAGCCAAGGCTACACAGAGAGACCCTGTCTCGAAAAACCAAAAAAAAAAAAAAAAAAAAGGTAGGCTTGAAATCCAGAACAGTCTACTTCCTGACCCCGATCAATATACTTTCACTCTTATTCACAGAACTTGATTAAACCTTTAGGCATTTTTTTTCTTCCATTGTCTTTTATGGTTATAATCTGTTATTCCATTAGTTTGATGGCATAAAGTTTATTAAGTTTTTTAAGTATGTCAAGCATATTTCTTCAAAGGTAGCCTTTTATATAATAGCAATTCTACCATCTTTTTGTATTGAGAAAAGCAATATAGATAGCTTTCAGTGGAAAACTTATTTGTGATGTGTATGTCTGGAATCAGAAATATTTTTAATTCCCACTGAATTCCTAAAACTGACAATTTGAGATGATAGATGATTTTCCCCATGTTCTAAGATATCTATTGCTTTTGATTTGCTCTTATAGTGAAGTACTATAAGTACTATCCATGTCAAATTAAATTTATTAACAAATTTTTATAAGTTTTTACTACAAAAACTGGTATTATAGGCTCATGAATAAAAACCAAACCAATTTGAACTTTATGTAAAACTGAAACAGCTCTAACTTTTAGACACTTGAAAATGTTGAGGATCTACAGAAACAAAATAAAATTTTCCAGAGAAAATTATTCTTACATATTTTTTTGGTCAGTAAGCACCAGTAAAGACTGGAACACCTTATCCTTATGGTATGATTCTACTATGGAATAAGTTTTTATTTAAGGTGATTGATTATAGTTCAAAATAAGAACAAAACGAATTTCTGTCTCGTGATTGGTTGTTGTTGTTGTTGTTGTTTTAATTGGCTGTTAGTCATGTTGCTTGTTACTTAGCTTTTAGCTTGTTATTATCCAAGTAGAAAACATAATGCAAGATTGCCTCTGCATTTAATATACAGTGTGTGCATTAAATAAACACTTACTATACATTTCTATCTTTTGTTATGAGAAGAATAAGATGTTGATAAATGTATAAAAGCCTATAAAACTAATTTCTGTGTCTGTAGAGGAGCCAAATTGCAGTGATATCACTGTCTTTCTTACTTTGGATTAGGCTCTCAAAGTCTACTTTCTATTCTATATATCCATATAAACAAGGAGAGACGTGGGACAGAAGGCAAGAAGATGCTATAGATAGGGGAGAAGACATATGAATAAAAGTGAAGGAAGGAGAATGAGGCAAAAAAGAGTTCTTGTAATATTAATTTTAACAATTACTTCTAACATGACAATGGTAGTTTTTCCAGTAAACACGAGTGCTTTTCAAAATCTGATTGGCAGATTATAAGGAAGTAAAAAACTGGCACTTTGCCAAAAATTAATCAACTGTACTATATGCCCTAGTGATTGCACTTCTGGGCATATATCCCAGAGTGATAAAAAAAAAACTTATGTTTAACACTAAACTCTGAACACAGGTGTTTGTGGCATCTTTATTCATAATAAGTAAAACTGGAAACAACCCAGGTATACCTCAACAGGTCAACAAACTGCAATAAATCCAATTCTCAGAAAACTTGATAGCAATAAAATCAAGTCTAAATTCTTGAAACATGTAAAAACCTGAGTCTTTGTGGAGTTTCACTGAGTAAATACAGCATTCTAAAAGTGCTTCATCTTGTATGATTTCGATGAGGAAAACATCTCATAATGACAGAGTAATATACAGGGAATATAAACTACCATGTCCAGAACACAAGAAATGGGAGGATGGAAAGAAATTGAGTGTAACTATAACTAGAGCTGGCAGATCTACTAGGCAACATAAAGGCTCTTTGCCAAGCTTGTAACAACATTGATGTTGTATCTGTGATAATGCTTTTAGGTTTTTAAAGGTGTTATCACTTGGAAATATTGGTCGGAGAAAACAATAGGCCTTCTTGGATTCCTCAGTGAGCCTACAAGCATCTCAAAATGACATATATACATTTGCTTCAACTTGCTGAACTCTAAGTGAGAACTTCCAAGTTTCCATACCCTGTAGAGATGCAAGAGTGCTTTAAAATGCTTGCTGGAACATCAGGAGGTATCATGTCATGATCTAAAAGCCTTCTGGGGACAATATACCTATGTGGCACAAAGAGCAGAATTCTTAATGGCATCGTAAGTTGCATATGTGATTGATAAGAAAATCGACAATTACATATTTTCTCTCACATTAAATGCAATATGTTATCTTGTTTTACATTTATAATGATCAGTGAAGTACTCACATAATAATAGCTTTGGCACCTTGTGTATTCTTTGTGTTTTCTCCTACACAATTACATTTTACAGCCACTTGCCATTGCCAAGATTATGTAAAATTATAAATTATTTTTAAACTAAGAGCCATGGAATCACAGATAAGCATACAGTTTATTGTCAGTCGATGAAAGGTTTATAGCTTTTGGCAATTTGAGTTGCCAGGTGCTAGGCTGTCAGGTAATTTTTAGAACTATATTTAAATATTCAAATATATATAACCTTGAGAGCTAATACTATGTATTTATGAATTCTATACTTCCTTAAAATATTCACACATAGTTACCATAATTTTGGAGGTTTACAAAATTGAGCGTATTTTTATTCCATATCTGTAAAGAGTTCTTCTACATATGTTGTGGGGAAATGTGTTTCCTTACAATTGAGACCTCTATTTAAAGAGGTCACAGAAGCCTAATGGAAACAGTATAAAGTTACCATATTAAACTTCTTATCCAGTTCTCATGAATGTGCGTTCACACTGCAGCTGAATATTTGGAAACAAAATTGGATATTTGTTTATTTGTTAGCATTCTGAACATTTTTTGGAAAATCTTAAAACAATTAATCTGGAAAAGGCTTTTTGCAGCCTCTGACTTTGCAAATGAACATGTTTCCTAATGCTCTAATAAATCTACTATGAAAGAGAAAAATAAATGTTGCAGAGTTTTCAAATCTGAGTATGTAATATATTGGTTGAAATTCATTCCTGTGCCCAGTATAGTAACTTAGACCAAAAACTCCAGGACTTGGAAGGCTGTAGCTAGAAAATTCCTGCAAACTCAACCAAACTTGACCACTGAGTTAAGGCCAACCGCAGTTATAGTATGAGACTTTATTGCCAAAGACTACTTAAAGAAAAGGAAAAGAGAGAAAGTACTGTTGTTTCCCATGAGGCCATAATTTGTAGTGGGTAAGCCATAATTTGTTACTTTTTTTCCCTGTGCTTCAAGGACAATCATGCCATGCCAACTACAGATCTATTTATCAATTTTTGCCTAGAAAGAAAATTTACTGAGAACTGACTCCTGCTGACCAGCAGGAAAATGAAGTGACTGGTAAACTAGCCAGAAGCATTGCTGCTCAGAAAGGAGTTGTGTGTACTAACTCACTCTCACTCTCACCTGTTAGAGGACCCTGTGTGAGATTGCAGCCCTCCAGGTCCAGATAGCCCTTCTGAGCTCGCTGCTAGATGGAGTATCCCTCTCCCCAGCTGGGCCTCTCTGCCTAACCTCACCAGGAGAGGGTCTTTAGGCATAGATGCCTCTAGCCATATCTGGTATATGACCTTTGCCACAGTTCCCTTCTAGCACCTTCAGCTCGCTGTGCCTATCCCTGGAATAGCCTTAACCAATTAGGTACACCTATTCTGTCATCTCTCCACTATGTAGCTTTTTGTTCACTGCAAATAAAGTTGACTTATCTCACCGAAGTGGTTCCCGGAGGTCATTTCGATGTCATACTTGCGGGCCATCTGAATTCCCAGTTTGTCTTACCTGTTCCCTTGTTCCTGAGGACCCCAGGATCAAGAAAGAGCCACAATTACTAACCTGTAAAGAGCAATATAGATAGCCTAACAGATTTTTAGGTGTTTGATTTGGGGGAGTCATGGCTCAAGACCCTTGCTATTAGTGCATGCATGTATCCAAATTACATGGAAATATCCAAGTCTTTGGATCTACATATTTCCATATGTAATACAATAGTATACAATAGTAATGACTCTTATGAAAGCCATCGCAAAGTGAGACATACCTTACTGTAAAAATGTCTGTCATGTTACTGTCTATGATGATGATATTTTCCACTAAAATACAAATTAAATACTGCAAATCAAGAATAAAAAAGCGAACAAAGTAATGAAGAAACACAAACTTGTTACATACAGCCTAGGATTGAATAAATAGTCTCTGCCTAACTACATATATGTAGCATATGTGCATAGTATTTTATAGACTAGCAAGAAAAGGGTAATAATTTTAATTTTCAGCTTGATGTGACGAAATAAAAAAATATTCAGTGACTAAAACAGTAGAGTCAGACTCAAGTGCAAATTGGTCAGATCATCTGTGAATCTGCTTTTTTACAACCATAACCATTGCTACCCAATTCTTCCTCCTGAGAGGGGCGGGAGGGGCACAAAGAAAATAGCAAATGGGCCTTTAGAAAAGAAAATAGCCACCGCTGCCACTGTGGACTCACACTGAGGGGAAATCAATGCAGTTGGATGAATGGGGAGGAAGCCCTATTCTCTTTCTGGTACTCTATCTGACACAGCTAATCCCGGTGACCTTTGAGGAAGCTGGAGGCATAAAATGACCCCAATAATCAACAGCACAATTAGAATGAAGAGGGCATAGCCGTGACTGTGGTTAGAAAAGGCAGACAATGAAGAGTCTGTGGAGGAAACGTGTTCCCTTAGCAGTGAAATGAATGCAGCCTTGAAATGGTCTTAATAGTCTCAGAGGGATATCTGCCATGGCTCACCCAACTCTTGAGGCAGGTCAGATGAGGAGAAATCTCTCAAGCTGCTTGTGAGTTGGCCCACATCACAGCCAAGCACCAGCCTAAAGGATCCAGGAGAAGAGGGGCAGGTAGTGAAACGTCTCTGGCTGAGGGAAACTAGTGAAGACATTTGTAGAGTAGATACCAAGTTGTGCTCCGCCCACCCACTCCCCATCCCCCACCCCCGCCTTAGGAAAAAAATTTCAGTAAATTCTATCTTTACGAGCACAAACCAACCAGGCAATTAAGCGAACGCAATTCCCTAATCCAAAAGGATGGTGTGGATTCTCCCTAGAGGTTGAATTGGGCTATCCCATGCAAAAGGCTGTAAGAAGGAGACACGCTGAATACACAGAAAATGTGGCTAAGGAAATATGAAGTTAAAGGCCCATAATCTGTTTAATTTTAAAATGTCTCCTCTATAGGCTCCAACTCACCGCGTTAATGTAGAAGCAGAGTGTGTGTTTTCTCATTAAAAGAACTTAACTTATTTTAGATGTCTGTTTTTGTTTTCTAGTGCAAGAAAGCAAGGGAGGGTGTAGATTTGGTTGGGTGGAGAGGTGCCAGTGTACACAGGTATCTGGGAGAACAAGGAAGAGGGGAAACCTAATCAGAATATAGTGCATGAAAAAAGGTATGTATTTTCAATTGTAAAAAGCATCGTATTTGTAAGGTTAAAAAAAAAGTTAACACTTAAAATATATATAGTTGTTAAAAGACTCTTGGAAGTTTTTTTTTAGTGAGCTTATGCCTGTGAGATAATGGGTTGGTACATACATGTCCAGTGCCCATGGTACCCCCAAAGGGTGTGAAATCTGCAGCTGAGTCACAGGCTACTGTGAACCTCCTCATGGGAATGTTGGAAAGAAAACTCCCTTCTTCCCAATAGCAGAGTCACCTGTCCAGTCCTAAAGTGACTTTTAAAGGAATACTTTCGTTTGCAATACTTATACTATAAAATAAAATAACTTACTAATTTCCAGCTAGGTGTTCAGGACTGTAATAAAATCTTTCCAAATTTCCCTCATTTGATCCCTTTGTAACAAACCTGTAAAGTAGCTATGACTTTACATCTTATGGATGTTAGGAATCAAACCAATAAATAAACGAATAAAGCATTGTAGCCTCTAAATACATTATTATTTAAAATACCTAAATTAAATAACAGTTAACTACTTCATTTTAGGGATTCCATACACTGAGTGTATAATATGATCTTTAATTAAATTTAAGAAAGCATAGAATCTTTTTGCTCACATCCTTGATCATTGCTACTTGGGCAGGCTTATTAATGTATTTGGAGTAATGTTGATAAGTTGGTGTACATAAAATATAATCCAAAATCAAAGAACAGGATATAGGGGTTTTTAATCAGAGTCTCAGATATGTCCCTTTCTCGAGATGTAAAGATGAATGATCCTATTTGTCCTTGACTCTCTAGCACCATTTTTGTTTATAGAAAGGCCACTTTATTAATTTAGATATTACTATTGTGTCATTCTTAACACTTAAATGTGTTTGTGTGTGCTTTGAGGGCAGCTGGGACACCACCTGTTAACTGAGTTCAAGCACTATTTAATTAGTCCGTGTTGAACTTACCTTATGCTTTGACTGCAAGGGAGTGGAATGGTAGCAGATGCTAAGCTCAATAAAGAAAAGCTTTTGAGTACCAGGGCGAAGTGGGAGGAGAGAATAACACAAAAAGCCAACAGACGGAGCTGGCCAGAGATACTAAGTAAAATGAACCGGAAATTAACTCTCGCAGATAAAGTTCGAGACAGCAAATCTGTGAAGATTAAATTCCACCCCAGCAAGGTATCTGTCACATCACATGTTACTGAAAATTTGATCTGAGGACTGTGAATAAATACAGGACTCAACTGGACAATTGGCTCAGTTTCTAATTATATACACGGGAGTAGTCGTCACTCACTGTCTGCATGAAAACCCCTGTGACATTCTTAAACCAAACATTCAGACATCAAAGAGAAAAGGCGTGTTGTCATGTTGAAGAATAATTTTCCCAATTACTTTAAGAGCTTGACTCTGTCAGTGTTTCTATGAGAAGAAATCTGGAAACAAATGGCTTTAAAATTATAAGCATTTCTCCATCAGTTGAACGATTTCCATACTGAAAGCACTCTGTTGTGCTTTGTTGAATTAAAGTTGCATTTCACTGAGTATACGGCTTCTCCCCTGCATTTGGTGCTCTCTCACAGCTGTGTCCCTTAATGCATTCGCTTTCCTAACATTTCATTGGAATGCTTTATGTTAGTAGAAGTGTTACACTTCCATTTCCTATTGCTGTTGTACCTAAGTATTTGTTAGGTGTTGATTACTTAGTACTGATTGGCCTGATGGAACTTGATGTGCCTCTAAATCGTGTAAACAAATTGATATTTTAGAATTTTTGTGTACTCTAACTTTTTTTTTCAGAATTCTAGTACTCTTTGTTTATTCAAGACTGGAATGTATCATCAACACACCAAGTATTAATTCCATGTTAGTATTGTATCACTTCAATTTCAAGAGAAGTCTTGAGGAAAAAAATGCATCCCATTCAAATCAGATTATATATATATATATATATATATATATATATATATATATATATAAATTACTGGAGACTACATAAGTCAAAGGGAGTTCTCAGAACAAAGTACAGTTTACTCATCTAACCTGAAGATATTTAAAATTCCTTCATGGCTCATTGGTGTTACCACTTCTTTCCGGTTTGACTTTATTGCTATTCATCAGATTTTCTTTGATATCTATTATTTCAACCATATCCCCACATAACAGGCTACTAGGCAAATACAACTAAAATATTCACTGAAAGTAAGTAAAATAACTGTTTCTTAGAATATATACATATTCTAAGAAATATATATAATTTGGGAAGCCAAGATTGTATTCTATCAGAAACAGTAAGTTGCCATATGCAGCTATAAATTAGGTTTACAGGGATTATAGTACTTCAGTTGAGTGAGTAAAAATGTCTCAGAGTACACATCCATCCATTCATACAGAAAAGTTACCGCTGTCTTGAACTCCTGACCACAGTAAACGTGTCCCTCAGTGTTGCCTGCAATCATACAATAACATTCTATCAATGTCTACTTGTTCTTAAGCCTGCACTAGTGCTGGGCAAGGGAAGTGGTGCATGAACATCTCTTAACAGCCCTTAAGCTAGTGTCAAAAATGTGTCTGTCATTAAAAAAAAAATTCTCATTTTGGAAGCTGCTAACCTGTACTTCCTGTTTACTCAGATAATTAATTTTATTCCTTCTCAAGTCTCTGGTGCGGTTGAAGACCAGATAGTTTAGTTTTACAATTGAGCTTAGTTGTTTAAGGGTTAAAATGTTTTTGGGGATATGTAGATGTTTTCAGTTGATAGAGATGAGATATGATAGATATTTATATTCAGAGTTGTAGACTTGCCAATACAGGAAAGATGTTTTCTTCAAGGGTGCCAAACACAAATAGGCAAAACACTATAAATGTAACATGGTCCTTCTTGCTATATGTAGTTTATTGTATATATGTGTAATAACTTAAATGCATATATAAAGGTAAAAAAAATAAAATTAAAAAATATATTTTTTAAATTATTGGAAAAATTTGGGCATATTTTAATTATACTTAGTCTAATTCCCAAACCAACATACCTAAAAATATTGTATGAAATTCCTATTTTAATAACAATTTTGTTTATTTCTTGATTAAAATCAGCAGACTACCTTATTAAATATTTTAGTGTGTCTATAAAGGTAGTGAGGAAACTGGTGGTATGCTCAAAGAGGCTAAGGAAAAGATTTATGAAATTACCCAACCTTATTGTTCAGTGTTTAGCGAGAAGCAACCAATCTGGTGCCCACTGTTTGTACAGGATTGAAATGGCATCTAGTTCCTAGCAAATGAATGGTGAGTCTGTGAGGCATAGCTCAAGGAGCAGTGTCTTGGAATCTGTAGTCATTAGAAATCAAGTTTCCGTTCTGCACTTTGCCAGTTGCATAAAAACGGGGCCCTTCTGGGCACTTTAGTGTCCTCCTCTCAAATGTAAGAGCATGGTGACAATCAGACTATAAACGGAATATAAAAATACATGAGGATATAAACAGATGTTGATATGCTAAATGAACTTTGAATTATATGAATAATATTTGTGATGACAGTGCAGTTGTTTCCTACTTTTTCTTCATTTTGTAATATTATCACATAAATAAAAATGTGTGAAAAATCATTTTGAGGTCATTTTATAAATGTGACACTTTTGAGCATTATTGTCATCCCAAGTCATAAACCAAGATTCCCTGTCCATCATTAAGATTATTTTACTTTAGACAAATACCAAACATTTATGAATTTTTCTCTTCTCAACAGAACGAGACAATGTTTTCAAATTTTGGTAGAGATATTTAATAACTAAAATTTGTATTTGAATGTATTTCTGATAATAAATTTAACATGTGATTCATTTTACTAAAGCAACTTTCTGTTAATTTTTGTCCACAATAATTCTGATAACCACAGTCCTTCTAAATTTAGAATAAGTGTAAGGAAATGCCTTGATCTTCCAATTATGGAAAACATAAAGATGCTTGTATACTTTGACGTTGACCACGTTGCTACTTTGAATAGGTTATGAAAATGTGGTAAGGAGCTTGGGATGTAAGTCAGTGGGTAACAGCACTGTTGTGCGAAGATAAGAACCTACGTACGAAACGCCCAGCATCTACACCAAAAATTAGGCATTGCTATGTGCGACAGTAACCACCACAGCGGGGGTAGAGAGAGGAGGACCACTGGAGTTCCCTGGCTTCAGGACTAGCAAAATGGCAAGTTTCAGTGAGAGAATCTCTGAAGGGAACAAGGAGGCGATGGACAGAGCATGACTCCTGCGTCCTCTTCTGGCCTCTGCATGAAGATTGTGCTGACCTACACACAGAAGTGTATATATGCATATACAACACAAAAGAAGAGACATGGATTAGGACCTTTTTAATGTCCTAATGTGTCATGTTTGATGATCAGAAATAGGATACTGCACCCTGGTTGCATTGTGCATTAAAAAAAAAATTACTTCACTCTCTGAATATTTTAGTGAGTACTGTGCAAAAGCAATTTCTGATGTTCATTTTATCTCTAAATCTCTATAACATTCATCATATATCTTCATTAGTGACACTTCAAAAGAAGAGTAAATAATAATATAGACTCAATAATCATTTTGACCATAAATGACAAAGGGAGATGTTAAAATTTAATTTTGATTTGATCCTGTAGGATCCTGATATAGATTAAATCTTTACAATTTTGTACTTAATTTTGTAATTCATTGCCTAGGTTTCTAATTAAATGTTCTCAGTACTTCATTTAAAGGACCCATTCCCCACATTCCTCTTGATTAGTAGGAGAGAATCAATGAGAATTGATCCAATTTGTAGAACACAATTCTCATATTGATAGTAGTTTGTATTCATTTGCTTTCCCCTAATCTTTTATTAATGGTCATCTTCAAAATGTCAATTAATGCCAAAGTGTGGGGCAGTGATAATTCAAATCTATAAAGAAACCAGCTTAACACTTTACAGTAGACCAAAGAGGAGACTTTTATGTTTAATGTAAATTCTATGAGGTGAATCCGCCTCAGTGGAACATGGCAACAGAAGGACGTGCAGGTGGCAAATATTCTAATGTTTGATGAATTACAAAACCAATTGAAATTGTTGATATAAACAAATGAAACCCCTAATTGATTTGTGCATTTTTATCTATCTATCTATTTGAGACATCTTCTTACTATGTAGTCTTAGCTATTGTGGATCTTTCAATGTAGATCAGGATGGCCTCGAACTTACAGAGATCTGCCAGGCTCTGCCTCCAAGCCCACCTTTGAAACTCCAAGTCTGAACATCAGAGCTTCTTTTTTCCCCTTGGGCATCTACATTTCCGTACTCTTACACTGTTTACCAAGGTATGGTGAGAAACCTAGAGAAATATGAGCCATATACCAGAACTCATAGGCGCTTTAGCCCTAGGAAAATAGCCATCTTCCTGCAAGAGGGAAGGATAAGTGTCAGTGCATCATTCCATCAGTGCACTCCAGACTTGCTTAGACCACATGATCTTCCAACCACACTTGCACTTTTTATGTTTCCATAGTAGATGAATTACTCACATGTGCTATATTCTTTCTCTAGATCCTCACACAGTATTTTTCTCCATTATTGGAAAGTCAGAAACAGGATGGTGCCTCATCATTTAATTTTTCTACCTGTATAGTCTAATAATAATAGATATTGTTATCTGTACATTGTATGTTGGGTCTTAAGTTCAACGCATTCAAGTCAAACCTGGCTTGTTTAAAGTGAAACTATGCTATACCACACAATTGTCTTCCCATTCTTAGACATCTACTATGGTGAGACTAGGTTTGACTGTTGAATTAAAGTGGTGACTCTATATTGCAGCCATTATCAAAGTATATTTTTCCCTTACAGTTAGAAAGTGATTTCTGAAGTGCTACTTTGGTACTGAGAAATCTACAGTTCTGTAACCTCATTCCACCAAAAAGATTTAGAGCTAGTTGTTGCTAGATAGACAATACAAAGTTCCAGTTGGGCAAGAATAATTTCATGCGGGAGCTCTGTTCTGAAATACAGTGAATAGTTATCAACAACGGACATGCTCTTGACAATCTCTGAGCACATATTCAATCTGTTTTAAACATGAATGTGTTAATTTGCCCTATCAAGCAATTTTAAAATGTAGAAATGCTTACATTTTGTAGCATAAAATAAATTACATACATAAAATTTTTTCCATAAATCAAAATGTTGACTGAGTTGTACTTAAACACACAAAGTTTATTAGAAAATACCAATTTATAGTGTTTATCTCTTTTATAGTTTTATTATAAAACATGTCAAAGACTTTTATATATAATCTTATATGTTATGGCTTCGAGTATTATATACAACCTCACATCCAGCAGATAATGGTAAGCAACTAAATTTTTATACATACCAAGGCTAGTATTTATGAAAGCTAGAGTGAGCTGTTGTTTTCCAGGATACTGGCATTTACTGAATTATAAAATAATGAAAATATCGTGTACATTTAATATAGATAACACAAACGGGGACCCTAGGAAAAAAACTATGTCGAAGGGACAGTTGATAAGTATCACATTTACTAATTGAAAATATGAAATTTCTTGGAATAGACATGAAGTTGAATTGGCCGTGGACTATGATTAGGCTGTTGGTAGAGCATTCACATGAGCAAGATGGAGGCTGTATTCACTTACAAACCCTACTAGGTTTGGTCTAGATGGGGGCATCCACAGAGAAGGCAAGATGAAAAATTCAAAGTCCAGAGAACTATAAAACATGAGAATTTAAGAAGTCTGGGAAGTGAAAAGGCAGCCGTTCAATGAGCACTAGTGTGGTCTATCCTCACCGATTAGAACTGAAGTTGAGGAACAGAGAATCAAAATAGCAGATTTGTTCTTAGCCATCAAATGAAAAACAAGATTTCATAACAATGAACCTGTTGCTGTGGAAGTTAGTGAACACGAGATAGGTACTAATTTCCCAGAAGGTAGGTATCAGACAGGAATTGGTCATGGGGATCTACTCACCTTGTTTTCAACCTTGGATGCTTCTGATTTTTATGGTTCAAACTTCCTTTTTTATCTCACAAAATACTTCATATCTAATATAGGCTCACCAGAGAGATAGAGCATACAAAAACATCTGAGTTCATTTATAGTACTTTCCCTCCAGTACATGACACTAGTAGAGAAATGCTTTTTTGTTTCACTTTCCAGTTGTTTTTTACTTAGAGCTAGTCACTTAAGTAAAAGTTGCCTTCATTAATTCATCTACTATCTTCAGTTCTGTGTAAGAATAAAAAAATAAAAGTACCTAACCTGGGGAGTTTACATTTTCATCTGATTAATGAAAGCCAAAGTTCCCAGTACCAACGCAGTTATAAAAAATATGGAGGCTTAAATCAACAAACAGTAGCTACACCCTCTTGAACTTAGGCCTGCAGGACCCTAAACCCTGAGTCTACAGAAGGACCCTCCTTCAAATATGCTAAAACAAAATAACCTCTCACCTCTTAATCTTCTAGCCTGTGGCTCAATAATCAATACTACTTAACAACACAAAAACATAAGTTTCCATCTTTTTGACTCAACCTTCAGCCTCCAGCTCACACAGAGTGAGTCAACGGGGCATTTTATATTACTGTTATCTTTTGACAAGAAGGAGGAGAAAAGAGAAAAATTAGTGAAGTTAGAAAGAATGCCACCTTCTGTTTCCTTTAGGCCCAGCATGTCTTTAATTAAAGGCAGTTTGAGATAGCCAGGATGGGCTTTGTAGATATGGTAAAATTGATTTATTAATGCACAGTCTAATCTTTCCTAAGCCTAAAAGGAGGCCCTAGCACGGTAGGTAGAAACAAGGAGGTAAGTTTACAAAGCACTAAGGATAAGTTAAGAGGTAGATGAAGGTTTTTTTTTCCTTTAAGTAGATTTAGGCAACTCATTTCAATGATAATGAACTGACTGGTCTTTTTCCGTGGACTTTAGGAAAATATTCACATTTCCAGAAAGGCATTAGTAACAAAAATATACAAACCCATATAGCACAATTTATAATTCCAAGTAAACAAACCAATTTAATTCACTCCTAGATTTAGAAAAAAAATTGTTATCATGTTTTGAACAAAATAATTAGGAATAGTGCAAGCACTTTAAATAAACTAAGTATCTCTTCATAATTAAGTGCAGGGTTTGCCTTGACTATCTGTGCTTGTTACTAAAACTAATTAATTTCTTTAAACAATATTTGAAGAATCAGAATTGCACCCTTCCCTAAAAGCCTTCTAGTATACATGAAGGACATTTTTTACTCGTCTCTCAGTGTCAGCCTCTTATTTGTTTAACCCCTTAAGTGAGGTTACCCGGTTTGTGGTCCAGCACTGAAATAACTTAATACTGCCCCAAATAACCAAATGAGATCTGCTTCGCAGTCTGTCTAATGGAGAGAACACACGGCTCTGACCTAAGAAGTTCATGCATCTCACAAAGTTAACAAGCTGGAAGGCTAGAGAGCGGACAGCTCAGTGCCTGACCATTTCCAAAGTCACTTTTGAGAATAAACATGACAAATCCATCCCCAGAGAGAGAAAGGATAGGTAAAGAAAAATGAGCATGCCCCCCTTTTTTCTGCACGGACCCAAACCCTTCTCTTCCCATGGTAACCAGAACAGTTTCATCCTTGGACACTTGTGGTAGGGAATATAAAGAGGAAGAAAGTGAGTGTGAACAGTAAATAACTGGCAAAACCTCCTTGAGGACTTGTGATAGACTTCTTATTTCTTGTCTAAAACGCCCAAGCCATCCCTGAATGGCTCTGTTTAAGACAAAATGTGTCGCCCTAACTGGGAACAAGCAGGGATACAGAATTAATGATGCCTGTGATATTCCTAGAGGGACATTACCTGTGTGTGCTTGCTGCCTCGTTTGTAAGTGACTCACTTTCTTTCCTCCGCTAACAGCTGCTCCTCCCCACACAAGGCAGAAGAATCCTCTGCAGATGCTGTTTAAGGCAATAAAAGCCTCCAGAGCAGGGCAACCTGAATGACCTATGACTCCACATGATTTGAGTTAGAATCTGTAGTCTTTATTGTTTCTCTGTCTACTTACCAGCAGTGAAGCAATAGGTAGTTTATGGGTCGAAGTTATCTGGCACATGTAGATCCAACACATAACAACAGCATCCCTGGAATGCTGTTACTCACAGACCATCATCGGCTCTTGATATCAGACCTAAGTGTTGCATCCACCTCATCTCTAAAACGCTGCATAAGATGTAAATGCGCAACTTAAAAAAGCACTGCTTTTTCTTGAGAAAATTAAGAATACATAGATGATAATGCTTATATGGGGAGGGGTTCAATATAGACTCTGAGAAACCTGGAATGCCTTTACGTATTCAAAGGAAAAATATTCCAAGTTAGGATCTATTTTACCCAGCCACTCACTCAATTTTTCCTCAGTCCTATTCTAGGAGAAATTGTTGTCCTCCAAAGACATAGGGTGTACATCGCTTTCCTTACTGTTTTCTCGCGGGGGGGAGAAAAAGAGCATTTTTATAATATCAGTCTCCTTCTGCCTCTACAAGATCCTTACCCACTCCCTCCTGCTCTCATCTGAAGTACAGTCCCGGGAGTCTGTAATTGCCAGGAGATGAAGCGATGATGGGGAGTGATCACAGTCAATAGCTTTGATTAACAATAAGGTAGAAAATTAGCAATGCTAGCATCCAGGCACCCTGCCCTCTCCCTCCTCCATATGCTCCCTCAGTCATGCTGGCGGCCTCACACAGGGCAGTCGGAGCACTCCTCCAGCTTTGAAGTAGTGCAGCAAAGGTGCAAGCAGTGCCGAGAATTAGGGAAATTAAGGGGAAGAAGGAACAGGAAGGATGGTGCTGGGACCAGCACAGGGCTCACTGTGCTGCAGGGCTGGCAAGGAGGATGTGTGCCGTGTGTTGTCCTTGTGTGTTTTCCTGTCTCGCGTGGATTTACTTGTGTCTGGCCATGCTGTGATCGAAATGGCAACTACTGTTACTTCTGTGACCCCATCAGCAGCTCTGGTGTTGTTTCCGACAGACCCTGAGGACCTAGAGAGGGCCAAGGACAACGGGACGCCGGCCCCCACCTCTGATAATGATGACAATTCGCTGGGCTACACAGGTAGAGTGCCTCTTTCCCAAATGCCACCTTCCTCCTGAACTGCTTTCACCTCCATCCATCATCAGCCACCTGTGCGAAATTTCCTAACCACCTCCTCTTCCAGCTCCCAGCCACAAGCCACTCCTTGTCCTCCTTTTCCAGACTTCACTCTGTCCTTGCAAAGTCTTAACTGCAAGTGTAAATACACGGGAGAGCGGAGCGGTGCATTAAAGCTCTAGTGGTTGTCTATTTTTAATAGAAAAGAAAGTTTAACGTTCTGAACCTTGGATGTCATAACTTACCTTGAAAGGACACGTTTTTAGAGACTAAATATTTCATTAAATTAGCTTGAGCAAAAGGTAAGGCAACCTACAAGTGGTTACGTTTCAAAATTAGCTGCACTTTTAAGCAAACTCCTAAACGTGACACAATTCATAATGACAAACGCGTATGTCTGGGTTTTGTTTGGATGAGGCATTGTTATCTTGACAAGCAATCACTGCTGAAGTAGATACATGTAGACATCAGCACAAAAGTACAGATTAAGTTAATGTATCTGGGAGTAATTTACATAAAAAAATATATAAGAATGATCATTCTTAAAATACGAGAATGTTCCTGGCATAATTTCTAAGTGGAGTTAGTAGTCTAATTGGGTAAATGACACAATTACAATCTCTGGGATAATTTGACTGAAACTTTAGACAAGAATAAAGAATAGAAGCTACCACTTGAAGTCTATTGAATCGGATAACAATATAATAGAGGGCTGGTAGGCTAGAGGCTTTATTATGTCCTTACTGTGGTGCTTGTGGACAGGGCTTTCCACAGAGACTGCTGGGCTGTGTGCTGGCGTAGGTTAAAGAGAGGAGGAGTCCAGTGGAGGAGAGAGACAAGAGAGGATTTTTCTGTGTCTTTACAGTCTTGCACAGGACTGCTAAACAGAGTGTGCCAGGGAACACATTTCACATTATTATAAAACAACATGCTGACAATTCACCTTAGAAACATCTTCTCTGTCTTCATAAAAATATTCTTCTTCACCTCTTGCCCCAGTGTCTGCTTTTGAGCACTTGGAATGAAAACTAAAATCAACGCCTTTGTTAACAATTGAGCATGTGTGTGTGTTTCTCTGTTTCTGAGGCTTCTTCATTCTCATTTTCCTCCTAAGCATAGAGAGCAAATGGCTTAAGTGACCAAAGTTTATGTGATGGTAAGTTTGTGATTTTCTTCCAGAAATGTAGCAAGAGAAAGAGGTCCTGATTACATCTTTAATATCACACACAAAGTGGAGTAGTTGGTGTTTGTGAAAGAAGGAATCAAAGATAGGGTTCCTTTTGGGGTATTCTCATCAGCACAGTCCTCCTCCTTGGCCTGGCTCTGCTGGATAAACTGTATTGTTTAGATATATTAACAGCATTTGTTCTTTGACTTCTATAGACTTCCTGGATGTTGTGTATAAATCATGTTACAGCACTGAATTAAGATCACTTGCATAACAAAACATGCAATGCTAAAAGCTCCATTTAAGTATTTTTATTTCTATGTATTTTCCCCCTTGAGGGATATCATAGTTAAATTAATGTGGAGCAATAAACCTAAAGAGTTATATTTATTTCCTACAAGGGAACAAATTAAAGCAATAAAATTATTACAAAATGAATAAAAGTTAATCATCTTTTTCTTGAGACCATAACTGATTCCATTATTTGTGAAGCAAATTTACTCATATAATTTGTTATAGGAAATTCTTGAAAATTCAAGAACTCTTTTATGCTCTGTGAATTAAACACATACCTTGTGTATCTTTTATTTAAATATTGATTTATTCTTTTTTACTCATTAAAACTGCTACTGAAATTGATAGGAAAATAAAGTAAAAAGGATGTTTTAGCCACTTGATATTCATGATAAAAAAGATATCAATGGACCTCAAGGGTGAGATAAGAATTCAAAACATTGCTTGGCATTAGCTACAGCCTTTTATATCTTTTGTATAGATGTGTGTGAGAGAGAGAGAGAGAGAGAGAGAGAGAGAGAGAGAGAGAGAGAGAGAGAGAGAGGCTGGAGTCCTTATGTATTAAAGAGCATTTGTTCATAGCAAAGTGAGATGTCCCATTTGACAGAAAGAACTTTGTATACTTAATCTAAATTATCTTTGGTTTTGAACATCCAGAGTTCAGTGACCATGGATGTTTCAGTAAGAACAATTCAAGAAACAAAGCATACATATTAAGCAACATAGAAATTAAGCCATTAGTTTGAAGTAGTTTCAGAGCAAACACCTTTTAAACTTAATCACAAAAACTATCAGGAACTGTGCATTAGCACTTTATTTTGTACAGCATTTCTAACTGCCAGTGCAAATATGTCAGGTGTTTATTTTAGTGTATGCTTGTTTATTTTATTCAAGTGGCAAATGAGGATTCCCCAGTATTTTATATGCATATGTTAAAAGTAATATACACAGATTTGAAGGATGGGTTTAGGGCACACAAAACAATCCCTTAAAATAGCCATGAGCTTAAAATTTAAATTCACACTTATGCCCTTTTCCCTGTTTAGTTTTGAGCATTTTTAGGGGTGTAGTATTCACTTCACCTAGTTTGTCACACTAACACTTTCTCTGGCACACAAATCATTTGGTAACATCACTGTCAAAATGGCCTGTCTTAGACTCTCTGGATCTCTTGTTATACACATGAATTTATGATTTCATTAACAATCTAGTTAACAACTGTTAATCTCTTTTACTAGTTGCCTTCTATATAATATGCTGGGTTTATCTAAATTGTTGAAGTGATTTACTTGAGAGAATTGGGTAGAGTAGAAATGTGGAGTTTAGGGGCAGGAATATATTGATTTCTCTTTTCCTTATCTGTAGCTAATGATATAAGGCTATGTAATGTTTTCAAATATTTCAGTTTCACTCTTAGTGATCAATAAATGCAAAGCAATTTCTAAGGTGGCACAGTGGTGGGTTATTAAAGTGGACTTGTGCATTATTTATAGTGAAATAGCCCATTTCCTGTTTAACCAAGCATGGCATAAATATTAGGGGTTATTTAACAGTTCACAGCATAGAGCCTTTGTCACAAGAACAAGGTAGCCAGGGTTTCAAATTAGCACTTTATAGGACCAGACACAATCCCACAGAAGCTGAATATTTAATAATCAATGACAATTTTGAAATTTCTCAAGAGTACATTGGTATTTGATTATACAAAATCTAAATATTGTTCATAATAGGAAAAAATTAATGTGTATAAGAATATTTAAATTTCTGAAATATAGATATACATCATCATTGTGAAACTTTCAATCATAAATAAATCTTATCCATAAGTAAATATTTAAAATTAAGTGGGAGTTAATATTCCCTATAGCATTTATGATATGGTTAGAAAGCAGTAATTAGAAAAGAAACCAAGTTTCAACCACATTTTGCATAAGAAAAAAATCTGTAAGTTCCAAGTATATAGTGTTCTTTGTTCCCATCTCAGCATAATAAGTCAAAGATTAATATCCCCATTGCTACAGATAACGGGTCTTACTGCTTCTTATTAGCATATTAGAAAATTCAAAGTTGAATATTTAAAAGCAAAAAATAATCATCAGGATTGTGTCAATGTCAAAGTAAAATCTAACCAAGAATTGGCAGGAATGTCCAGGGAATTTCAAAGTCCTCCACCCCTTGATATCACATCCATGTCATTTCTTTAAGAGAAAGACAAAAATATATGTTCCCTTTTATAGAAAAGAGATATCATCATCAAATTATATGTTATCCTGAAGAAACACAAATGGGATCCGCAAGCCGTATTCTTCGATCTCTACTGTGAAGTATTGCATGACAATGGTGTTGATCTTAGGTATTCTTCTGTTTGTCTGTGTGTGTGTTTGTGTGTGTGTGTCTGTCTGTCTGTCTGTCTATCTGTCTATGTTTATATGTGTGTGTGTATGTGTGCATGTACATGTGTGTGTTTATATGTCTGTGTGTGTCTGTGTGTGTCTCTGTGTGAGTCTGTGTGTATATATGTGTGTGTGCCTGTGTGTATGTGTGCGTGTACATATGTGTGTGTGTTTGTGTGTGTATGTATGTGTGTATGTGTTTGTGTATCTGTATGTGTGTTTATAAATGTGCAAATGCACATGAGCCACAGTGGTCATATGAAGATTACAGGGCAAACTCTGGTGTAGGGCTTCACCTTCCACCTTGTTTGGGACAGGGTTTTTGTTTGCCATTATGTATGCCAACACAGCTGGCCTACAAGCTCCCAGTAATTGTCTTGTCTCCACTTTCTACCTCACAGTAAGATGTCTGGGACTACAGACACATGCTTCTATACCCAGGCTTACTTCGATTTTCTGGATTTGAACCCACACTTGGAAGTCAAGGGCATTCTTGTCTCCATACATTCTTAATTTCACAATTTCACAGGTAAAATCAAATAAAAAACTCCATTTTTGTTATGCGAACTTTTTATTTAGGCACTGATATAAAAATGCATTTGTAATTGTTTTCTGTGCAATGGACAGTTTTAGGAGCACTTTATAGGCAGCAACTCCTTGCTCACATTACTTACACCAATTATGTGGGAGGTCTGCTTCAATTCTCTACAAGAGAATTAACCCAAAATTAATAATATATAAGCTTCATAGCACCTTTAAGTGAAATGAGGTTGAGTCTTTTAGCTACATATGTGCATTTGGTTACAAATTAAACAGTTGAGCAATGCTATAGTAGACACCCAGCACCCACTGGGGTAGCTTACAGCCTCTTATAATCCCACTTCCAGAGAAACCAGCATCCCCTTCTAGTGTCCATGGACTTCTGCGTGCATCCTGTATACACACAGACGAGCATCTGCAGAGACATTTACACTGAATAAAATAAATATTAAAAATAAAAAGATAAACTTGTAAAAACTTGATTTGGGTAGGAAAGTCCCATGTAATGGCTCTTAAGAAGTAACTTTGAGTTAAACTTTTGAATATTCACTGTTAAGTTTTAAAAAATATATTCAAATGCTACACAGTTTCAGTGTGCCTTGGTTAAGTAACATCTTCCAAAAGGGTAAAGTATGTGTGTACTCTTTCAGTAAACGTGTATCCACACACATTGATGCTGTACACAAACACTTGAGATTAGAATTATGACCTGGAAACATTGATGGATGAAGTCTCATAAGGCTCCACCCCTAGATGATGAATTACATCAGTTAATGACTGCTGTGGGAGAGACAGAGAGACTCGGCCTGCTCAGGAATCAAGACCTCTGACTAGTGATCCAATCCCAAGCAGTGATCAAAACACATATACAAGGGAGTCACATTGAATGAACTCAGCATCTTGCATCTATAAAGGGGTGTGTGTGTGTGTGTGTGTGAGTATGTGTGTGTGTGTGTATGTGTGTGTGTGTGTGTGTGTGTGTAAAACATAATTTAAAAATCAGTGACCAGGAACTCCAGTAGAGACTGATGTGTGATGAGGCGGAGGAAGGAGAGCATCAGGGTATTATGTAAATACAGTACTCATATATGAAATAACACATACAAAAGGAATTTAGAGCAAGGCCTGATCGCAGATGTCTTTAATTCCAGCACTTGGAAGGCTTCTGCAGGAGGGTCTCTAAGTCCAAGACCATCTTGGTCTACAGGGTGAGTTCCAGAACAACTAGGAAAACAGAAAAAGCCTGTCTTAAAAAACCAAACAAACAAACAAACAAACAAAAATTTAAGGGAAAAATTTAAATATAAATAACTTTTGCATTATAACATCTACAGCTCATTGACAAATCTGAAAATCCTGTGAGAAACCTCATTTATTCTTTAATTATGTGAGTAAATTAACATTGAAGCTGAACCATTTTGTGCCTTGACAGCAGAATGTGGCTTTGAAATGACTCTTTTTTTTTTGTATTTTATTTTTTTTCCTTTTTTATTAATTTATTCTTGTTACATCTCAATGGTTATCCCATCCCTTGTATCCTCCCATTCTCCCCTCCCTCCCATTTTCCCCTTATTCCCCTCCCCTATGACTGTTCCTGAGGGGGATTACCTCCCCCTGTATATGCTCATAGGGTATCAAGTCTCTTCTTGGTAACCTGCTGTCCTTCCTCTCAGTGCCACCAGGTCTCCCCCTCCAGGGGACATGGTCAAAGGTGAGGCACCAGAGTATGTGAGAAAGTCATATCCCCCTCTCCACTCTACTGTGGAGAATGTTCTAACCATTGAATAGATCTGGGTAGGGGTTTAAAGTTTTATGGCCTGTATTGTCCTTGGCTGGTGCCTTAGTTTGAGCGGGACCCCTGGGCCCAAATCTGCCTATCATAATGTTCTACTTGTAGGCTTCTAGGACCCTCTGGATCCTTCTACTTTGCCATTCTCCCATGCTTCTCTCATCTAGAGTCCCAATAGAATGTCCTCCCCTCTGTCTCAGTTTCCTGGTAAGTGAAGGCTTTCGTGGGACATGCCCCTTGGGCTAATATGCAGATATAAGTGAGTATACCATTTGAGTCTTTCTGATTCTGGGCAGAAGATGCTCCAGCACACAACAAGAAAATTTGCTCAACCATGTTCATAGCAGCCTTATTCATAATAGCCAGAACATGGAAACAGCCTAAGTGTCCATCAGTAGAAGAATGGATAAAGAAACTGTGGTACATATACACTATAGAATACTATTCAGCTATTAAAAACAAGGAATTCCTGAAATTTGTGGATAAATGGATTGAGCTAGAAATGATCATAATGAGTGAGTTAACCCAGAAGCTGAAATGACTCTTTACTCATCTAGAAAGACAAGTGCTAGGGCCCTGGCCAGAGTGTAATCTCCGCGCTGCACAGAGTCCTCTACAAATTACACTCCTTTTATTTCAGTCTTCTGGTTTACAGAAAGGAAATAATATTTACAATTTCTCTAGTTTCTCTTAAGTACCAAAAGAGAGTTAGCTAACTTTTCCCAATTTCTTATGTTTACAAAGATGTTTAATCACCAATAACTTCCCTCCGTTGAGGCAGACAATTAACTGGCCCTTAGAATGCTGCAAAGAAATTCTTCTAAATGTATAGTATGTTTCATTAATTTCTTCCAAATTTCATAGATTGACTTTTGACCATATATATTCCCCTCATCCTCATAGATCTGCTCCCTCTCCCTTTAATTCCCCATATTACTGTCCTCCACCCACATAGACAAAGAAACTACCAGATCAGTTGCCAGTTGCCACTCCAGCTATTCCTGAGAAACTGGAGTAGATTATGCCAAATAACAGGTAAAACCGAAATTTACCACAGAAGCAGCACAGCAGTTCATATCTCACATAAGCTTCTCATGCCAGAGGGACTGCGCTGCACAGCCGCTCCGCTTCCTCCGGCTATGAGGTTTAGCATCTTGACATCGACTTACATAGTTGCAGCAGCAACTCACCATACATTGGCTTTCCAGTCACATGGGCACTCCTAATTTCAACCTAGTAGAGACTAGACCTCTAGTATGGCTCTTAGAAAAGGGGATCCTAGCAATACTGTAGTCTAACCAGTAACCGTGGCTAGACGAGCAATGTGTGTCATGAGTTCCATCATTTCTTCAAACACTCCACACTGGGACAGACCCTTAATCTCAGTCATAAATCACCCACATGGCCATGTACTGAGCACACTAAAGGCTCAGTTGCTCCTCCCACTGTCACCGAGCCTGCCCTTATTCCCTTCCTTCGATTATTTACTGAAAGACATTATTCCTTCAGACTCAGTGCTGTATGACAGTACCTGACACATAACAAGGTGCCTGATGTCAACTACAATCTGAATTAACATTCATTCTCAGAAAATCCATTCTACTGAAGAAAAGAAGCACTTCTGCATCCCTATGAGAAAGAATTAAGTAGAACTTTGTGACTTGCATGGACACCATGCTACTGTCCTGTACTAATGTCTTCTAAACCATTCTCATCATAGGCAGCCTGACCAATCAGTTCTCTTGGTGGCCGTTTGGTTCTTAAAAGGAATACCAAGGATTTTTTCTGGTGCATGATTTGTACTCCTGCTATCTTTGGCAGGTTTTTCATAAGCCAATCATAAATGCAGTGTTGAAGAAAAACTTAAACGACATTTACAGACTATTACTGCCTATCTGCATAAAGCCTCCTATGTAATACAAGCCTATTTAGAAGAATTCACCAAAAGTTTATGCCCTCAGAGTTCAAAATAGTTTCTGAGGGTCCATTTCATATCTTCATGCAATAATTGCCTCCAGCACATTTTTTTAACTTCCATTTTATAATAGGCAAGCATCCTCCCATCTTGTTACCCACTATTACTGACCCATTGTAGAATATTTCCAGGAAAAGTATGCTTGAAAATAGATTTCCCCCCTTAAATAGTCTATCCTGGTTATGATTTTCTCTCCTTCTATGCCTTCAAGTTCCTCCCAAAACCTTCTCATTTGAATCCACCTCTTTTCTGTACCTCATTAGAAAACAAGCAGGCTTCTAATGGATAATACCTAAATAAAATAAAATAAAATTAGCATACCAGAGTAGGACAAAACAAACAAATAGAAGAAAATGAGCTGAAGAAAAAGTACAAAACAAAAAGAAAAACAAAAGTAGATACAGATACAGAGACCCATCCATTTGCACACTCAGGAACCCCATAAGAACATACATACACAAAGGACCTTCTACATAATAGAAATGTAAAATAAGCTAAATATTGTAAAGCCTTGACATGGCTTGAGACAAGAAACCTCCAGTGATAGCATTCGGTTCATTTTCTGTTGACCTTCTGCTATTGATTGTGCAGCCTAACCTTAAGAGTACTTCTTTGCCAAGTGAGACTCCCTTGGAGAAAACTAAATATTCATCTGCAAGTAGTTATCAGTTGGAGATCGCTTCTGGGTTAAGGATAGAGCCATATGTCCACTTCTCTTTCCAGCTCTTGTACTTCATTTGGTGTAGACCAGGAAGGCCTTGTGCATGCTGCCTCAGTTGTTAGTTCATATATGAATTCAGCCTGCTGAATTAGAAAGCCTTGGTGTCCTTCACCCACCCCTGTCTCTTTCTGCCTCTTCTTCCCTATGCTTTGAGGGGAGGAATTTGATGAAGACATTACATTTAGTGCAGAGTGTTCTAAGGTCTCTCACTGTAATATGTCTGACTGTGAGCCTTTGACTGTGTCACCATCTGCTGCAGAAGGAAGCTTCTCTGATAATGACTGAAGAAAGCATTGATCAGTGAGCATCACAAGATGTCATTAGGAGTCATTTTATTGCTATGTTTTTGTTTGTTTGCTTGCCTTTAGAGAAGCAGTAGTTGGCTTTGCTGTAGGTCTCTGGACTGTCTATCTAGTCTCTGGTTGTTAGTCACTTTAGGAGTGTCAACTGTGACCAGTAGATTACGTTAGTCAATATATCTGTTGTCCTTAATGCAACATTTTTGTGTTTCCAGGACTTTCTGAATGCCAGCCTTATTCTACCTAGTAGTCCTATTGTATGTTGTCAAGTTTCAGTGCAGATCTAACTTTACAAAGAGCCAGATATCACCCAGACAAGATCCACATGCTTGGTGGAGTTCCCTGCGTAAGTGGTTCAAACCAATCTCACCCCTCACAGAGTTACAAGACGGAAGCAACATATCAAAGGGTCGTTATATTAGAAAAATGTGATCTTGCTCTTAGCGTTCTATTCAATGACTTGAACACAAATTGACAGAAAGGCTATATTCCACATTAACACAATTAGATTTCCTAAACATGGAGCCCAAGAGCAGAACCTCCTTGTTACATAAATTGGATCTGCAAAACAGCCTTCTTTGCTCTGGGTCATATGCAAAAGTGAAAGCCTTATGGTTCAGTTCATTAAATAAAGAAATAACTTATCCTCTTATAGTGTGCACTTCTTCCTGAATTCAAAAGTAACAACAGACATATTTTCTGGGAAACAAATGTCAAAAAACAACCACTTATTTGAACTTTGTGGAAAATATCCTGGACTCCACTAAACTCACAGACAGTAGACAGTACTCTATAAAACTTTGTGAGGATTGCCTGCCTCCCCCTTTCTGATATCCATGTACCTGTGCAATGTAAGCAAAGCAACTGTTGTTCCTGCTAATCAAGATATAAGACTATCAAAAAGGTAGTCAGGGATGAAGATACATGGAATCCCCGGATAACCAGGACTTGGGATTTAAAGCAAACAGAGTTTAGTTTGAGTCTTTTGCAATGAAATCTCTCCAAAATCTTATGAGCAACAGTCCTTGGCCATTCTCTAAGGTCTGCCTCTCTTCTCAAGCAGAACAAAGTTCAGTGGAGCTAAAATAGAATTCATATGCACTGTGCATGTTTCTATTCAATGTTGGCCCTGTTGGCTTATATTTTCAGAGATATAGTGTTTCGTTTACTTCCATTGTATATTTTATGGGGGGCGGAGTGGGAATTCTAAGGACAAGATACTATTAAAATTTGGGTCAGGGACCACGTGTTCAGTGGTTAGAAAGGTACTCCTAATAGAGACGTTCAGGACACTAGCAGGTGAACATAATGAAATGAAACTTTTTACAGGTGGAAGCAAGTAATGTTCCAGATGACTAGATATTAATGATCTCTATGGTAGTTCTCTTCCCTCATATTTACAGAGGAATTGGATTCCATTGGAAACATTAAAAAAGAAAATGATCGTGTTTAATATGATGGCATTCTATAGTTTTATTCAAACCACCAATTCTGTTCTTTATTACAAAGCTCCTGTGAGCTCAGTAGGGGGATGGAAATCCATACTCCAACAATATGTACTATTGCTTTTCAGTACACAACTCACATCAGATATTTGTACACCAGTCTTCAAAAGAATTTTCACTTGAAATGTAATTAGGTCATTATAAGCCCCAGGCATTTCAGTTGTAGGGAAGCATGTGCATTCAACCACAGCAAAATGTTCTCTGGATTCTACTAACTGATAAAAAGACAATTTTCATCTTGAGTGTATCTTAACTTCTGCCATTTGGCCTTGACTACACACACTGAACTCATTGCTAACTTCAAGGACAAGGGCTTCCTCGCTGTACTCTTGAAATATAAAAATCTACAATATTTTCCATGGATATAGCAGCCATTTGCCAAGAAGCCCAGTGTTTCCAACTGTCCATTAAAAGCAATGCTTTCTGAGTCCTCCCTTGTAGAGACTTGGAGAATAGGTAACTATGTCACAAATGACCAATTCACTCAAACATTTCTATTTTTCTACATCAGTGCTAACCGGTTGAAGTGTAAGGCCAGATGTAAGCCACATGTACAATTCTAAATTTTCTAGCATCCAGATTTTAAAACAAACTAAAAAGAAACAAGTAAAACGGCTTTCCAACCCTACATTTTGTTTAACTTAATATGGCCAAGATGTCACCCTTTCAACATGGAACCAATAAAAAGAGGTAGAGTTGAGATGCTTCACTCTTCCTTTTTGCACAGTTTTACACTTCAAAACATCTTATTTGGGACTTGACGCACATCAAGTGCCTGATACCACATGAGTTCCTCCCCTTCTCAATGCCAAGGAATTTCTGGCATCTAGGCCTTATTTACTAAAAACATTATTTGGGTCTTAGTTTCAGTTGATACCAAGGACACAGACAGAACCACTTCCAGCTGCTCAAACTAACTGTTGAATCAAACTCTGTTCTGCATGCCAGAACCTTAGGAAATGCTGGTTGAACACTTTTAAAATGCTACTCCCATTGATAACTCTTCAGGTTTATGTTAATCCAATTTATCAAACACTAGAAAGCTTTTCTCTTCTGTAGTTTGGGGTCTCTATTGGAAACTGAGTCTGATCTTTGCCCTGGAGGTGACAAAGACTTGAAGCTTGGACAAGTCTTCCTGAATACACTAAACCTCTATTTGTAGAAGGACTATTGCTTTTCAGTACCCAATCCAAATAAGATGTTTATGATCAGGATTCAAAAGAATTTTCACTTGAAATGTAATCAAATCATTATAAACCCCAGCTATTACAGTTGTAGAGAGACATGAATATTCAATCACAGCATATGGTTGTGAACCAGCGAGGCAGGTCCAGCTTGCTACAAAGGACTGGATGGCCCTTCTTCCTGCCAGGGAATGAAACAATGTTTAGACTTGTAAAGGATGGGTTTTCAAATCTATCTGAACACGTCCATGCCATTCCATTCTGGTTTCTAGTAGCCTGTACTCTCCTCGATCAACTCTCTAACCCTTGGATGAGCAAACCTGTAAACTAATTTCATATTGTCTTACGTGCTGGGTCATATTTTCAACTACCACAACTATACAGCTACAAGGAAAAAGAAAGGTTCTTTGTGTCTCTAATCCAAGAAATTCGGGCGAATCTTTTTTTGTAAATGATTCAAGGACATCAGAAGCAGGAAGCCCAACATGTAAGTCTTTTATACATTTTCATAGGCTTTATTATAGGAGCCATAAAAGTCAGCTAAGGTGCCTCAATTGGCACTTCAGCACAGGTGAGAGAAGGTGACACACACTAGCACCATGGCATTACCAGCGCCTCATTATTGATGGCATTCACATTTCATTCATTTCAAATCTTGCAGGTGAGATAACAAATCTCAGATTTCCTCCTGAATGTACAATAGCCAGCCACAAGTCTCAATTGCACAATAGGCCTGTCTTCTGAAAATCTGAATCTGCCATGGAGAAGTGAGTTGAAAAAGCCAGAAATCACTCCAGTTATTTTTATTTAAAAATTATATACAAACCAGTTGTGTACTGTACATTCTGCAAATCTGGAGGACAAGGTGCCAAAGGTTTTCAACACAGAGGTATAATAACTGTTGGGAGATGTATGTAATTGATGTGATTTTAACATTTTATGTGGTCTGCATGTATCAAAAATATGCAGATTTTCATCGTTTGTCAGTTTAAAAAAATCAACTTAAATGATTAATACAGATAATAGTGAATTACAAAATTATCAAGCTAAGCATGAGTCACGTACCTTTAATACCAGAATCCCAGTGTTGAAGATCACGAGGTGGAGGCCAGGCCAAAATATACCTGTGAGTTCTAGGCTAACCTGAACTACACAGCAAAACAAAACAAAACAAAATAATAATTTCAAGAGATAGAACAGATATGAAAAGTGTTTCGATGTGAGATTTCTCAGTCAATCAATGAATTAATGGGTAATGTATTGTGCTAGTTCTAAAATTCCAAAATGTCCCCAATTTGACACCATAGTACCATATACTGTGGTAATTTGTATCTACTTGGCATGTAACACTGACCATTTCACGTTATCTTCACAACAGCTTGGCAGCCTGGGTTGTATTGACTCCATTCTGTGCATGATGAAACTGAGTAGGGGAGAAATTAAGGCAATTCTCCTGACATGACACACTATCAAATCCAGAGACAGGAGCCCGTACTCTCAGTTGCTTTCCCTACCCACGGAGGCCTTCTCGGTAGTAAGCTTCATCTATTATTAATAATTGCAAAGTCAGCATGTATAAGCTAGAAAATTACCACAGTTCTCCAATTAACCTGTGGTTACTTAAACAGCCTTTAGTGCTCTGTTTCAGGAACCAGCTAATGAATTTCAGTATAAATGATTGTACAAGTGGGAAACAAAGGTCATGAAAAAATGGAACACTTCATAACAAGTGCTACATAAAGGGCTTTTTATTTCTCTAAAATCAATTTCAAAGATTGAACTCTCAGAGCAATAGAATGAATTTTAATTCAGGAGCTATTCAGTTTGTTCTAATAAAAATAAAAAATTTAAAACAAAGTAATAATGATATATCAATTTCTTAACTAAAACACTTTAGTTGTATAGGCTAAATAAGGCAACCATACTAGATAGTAAAATACACAATGTGTCAATGGCTGATGCTCTTCAACTCAGGGAGCTAGCCACCTCTGGGAAAGAAGGAATAGGAAGGCTACCAGAAACAATAACAGAATATATATATTTTTCTACTGGAAAAAATAACATAAATGTGGCAAAATAATTATATTTTATTTATGTGGTAAAACTGAATGCCTGTTGTATGTGTTTAATTTTCTTTGCCTGTGAAATGTTTCGTAAATTGAAATTATAGAGTTTTAAGAAATCATCAGAAAACAATCACAATGCCAGCAGCTACCATTAAGTAATACAAAATACTTGGCATGCTGTGTGTCTTATTAGCACCCTAGTTTGAAAACTGACATAACTGAATAGAACATGTATTCAAAATTGACACAGTTCTGTTAAAATAAAATCAAAAGAAAAAAGAAAAGGGCATTTGTGTAAAATTTAAATCTTAGTAAATAGGCTTTTGATGTATTGTGATTTCAATGTGCATTCAGGTCAGACATGGCCTCATGACATTTTTTTAAAGATCTATATAGACAGGATTTCTTGTAACTAATTTTATTTTAAAGGAAAAAAAACATGTGCTCTGATATGACTTAGATTCAAGAATACAAAGAAACGTATCCAAAGCTATGTTATGCAAACTATGCTTGAACATGTATAGTGTATTATAGTTTTATAAGTAAATAAACCATGTTTTTTAATTACTTTTCAGTGTTGAAAGAACTAATAGAAACCCACAAAATCCTTTCACAAAGAATTCAGAAAGCTCAATTACCATTTTAAGAATAGGGGATAGTCAAAGACACACTCATTAATGAACATGTTCTGAACATAATCTGTCAGACTATTCACTTCCTAATTTAAGCAGGGTGTTCCTCTGAAATAACTAAACAATGAGGCACCTTACTCACCCCAGCCTCTAATGTACATGAGGCTTCCTGTGGCTTTTTCCTGGGTCTGCTTCCAGCCCATATTTCCTCAAATGACGATAGCTGTGCAAATAGAAGCTCAAAATTTAAAAAGAAAAAAAAAATTCACGATTATACTTAATAATGACATAATGCTTTCCTTTCAGTTCTAGATAAAATAATGAGAACTTCTGTCAACAAGTTCTATTATTGCCTTTCTATCTTTATGTACTACATTTCTCTAAACCTTGATTTGTATAGATTTACTAGTGTAAAGGTATTAACTTTGGAAAAGTAGTTGGATGGGCTTTAAGGCTTTGTCGTTGATGCCCACAAGTGACAAGACAGGTGACTGAGTGAAAGACTGAGATGCAGCTTCATTTCAGTAATGGAAGAGCAGTTCTTCTTTGACCGCTGTTGCTCTCTCGCTGCCTCTGAGAGCTCACACAAGTTGGGCATTTATGCAGTTTTGTCTTGGAGTGTTTTCACAAAAGTATCAAAGAAGTAAAAACAATAGTTGACCAAATTCAATCATTTTAGTCACCTACATCATATTCACTTAAGTTTGTTTTATAGACAACTGTGAGAATCAATCAATTTAAACATAGACAGAATATCAGCAATATGTTAGCGATTGGTTAAACTGAACATAAAATAAAAGTAGTGCGGTACACTCTTGATATTCAGCAGGCATTATGCCACCCAGTAAGGAACTGCACAATCATTTACACGGGTAGGTCGCCTGTCTTTTATATTATGTCCATGTAACCTACTATAACTGATAAATCAAAACTGATGTTTACAACCGCTTGGAGTGCTAGAAATATGTTATTTAGTAATTTACTAATTCATGAATATCAAACAATTTCTAGTAGTTACTCTGCTGACGCCTACGCTGCACTGAGCATTTGTTCTTTAACTTCCGTCACTTATTATTCTTATTACTATGTGTGAGATATTAGCATTTCTCAGACAACAGTTTCATGTACAAATTCTTTTTTTTACCCAAATCATACATATATTCTACCCCTTGCAATTTTAGCATACAAGTAACATGATTTGTCTTGGCTTCAGGTTATTGTTATTTGAGACCTATCCAGAAAAACTGACTCTATGAGTAGGGAGAGATGCTAGCTAACTGGAGAGAATATTTGAAGAGTCATTCTTAATTATGACTTTGTTACTACATATTCTCCTCTAGTTACAATATTTACTTTACAGCGTGGTGCTAGTAATTTATGCACTCAGATAATAAATAGGACAATAACTAACTGACCTTCATCAATCTTGTGCTTTTATTCAAGTATTCCGTAATGTGACTTTTAGCAGTCGCTTTAATTTTAAGCAGTGAGTCCAGGTATTTGAAAAGCAGTTTTGTCATCTTGGTACATCAATGAAGGTTTCCAAGTGAACCAAGGGCTTTCCATACATACATTGACTATATACATACATCTTTCCTTCTCAAGGTGTGTGGTCTATGGTGTATGCTTTGCACTAGGTATATCCCAAACTGAAGCTCTTTTTCAATGCAGTTTTATCTTTCACCCCCAGTGCTTGTTTTCAAGTTAGAGAAAACAGTATATTCCTATAAAAAATATTTAATAGTATCCATATTAAGTTTAAAGAGCATGCCTCCTTCCCCTCTTAGTATTTACCACAGGCATTGAACTCATATGATTAAAATGTATACAAATCAGGGGCTGTAGAGATGGCTCAGCCATTGCAGGCTAGGCTCACAACCAAAGAAAGAGAAAAATAAATAAATAAAAGAAACAAAAGTCCCAAATCAGGTCTGGGAATGCTTCTTTTTTTTACCTAGAGGTTAACTCAACACCCCACGTTGACGGATGCCCCTCTAGACAGGCTGCAACATTACAAACTCTCACCAGTAGGTCTGGAACTAGTCAGCCTGACAGATGTACAACTACATTGACTCTTTTCATTTTTATTTTTTCCATTATTTATGACTCGAAAATCTACTTTGTATGGACTGATTATTTGGGCTTTCTTTTCTGTAAGTGGCTGCAAAAACCCACATCACATTGAAGTTGAATAACTCAAATCAACAGATGGAAAAGAGCCCTAAGAGAAGTCACAAGAATTAGAGATCCGCTCATTTACACATTCAGAAGTCCTATAAAAATACTAAGGTCAAAGCTATAAGACAGAGGGCCTGGTGTAGATGAGTGTAGGCCCTGTGATTCCTGCTTCAGTCCCTGTGAGCTCATGTGAGCTTTGCTCAATTGATTTAAAAGGTCTTGTTCTCCTCATGTCTCCCATCCCCTCTGGCTCCCTCACTCCTTCTGGCTCCTCTTCCACTGGGTCCCCTGTCACTTTTTTTCCCAAATGAATCATTCCTCACATGGTTCACACTCAAGACCTGGCCCTCAACAGTGTCAGAATTGAAAGGAACAGCAAACTGAAATAGGAATTTGTATTTTCAAGTCTCCACTAAATGTTTCTAATGTGCTAGCAGAGTAGAGAGTATTGCTTCAGGACCACAGCCTTCTTGGGGGTTACTTTAGCCTTCCAACCATTATAAATCTGTGGCAAATTGTAATGTTTACTAAATTGAAAGGATTTTTTAATTCATGTCCTTCATTTTAATTTCATTAATGTGGGATGCCTTAGATTAAAAAAAAATCCAATGAAGGATTTGCTTTAACAATAAAAGGAATCTTGGCTCTCGGGGTTTTTTTTTTTAAATATAATTTTACTAACTATAATTTTCAGGAACATAACTTTCAGGTACATATGCAAACTATGTGTGTCCAGCTCTCTTCATTCTTCTTGTTCATATTTTATAAAAGTTTAGTTTTGATAAAAAAAATACTAGAACTTATACATAATAATTCTAGATACTTTGGACTTTCAGGAGAAATAACAATCTGATTGAATTCACTGTTCTTTTCAGGGTATGACAATTGTAAGGCTGCTTACTATGTAAACTGCTTAGTTCACAAAAAGCCTCCATTTGTTCAAACTAAGGTCACCCTTCCTTTATCACAGTAATTATTGCCTTCAACTAGAGATAATGTGCCTGATTTTCCAAGTATGTTTGAACCCTATCTCTTAGGAGTCACTGAGCCTCGGTCAATAATGCAAAAATTGACCTAACACCAGGGTCTTAGATCCATTTGTGAATGAACCAGTAGGTCATTTCTGTTTGTAGGTATTAGTTCACACCCAGTCTTCAATTGTCTTATTTTCTTTTCATCTTTAGTGCTCAATAAAAATGCATACTGAGGTTCAGAAACCTAAAATTAGGAAGTCTAATAAACAAGTCCAGGACAACTGTATACCACAACAAGTAGATTTCTTTGTTCAACTGAACACAGTCATCTCTAATGGTTTCCTTATAAAGAAAAAAATTAAAAGAATTTTGCAACCTTAGCTGTTTTGGTCTTATGTTAGGACAAATTTTGATAATTTTACTTTAAGTTTTCCTGTTGTTTTATCATGAAATGTCCGTGAGAATTTTTGCTCAATCCATTAAGAACTTAGAGCAATTAATTTTATATACAGATGTGGTTTACTTAATTAGAAGAATCATTAAATGGTCTTTGAGGGAAAACCTGAAAAATGATAGTCATCATAAATAATGAATTGCTTTTATTAATTCATTAGAGCAAAACAGCACAAAAATTTATTTTTATGTGCTTCTCTCTTTAAATGTGTACTTCTGTTCAATAGTTTTTGTTTGGTAATAAATCCTAAAGATAATAAGGCCTCTAATAAACTGGAGCAAGAGTAATTTGCTAGTGACCTTGACAAATGCTGCCTTAACTTTCCTTATTTTGTCAACCAATCACTGAAACAAACTTATGTTAATTTGTGCATATTTGATAACTTTGTTTTAATCTTAGAAGTGATACAAATAAAATTCATTCATGAAAATTGGCAAAGAAAATATTTGGAATATCTAGTAATTACTTTTTAGAAGAGATGAATCACAGCACCCTGCCTCACCCATATGTCCGATGGCGTTGGATAAGTTTAATTTCACTCTTATGGCTGAAAATCTTAGACTCCCAGAGCTTTGTGCTGACAGATTGAGCTCTGTTTATACCACATACTCAGGATGAAATGAAAAGAAGCACACTGTGTGTCTTCAGTATTTCAGTTGAAGTATAGTTGAAATAGTTTAAAACATAGCTAAAAGAGGGAAGTGTTCTGTGTGCTATACAGTTGTATGGTTTTTTTGCATTTGAAAATACTTCTGTTTTTAATTGGCATTAGATAATATTTAAATGAAAAGCGTTATTTTGTGTGTGTGCAGTAAATGCTGAAATGTATACGTTGTATACTTTACAATAAAAACATACCCCTGTGCAGGCATACAACTCACGATCACCATTAATACTGAGAACACAATTCAATAATGGTGTTGAAGTAAGGCAGGTTAAAGCTCTGACTACATCCCCCAGAGTATAATGAGATCAGCTTCAATTAAACCCAGTCTCTGTGAGCAGAGCAATATATTGGTTCACATGAAACTTGTTCTACAAAACTCATTTGCATTTATTGATTTTTTTGTCCAATCACACTTTAAAACTTAAACCATAATGTAACTCTCTGAATGTCCCCAAACTGTTCTTCAGATGAAAGCAAATACATTTTAACAGGAAATACTGCTAATTTATATTCTGTAAATATGTTTGATATATCTGCAACCTCCACATTGTGGAGACATTTACCATTCATATTGTACTGCTCACAATAGACACAAATAGAAAGCGAAAACTCTCCTTTTGGAATCCTGTGGTTTTCAGATTAGCAGAGATGTAGTGACATCCCAAAGCATAGGTCAGAATCAGAGCTTTAAGCAGAAGGATGTGGGATACTGTGAAGCTCCAGGCCGAAAAAGAGTGAGGAACTCAGAGACTCAGAGACTATGGGTAGAGAGGCAACCTCTAGACACATGGCGCATTTAATTTTTTATTCATTCCACAAGAATCATCTCCTTATTCAGTAAGTTCCTTAGATATCATTATCCAGGATCATCATTTCTATAAATGCAAATTTTTGTTTACAGTTACTCACATAACACTGGCATTAGAACATGAATTGCTAATAGAGTTTGCACTGTCCACCCAAGGGATTTGCAGACCTCATTTGTTGCTACATTCATTCCCAAATATGGCTTAAACCGCCAGATTTGTCTTTTAACTCATGAATGCCATTAGATCTCTGCCTTATATGGAGTATTGATCTCAGTTCTCCAACGTTTTGTCAGGTGCTAAAGTAGCTATGTTTATGATTTTAAAAATGAGTGTGTGTGTGTGTGTGTGTGTCACGGGGAAGCTGTTTCTTACTTTGCCCCTGAAAGCCATCCTACAATCCCTACATTACACACAGTCCTCAGTATGAACCTCTGGCCATCTGCTACATTGGCACAGTGCCTGCTTACAAAAAGAAAATAAATGAGAAAGAAATCAAAGGGATAGGGGTAAGCCACTATCTTTTCTTTGCCATAGGTGCTAATAACCTTCAGTTTATCCCGGCAGTCTTCTATGTCCCATCAGTTATAGATTATCCAGGAAGAAATCACTCCAGTTCAAGAACAAAACAGTGGTGCCCCAGGCTTCTTTTCAAAAGGACCCATCTGCTAATTAAGAGTTCACATCACCTTGTCTTGAAGTCTTTCATTTAAACTGCCCTTCTGCTTGAATCTGGCCTATGTCTTCATTATGGACCTTCTTAGACTACAGGAGGATCAGGTGAGCACAAAGGCCAGGATGCCCTCAACGTGGTCACAAATGGATACTTGAAGACTTAGTGGGAACCTATTATTGTTTGTCAATTAACATAAATTATTTCAATTTTATAAATAGAAGCCGGGTTGCCTTACTCTTTGGGGGCCTTAATTTAGACAAAAGGTTTCTGCACATGAGATTCTTCCATTGTTTGCAGGTTTTTAAAATTGATTTCAATTTTCTGGGACCCACTATTATGTCCTCAACGTCAGCTTCCCAAATTGTCCTCTCTTCTCTGTGTGCTGACAGAAGCAATGTAGGAAAAAAAAAAAAAACAAGACTGCAACATAAGGGGGAGGAAGCAGGATTTTGGAGAGATTCATGTGCAGATTTAAGAAGTCATTCTCCTCAAGTGTATGTTATTATGTTATTTAATTTTTTATGTCTAGATATTCAATGTCCATTTCTCAACACTGTAAAAAAAAAATCAAAGTTACTCGGCATGGATTAAATTAAGACTTCTTCATTTCTTTACAATGAAATTTCTTCCCCAAGTTACTGAAACTTCTTCCAGCAACTCAGAATCCTGTAGTTCAGTTTATAGGGTCTACCTACTACTAGGTGCACTGGTCTCTGTAATTCATTCCCCAACCTCTGTGAAGGAAAATTAAATAATGTACATGACCCAATTCTCTCATTTTCTTTGGCCATTAAAAGTATAACCATATCATTGACCAAGATTATGAGAAAATATTTTCATTCTTTTCCCTGTGATGTGACATGTTATCAACTATGTGGAAAATGCAATACAGTGTGCATTATCATGCGAAGCTCACAGTTGTCAGAAAATATCTCTGAACATGGGAATTCTTAATACAGATTTTAATGGTATCATATCTCATCCTCTGTGGTCAGTGACACTTTGCTACATCAATATGAGAGTCTTAGGTAAAGGCCCTTGCTGCCAAGGCTAATGACTTGAGTTTGATCCATGGATCCCTCACGATAGGAGAAAACCAAGTCTGAAGTATTGTACTTTGATCTTCACACATGGTCCTTAACAGGTGTGTACCCACTTGCATACATACACATACAAAATAAAAATAAACACATATAAAACCAAATGCCAAAATTACAAAAGACAAGCTAACTCAAAAGAAAGCTAAAAGAACCATTCTGCAGTATATTTAAAAGAAAATCATTCTGTTTTTCTGGACTACTATATATTAATTACTAGATATACTTAAGGCCTCATAGAATATTTCATCTGTTTCCTATATGTAGTCATGCTACATGGTTTAGGAATTTATTCCCACTGGGTGTAACCTTTGTCATCCAGATTCAGTAAATGCTTAACAGGCACAGGCCAGGACCATGTGTGTTTTGCTTTAAGGGTAAGTAATCTGCACTGAGACAGACAGCCCACGAGAATATTCCTCCCATATGTCAATACCATGGTTCCTTTTGCAGCATGCCTAATATATCATGTCATCAGCAAGGTCACAGCGAGACAATGGTGATGAGAAACCAGGGTCGGAACTGTTGGGCCTAAGATTCTTCTGAGGATCCGATATAACTGTCTAGCTATAAAAATTCTGTGCCAGGATCTTATCTCTGATAAAGCCACATCAGAAACTCCAGTTCGGCATAAGGACAACAAAAAGTAAGATATTTACATGGTGCCATGTCTACAACTCTGGGTGCGTTGTATTGGAGAGTGAGAAGGCATACAGGCCGTCCTCAGCCTATAAATCTTCTCTGTCCAGACACAAATGTCCATGAGAATGAACAGGCTTCTCCTCCCATTCTCAGGCAGCAACCCTTTTTTTTTCCCTCTCTTTCTCTCTCTTTCCTGCTTTATTGTCTTCACCTTTCCACGGGGTATAACTCTTGTAAATATACTGAGGGGAAGAAGTGACTCTCTGCTCTTTGGACAATGTGCAAGTTAATTCATCATGCTCTGTTAGCAATTTGAACACAAATACAAGCTATTGTATTTTAATAATCTCCAACTGTTTATAACTGTGCCTTTTCTCCCACAAGCTGAGAATGGTCAAGGAAACTCTGAATTTAAGTAATTCATCTCTTCTAAAATAGGTAGTTATAGAAACCTTGTATAATCCAATAGTAAGGATTTAGAAGGATGTAAGGGCAGTGTCCTAAAATGAATCAGAGTTCAAAGTTGCCTTCTTGCTTTGTAGTGTTTTCTGCACTCGTTTGGGTTTAATTTAAAAAAAAAAATTCTATTAAGATTCACTGATCTCTTGATTGGTGTGCAAATAATAGATGTTTTGTGGGTTGATTGACTGGTCATTTAGCTCTAAAATTTATCTTTAAATGTATTGGGCACAGTATCAATTTTATTATACAATTTTAAAGCTGTGAGTGGAAATAGCTTTAGTTTTCCATATACAAAACACCACATGTCACACAATTTTCTAAAATTGGCCTTTCTTCATTAGTTTCTTGCTTTGTTTTTTAACAAGCACATGCATTAAATTACTTGAAACGAAGCATATGTACACCTCTCAGTGAAAAATCCAGTACCTTAGCGCCACTTTCCACATCAGAATGAGAATCTGGACGTAGGAATCCATGAAGAACCCAGACTTACACTGGGATAATGCCTCTGCTTTTTAGATGAAGTGCTTGTCACTGGGAATAACTTAGAAGTAACCCACTTGCAAGTTGAGTCAATCTCAAAGTTCTTAAGAGACTTTGCATGTAAGTTTATAAACACTCCCATGTGTAGACCCTGACAGCAGAGTGTTCCGTGACATCATGCTTTTGTGTTGATTGTGGCTATCATAATAGTGTTTACCACATTCGCATTTCAGTGCCATAGGCTCAGGTTTGTTTCATTAAGATCAGTTTTCAAAGGCTAATACTGCAAAGATTTCTAAGACTAATACAGAACATTCCAAATCTGTGTTTATAACAACGAAAGGAAATGCCGGAACAAAGCAGTATCAAGCTCCACCCTTCCCATTCCTCATGTCGTTTTGCCTATCAGTCAAACCCCTTTGTATCTTGCAGTGTCAAATTCAAACCTCATCACTTTTCTGTGATTGCTGTTGCTTTCCCATTCTTGCCATTTCTCTTTACAGCTTCTCTAGGTTCAAAAAATTATGCATTATAGTATTTTCATGTTTTCCTGTAAGCCCATATTTACCTTTCCAACAGCCTTCTGATGGCCCAGACTATAAATGTTGACAAGAGCATGCAAATGAGATCAAGGAGGTGGAAAAGATTTTCAGTTTACTCCCATTTTCCCACTGAATCTTTCTTAATCAAATTTGGGGATTATGGAAGACAGGAAGGAACATGATGATGGCCAATTATCTCAGTGGCCTTTGAGAGCAATGCATCCTCAATGCACTCAAGAACAGAAAGTACATAAGGCCCTCGGTTTCACCTCTAATTTTAATTTTTACATCTTTAAATTAAATGTGGGGTCCTTGAGACCAGTGGCAATTTCTTGTTAGTCCCTTAGTCCTACTTATTACTTGGTATAGTAATATAAATTTATAGATTATCCATAAATATCTATATGAATAATTAATTTCAATAGCAGTATATTTCTTTTGTGTAGTGACCCAAGATAAAAAGTGAATTTTACATGGTCTAGGCAGTAGGCATCAAGAGAAAAAGAATCTTCATCTTGTTCTAAGTATTCATTACTAACTTCCCAACCTCTAATAATTTCTATTGAGTAATCAATCTTTATCATAGCTATGTTTGAAAATGTGCCTTCTATGTTCAACTTTAAAATCTTGACAATAAGGTATTTTAAAAGAAGTGATGAAATTTTTCCATTTTGAATTACCTCAGAAGATGTTTCATTAACAATTCTGTAACAATGTGGAATTTTTAATTCATTAATTTCCTTGAGTCTTTGGAATATTTTCACTCCTTTGTTAGAATTCTAATGTTACATTAAGCTACTCTACCTGAACTCGTATATAGTTAAAATTATGAAGTATCGCACAGTTGAAACATATGTCCTTCTTAATAGAGCCAATAGCTAACAAACATGCATTTTCTTATCTATGTTCCCTATTGTTTTACCTGTGATTGTACTTGCATTCAGGGAGATGTAGACATCTGAGACCTCTTGACTTTCTGTGGTTGTCTCCTCAGCCTTGTATCATATGTCTGTACAAATTAGAATCAGTTACATTGTTCATTTGGAAAGACATGACTTCATATTGATAAAAGTGTAGGAAAATAGGATGATGCACATTCTCTTTTAAAATATAAGTTGGGAGTGACCTATTTTGGATAATAACATTGTAATGTTTATGAAAGTGAATGAAACATTGGCCTGCAATTTCTGGCCATATGGAGTCATACTTCAAATGCAGATTCTGAGTGTTCAAAATATATGTACAAAGATGCTATATCCAGATCTATTTGTAATGAGAGGTACAAATAAGGATGCTTGTTAAAGCCCCAAAGAATTGTATTATTTCATGTTTCTCTAAAATTATACACAAAGCTTGTAAGTATATGTATATATACATATATCTGAAATGATATTACACCACTTAGGCTAATGATGCTCCCTGCTGCCCACACACACACAAAAGCCATAGCCTGTCTAATAAAAACCCAGTACAAGGCATAAGAAACCTCCATTATAGTTGTTAGCCAGGATAGTCCAAGTGACTGTACAAATAGTGTCAGCTATTTACACTGTCCTTGGTTGTCTCTCAGAGGTAGAAGGTAACTTCTTGTTACTGCAGATACTACACTTCTGACAAAGGACGCAGAAGACTCAAGCTGTATCACCCGAATGCTTCCTTCCTGTAGTGGAATTTTCACAATAGCAGGAAGCATTCTATAAACTACTAAGATACAGAATGAGAGGGTGAAAAGATTGGAAAAGCCATAAAACCAGGAAGTCTTCGTGAGCTTATGTGTATCAGAAGTGACAGGGAAGCCCCTGATAGCTCAACAATATGGGTACCTGAACAAGACCTAAACAAAGATAGAGAAGCAACTAATAGTCCTATCTAGATGTGATACCGATTAAGTATATGATAAGCTACCCCTAATGGTGCAATGATGGCACTCATATGTTGATCGTAGGCAACAACTGTCTATTTGGACCTTAGGTACCCTCAACAGGAGGAAAACCATGTCTGATACTGAAAACATCACCAACTACCAGGGGTTAGTAAGATGATGAATCTTAAAACATAGCAACCTACCCTCACCACTAGACCAGTGTGCTTCCTAACCACATTCTAAAACTTTTCCTTATACCCACAGATAAATGGGCCTTGTACCACTCGTTACAGAAACCTCTTTACAGCAAATAGAGACCATTATAGGAAATCACAACTCAACACTACAAGAGATCAATGGATTTTGAGGAGCCCAGCAATACTCTTGCCCCTAAGGCTCAGAAACACTGAATGAGAGGGTGAAAAGATTGGAAAAGCCATAAAATCAGGAAGTCTGAGTGAGCTTATGTTTATCAGAAGTGACAGGGAAGCCCCTGATAGCTCAACAATATGGGTACCTGAACAAGACCTAAACAAAGGCAGCATCAGTAGACACTCTAATGTGGAAGGGGGGAAATCTCATGCATCTCATGCAGTCCTCACCCTAGACAAAGAATTAGAGGCAACTGAAGACTCCTATGAGAGGGATACGTAGACTCTCACAGGGAGAAGCCCCTAATGGTTATCCAGATCAAAGTGGAGTAGTTAGTCTTAAAAGCACATATACCCGAGCCACATTAATTGACAGGGCAAATTCATTTATATATCTATGCATATATACGTATGTATATACGTATCATCAAAAAAAAAGAAATGGCCATCAACTTGAGGAGCGGGAACAAGGAAGGAGTTGTAATGTGGGAACATAAGAGGGGTTACAGGGAGACAAGAGAGAAGAGGGAATTATATATTTATATTTTCACTTAAAATATTTTTAATAAAAAAGGCTGTAAACAAAATGTGAATCCTTGATAAATGATTAAACACTGAATAAAACACAGTATCTATATATATTTTACTCTAAAATTTAGGCCTGTATCTAAATGCATTAATTAAAGAAACATACTAAGGTACACTTTAAAAATAAGATTTAAGATATTATGTTATTGTATTATTATTCATTTAAAAATTCTCAATGTGTATATAAAATTGATTATATATAAAAACAATTTCTCATCTCAGTAAATGGCAATATCAATGTTCCAGTTTCTTAGAAGAAGCAATTACAAAAGGAAATAAAAATAGAGGAAGTCTAAAGACAAAGCACCCCAGATTCATCACTGACTTTCCTCTATCTCTTCTTCTGTCTTCACATCCACAGCTTTACCAACGGAGATTTCTCCTGTGGTTTGCACACACACTCCAACCATCACTCTTGCTTTTGTTACTTTGATAAGGCTTTTCTCAGCCCTCTCTTAATTTTATATAACAACCTCCCAGTTGTTCTTCCTCATCCTGATAAACTTGTGCTCTGATCACAGTACTTCTTGAGTCTGAGCTCCACAGCCACAGGCAGGATAGATTTAAAAAACTGCACCAGGCTGAAAATTTGAATATTTCATTTTAAATCTAAGGCATGAGTCCTTCTTTAAGAGACTACCTAGGATGTACCTCAATGGTTTGAATGTATCCATGCAGGAGAGACTGAAATGAATTCCACGAAACACTGGAAGTAAGATTCTGTCTGGTAACTACTAAAATACTAAACCAAGAAGACGCTGGCTTAACCAAGAGAATACTTCCTCTCTTCACTTTGCCATCTCTATGAATTCTTTAAGCCTTTCTCACTTCAAATAGTCCTTTAGACAGTGTTTCTTGTTTTGTTTTCTAGTCTAGGCCACCACATGTCACTACTATTTTCAAAAGAATACTCAAGTCTCTCTGCAGGCTACAACAGTCCAGTTTCTGCTTTGAATTCTCATTAGAAATAGTTTTGTAAGTACTCCCTTCATGTAACGGATAGGCTTGTCAGTGCTTCAAGAAAAAAAGCTACAGAAACCTATATGCTCATTTTACCTTCATGGCAGCTTTAAAATATTTTAGCATTGAAAGTATTTATTTGATGGAAATTCTCTCTCTCTCTCTCTCTCTCTCTCTCTCTCTCTCTCTCTCTCTCTCTCTCTTCCCCCTCTCTCCCCCCTCCTAACCTCCCTCCCTCTCTCTCCCTCCCTAGCTGGTCAGTAGGTGAGAGAATAATTTTGGGAAAAAAGGACTCTGCCTTCTCATTCTTCCCCTTTACTCATCAAAAGAGAGGAAATGACATACTGTATCCCAGCACCCCCTTTAGATGTTACAAGATAAGCTTGTATAATTTGGACAAATTCCTCCTTAGCCTCATCTATATGTAGATATAGATATTTATACAGAAAGATACACAGACATACACTCACTTGTGTTGTGTACAATTGTAGGCAAATATAATACGGTTCCTTAAGGCTTTTTCCAGCACCTCTGGTTTTCTTCATCCCTCACATTACAAGTAGAGTCATAACTAGCATCCGTGAGCACATATTTTGATCACATGGAAGCTGTAGCTATGGTATGGATCCCTTAAAATCATAGATACGATTCCATTTCATGGTGGCAAATGTTATAATGAACAATCTTGAGAATCTGATGTCTGCTTATGAAAATATAAGTTAGGGATAGTTTGGTGCAAAAAGCTAGTGAGGATTTCCAGTTTATGAAATATCTATTCCTTTTGATTGAGCACATTTCATTTTAGAACTTATTCTCAACAAGATAACAGCACAAAACTTTATACTACTTGGGATGTTGTTTGTGATATTAACAAAACAAGAATAAACTAAATTTCTATGAGGATATAATTAACAAATAATGGTAGAAAAATAAATTTGATTTGTTAACTATTTAAAATTTTGACATTTTTATTCATTGACATAGAAAGTGCTATTTTTAGAGAAAGTAACAGGCACAATGACATGTGTCTGTCATTGCAACTACTCCAGAAATTGAGACGAGATCACCTATGCCAGGATGACTGAGACAGTCTGGTCAACACAGTGAGAGACTGTGAATAAAGGTGAGCGGCTGCTCATCTAATGCATCAATAGGGCTAGTGATTCTTTTCTCTCTCATTTTACTTTTTACTGTGTGCATTTGGGATAGTTTGCATAGTTGTGCATTTGTGTATGCATGTATGTACTCATTGTGTATGCCAGAGTAGTGTGTGCGTGTGTGTGTGTGTGTGTGTGTGTGTGTGTGTGTGTGTGTGTGTGTGTGCCACAGTACATATGTGGATGTCAGAGGACAATTTACAGGCTCTCATTTTCCATTATGGTATCCAAGAATGGTCCTCAGGTTGTCAGCTTGAGGCAGCAAATACCTTTACCCCCTGAGCCATCTTACGGGATTTCCTCTCTCCCTCACTCCATTCCTTTCTTCCTGCCTGCCTGCCTTCTTTCCTTCCTGCCTTCTACCTACCTTTCTTCTTTTCTCTCTACTTCCTTCCTGCTTGCTTGCTTGCTTCTTTTATTCTTTTGACATAGATCCTAGCTGTGCAATCCAGTCTAGTCCAGACCTCACAATCGTCCCAATATCTAGAGCTACAGATATGTGTGGTTGTGCTGGCCAATTTATGTCTACTTGATATAAGCTAAAGTCTTTGAAAAAAAAAAAACCTCAACTGAGAAAATGTCTCAACAGATTGGCCTGTGGGCAAACCTGGGGTACATTTTTTTATTGATGCTTGGTGTGGGAAAGCCCAGATCATCCAAGTGGATCCTGCGGGCTGTAAAAAAAAAAGCAAGCTGAGGATACCATGAGCAGCCAATCAGTAAGCTGGATCCTTCCATGGCATCTGCTTCAGTTTCTGCTTCCAAGTTCCTACCTTGAGATGCTCCCCTAACTTCCTTAGATGATGGACTATGACCTCAGTGTTGTAAGATAAAGTATTTGGGTGAGGGGTATATATATTGGGTTTTTTGTTTGTTTGTTTTGAGACAGGGTGTCACTATATTTCTGACTGTCCTAGAACTCACAATGTAGACCAGGCTGGCCTTGAACTCACAGAACTCTGCCTGCCTCTGCCTCTGGAGTTCTAAGATTCAAGGAGTGTGCGTCTACACCCAGCTTTATATGTAAGATGAAATATACCCTTTCCTCCCTAAATAGCTTTGGTTATGGTGTCTTACCACAGCAAGAGAAACTCTGAGTGAAGTCATAACCATGCATGGCAATGAGTTTGAGGAGTATGAGTGACAAATTTGTGACTTACAATTTTCTCTATTGATTAAATTTTTCTATGAATGGCACTGGGTTTTGTTTTCTTAACTGGCAATTATGGGAAATAGTTAAGTATATCAAACATAAAAACCTATTTTCCTAATTTATCTTTAGGAAATTATATGTATCATACTATAAACCATGTTTAACTGCGTCTTAGTGTTGTATTGCTGTTAAGAGACACCATGACCAAGGCAACTCTTATAAAAAGAAAGAATTTAATTGGGGACTTAATTACAGCTTCAGAGGGTTAGTTCATTGTATTCCTGGTGGAAAGTAGTACTGGTGCAGTAGCTGAGAGCTTTACATCTTAACCCACAGGAAGAAGTCAGGGGCATTGGGGGGAGAGAGAGAGAGAGAGAAAGAAAGAGGGAGAAAGAGAGAGAGAGAGAGAGAGAGAGAGAGAGAGAGAGAGAGAAAGAGGGAGAAAGAGAGAGAAAGAAAGAAAGAGGGAGAAAGAGATAGAGAGAGAAAGAAAGACAGAGAAAGAGAGAGAGAAAAAGAGGGGGAGAGAGAGAAAGAGGGGGAGAGAGAGAGAGAGAGAGAGAGCACCTGGGGCAAGCTTTTAAACCATAAAGCCCACACTCACCATGCACCTCCTCCAAGAAGGGCTTGCCTTTTCCAACCAGGGCACACCTCCTAATCCTTCCCAAACAGTTCATAAACTGGGGACAAAGCATACAGATATATGAGCCTATGCAGTCCGTTCTCATTCAAAAGACCACAAAGTCTATGTCCTGTCTCTCAAAGTTTTTCATATTGACTAGTCACTTTTGTTCTGCTTAAATGTTTTTGCCTTTATGTGTTTGGTTTGCTCTGTTTTGAGACCGGATCTTTTGTAGCGCTATCCACCCAAGAGGTCATTCTGTGGACCAGGCTGGTCATCTACCTTGCAGCCATCTGCCTCACCCCCTGAGTGCTAAGGGGACAGGTGTGAGACAGCTCCATTTAAGTTTCTTAAATGAGTAGACATTCTCACTGCAAACCACACACATGAACACACGCATCTTTTAATATCAGGAGTCAAATTTTGGTGTCTTAAGGATTGCTGAACATACAACTTGTAGTATAATTTGCTTCCATTAGCAACCAGTTATTATTAATGATTATTCAGATAAATATCTCCACAAACTAATGACTATTCAATTTATAATCGTTAAATATCCTAACTTCCCTGAGAATACTTAGTATTCTACTTATGGCAAAAGAAAACTCCTGCTGTACATAAATCAAGCCCATTTATAAAAGCGTGACTCCAGTTTTCCTGCTACTTTCTTTGCAAAATTACTGACTGTGAAAAAAAAAACAATAAAATCTAGCAATCCAGTATATACAATTTAAACCTGCATACTTTTACAACATTGGTAAGACTGTGTATATTTTGAAAAATGTTAAGTTGAAGGGCTACAATTTAACTTCTACATGGATAGCAAGTAAAACAAGCTTCAAGTCCTCCTACATTCTGACCCTGTCTCTACCCACAGTTCCTGTCCAAGGCACTACTAAGATAGTAACTTAAGCTGCACATCATTTTTATAAGTAAAACTAATCTCATACATTTTAGCAACATGGTAGACGTTTATAATAAATACTTCTGAATCAAGTCAACAATCCTTCTATTTTACTTGAACCATATAACAGATATCCTAGCCACAGAATGCTTTTCCATATTAGCCAACTAGCAGGGTAAGTGTGCTCTCGTGGGAAACAGACCAAATTTAGTGTGAAATCGAATACAACAGTCAGGGCCACTCCTTGAGCTGAGCATTGTGAGACCATTATTGGCTGTGACAGAAGGCGACAGAGAGAACCTTTTTCCCTTCCAAAATTGTTGCTCTCCAACCAACCATCGAAGTATGCAACTTTTAAACATATGTAAATGGAGGTCCCCTTGACACCAAGAAATCACAAACTGTCCATTTACTTAACAAGTCTTTAGAAAGAGCTCTTTAGGCAGTACACCAACACTTGATCAACACAGTTACTAGTACTGTATGAGGCAGACTAACTTCAGTTATGTTGCTCCTACCCTCTTTACTACTTTTTCCTTTCTCCAACAAAAAAGCTTTTGGATTTTTCCCCTAAGATGTCCTCTGACTTTACTGCCAATGTACTTTTATTATTATTCAAATTTAGAAGATCACTCATTTCCTCTAGCAACCATTTGCACATCCTAATTACAGAATAGGGAGAAGGGAATAAGATGGGGTGAAGGGAAGAGGACCCCAAAACAGGGAAGTGAGGCAGGAGGAATGTCAGAAAATAAGACAGGAAGACAAAGAATCCACTGGCGCCATTGCTGTTACTTCCTTTCAGAGAGAAGGTGACTTATAGTCAGTGTAGATTATCAGTGATATCAAAAGAGATTATGAAATCTGCCTCAGTATTACGAGGAAACTTTAAGTTTTAAAATAATTAACAGACATGATCTTGAAATGGTGTGTTTTTATATTAATGTAGGTTTAGCTTTAAAATTAGGATAATCCTTTGAATACCTTTTAAAACACGATGTCTATTTTTTTTTTTTTTTTTACAAAATAAGGTATGAATTTCTGCCCCGAGACAAACAAATATCTGGAATCCCCTCTGTGTTGTAAAATGAATCAGCGTTCCCATTATTCAAAATGATTACACTTGTGTGTATATGAGAATTAACTTTATTTTTTTTATTTAAATTCTTTAAATTTGTCATCGTTACTAGTAACTGTAATAATTATTAAGGGACCACATCAGAATGTTTGATTATATTGTGAGAGATGTGGGCGTTGATTTTTAAATTTCTGCAGATCCATAGGAAGTTTTAGGATCTTGTTTTCCAAAATACCCTTATGAAGGGTAGAAGGAAGCAAAATCTCATGATGTTATGCTCTTAATATTCACTGCAATGAATAACTCTCTTAAAAATACTAGTGACCTATATGTGTTATACATATACATGCATGCATATGAGTAGAAAATCAGAGACCCTTTACTTCCACATGAAAGCATTTTTTTTTTAAAAATGAGAGGAAATCCTGATTCACAGACATGAGGTTTTTATACCTTCTCTTTCACCGGTGTGTGTGAAAAGAGCTCCACTTACCCAAATGATTGCCCTCTAGTGGAAAACCTACAGTCTACAGCTAAAATGGCTAAGGAACAGATGTATGTATTGTGCCCTGGCTTTTTATAGATCACAATTGCCTATTTTTTTTACACTACATTAAAAATAAACCCTTTCTAATAATAACCATTTGATTCTGATGAAATTATACCTTCTCTATTGAACAGTTTTGTTATTTTTAAAGAGATAAAAATCTCCATACATAGTATTCCTTTCTCTTTTCATATGTAAATAAAAGGACCATTAAAGTTTTTAAGTTGTCAAAACTTTGAATGCATGTTATGGAACCCCTACTTGAAATTTATACTGCAAAACATCTTAAACTTCAAACGTGTGTTAATATGCTAAACCACAAGCTCTCATTTCCTTGAGAATATTGTGGGTGATTTATCCAAGCTTTGTGGCTCTCATCTAAGAATTAGTTAATGATATTTCTTAACAACATATATACAGTATTTTGAGATAATTTATGCTTTGGAAAAAGAAATCCTGTTAGACCAAGGGAACCACTTGCTTGTTTAGGAACTCAGTATCACATTGCCCCTTCACACAGGTCAGCAAACAGCATCACTAAGTTTTCCTCTTAGGATACAGATAACAAATTAACTTTATTTTAGGCATTTTGGTGCTTTCCAGAGAAGTTGTGAGAGATTCCATTTTTATACTCACAATGCTCTGTAAGAAAATACCATGAGGATTTTCCTTTTGAATTGACTAAAATGTTTATCCTGCAGTGTGATCACAGAGCCACCACCTGAGCTCACTGCACACATTAGCACCCTTTCTTTAAATTAGTGGTCACTGAGAACCCTGAAGTGTAAACTCATTGTCGAGTGTACCTGGATAAAATTTCACCCAGCAATTCAGGAAAGAACATGCCCTGCTCATTTCTGAATTGTGAACTACATGAGAGCTATGGAGATGTTTGATTAGCCAGTACTAAGCCCTTACTGGCTGGCTGTACAAAGAAAACATTAATAAATTCAGAACACACTATAGTTGTACTTTTTATTACTTTAGTTGAAGTTACAATCTTGGCTTGATTATGAAGAATTTATATTTTATTCCTTTCTCACTAATTAACAGAAACTCATGGTCATCAAGTGGTTTTTTTTCCTTGAGTCTAGATTATATATGGCACCCTTCCTTAGCATGTAGCTAAGCATAGTCTCTCTTCTTTCATTGCTAAAAATTAGTATATTTTGCTATTTTCAGATACGGTAACAGAATTCTCTTCACCTTTGGTGCCAAAAGAAGGCAAGATAGACTGTTTCAATGTTATTGAAATGAATAAATGTGGCAAAAACAGGCTCACACAAGGGTAGGTCATCACATTCTTATGTGTAACAGGGCAAATTTTTCCCTGACTCTTCATTTTGACTGTTCTTTAAAAAATATTGTTTTTGCCAAGCTGCCTATAAATTCTTTCAGCTGAATCTTAGATCAAGTTCTTTTATTGAAACCACACGAAGGTAAAATTTAACTCTATTCAAACTGTAAATTAAATCAACATGACTCATCATGTTCCAGTCATGTATATTAGTATTTTGGAATTTTGTAAATACCTTCAGAAGTATTCAGAATCAGTAGGTAGGAAAATCATTAGTTTAGTTCTAAGCATCTTAAAATACAACAAAACTTAAGTGTCTGTTTTATTAAATACACAATTTTTAGGATGTTGAATTTGGAAGGTTTTTAAAAGATTTATTTATTGTATTTATTGTATATGAGTGCTTTATTTGCAAAAGAGGGCATCAGATAACATTATAGATGGTTACGAGCCACCATGTGGTTGCTGGGAATTGAAATCAGGACCTCTGGAAGAGCAGGCGGTGCCCTTAACCACTGAGCCACTTCTCCAGCCCCATTGGAAGGTTTTGTAAAATTACTGTTTATAGACTAAAGGAAGTCATAGATAAAAGAATGAGTATTGGTATCACACAGAATATATAGTTCTAAATAACATTTCTAAGAGGAGAGTTAAAATATTGTCAGCTCATAGAACATAAGTGCACCCATTTCTTTAGGGTGTATATTTATAAACATCGTAACATTACTTCCAGCTCAAAGAATCCTCATCCAGATGACAGTGTAGATCTAGTGTCATGGATTAATGTAAGAAGAGACTCAACACATTGGGAACAGGAGAATTGTGAGCTAGGAACCCAGACCTCAGGACTCACTATGCATTGAATGGTTGATCCTGAATCTCATTCAAGGATTCATAGTTTCCTTCATATAAGATACCAATTTCAGTTCTGTCTGCTGTCTTAGCATTACTGTTAGCAAATACTATTGTATTTGCTAAAAATAGGATTTGCGATGTTAGGAATGTAATTTTATATTAAATGTAATTTATAATGTTTACAGTGTTCAACATTGATTTTTTTTTCCGTTATGAGAAAATAAATTTATAAATATGTCCAATTTCTCTTTAGTCCCAGCAGGACTGTAGGTTTCTTATGCTCTTCTGCCTGAAATTAAATTAGCTGACTTTTACAGATGACCCTTACATGCAGGTGCTTTATGATAACGCATACAGAGATCTTCTGTACTAGATAAGAATACAGGTTCTGAAATACAGGTTCCTGCACTGAATAATCACACTCTACCTTTTAAAAAAAATCATGAGCCTTTGGGCTAATTACTCAGAAGATAATAATAAACCTAATTCATAAATGTCATAAAAGATGTAAAAGGTAATTTTTTTAATTCACAACACATTAAAAGTGCCCACTGACTCATGGGTATTTATAATTTTCACAAAGTCTGAGTTTTTATTCGTCATCATTTTCAGAGGAGGAAACTGAAACATATAATAAATGTTTTGCACATTGTCAGCTGACAAATATGTGGAAAAGTCAGAATTTCAATCCAGCAACTCCGTAATTACACTTCCAGACCCTGAACTACTCATCACAAATCACGAACGGTGATGTTTTAACTAGTAATTCTGGAGCCATCCAAAGTTAAGATCAGGGTTTAGAGTTTTTGATCCCAATGTTGAGGCTACAATAAGATGAGGTGTAATTCATGACATCAAAATACTCTTCTGTAAGACTAAGCACATTCTTGGAGTGCAACAGAATCCACTGCTGAAATTCAGCTTATACCTATCTTTCAGTATGTAGGTATCAGCCCCAGAGTATCTGGCAATCCATGCCAACCTGGCAGAAATTGTCCATCATAGACAATTGGGTAATACTTTTGAGTAAAAGGGTCTTTGAGTTGGAACAGGGGAATTCTTTGCTTATACAGTAACTTGCTTTGTTAGCCTGGGTGAAATGAGTCAGAGAACTGATGCTAAGTTGAATTGGGTGACACTAACTACGGTTTCTCAGCAAGAAATTTTCTTAGCTGAGTTTTCAGCCTAATGCACAACTCTTTTAGTAGAGAACTGAAAATGTTATGATCAAATTATTCTCTTTTCAGACATAAACTGCTTCATAGATTCTTTTCTATGTAAAAAAAAATGGTAAACCATAGATACATGAATGTAGAGCTCACCAACAGATAGGTAGGTAGAAGAATAATTGGGATGGATAGATGGATGAATGCATAAATAGATGTAGATAGAAAAACAGGAAATTATTTTTTAAATATACACAAAACGCTACATTTCAAGAGAACAACCAAATGTAGTATATCTCTTATAACAACTTCTGTTTAATACTCTAAGACCAGGTATCTTAATATGTCTATTTTTGTTTTTGTTTTTGTTTTTTGTTTTTTGTTTTTTTGGCCCTTGCCTACCTTTTCTTGGTCAATATTCACAAAATAAAATTGAAATCATTTAAAATAAACTCCTGGGACCTCCCCAACTTGCACATAAGACATTTCTAAAAGTCTCACCAGAAGTCACAAACTCTTTCATAATAGGAATAGAGACCACATCAGATAAAAGAAAGTTGATTCCCATGTAAGCTCATTTGATCTTTCTCCAGACTGGAGACCTCACTGTGAGTCAAGACGCATGAGTGTGAGGAAGTGGTAAGAGTGCCTCGGCCATCATGGTGGGATGTTGAGCAACCCAGGAAGAAGACAACACCCTGGTGTTACTGCCTTGGATGATCTGAGGTTTTAATTTAGCCACACTGTGAGGCTCAATGGCCCTTTAACCATTACACACTGTGAACATTTCTACATTCAGATTTTTCTCTTTCATTGCATTAATCCAAAACTCTTAACAACTGTTTTAACATTCTCATTTTAAAGTGATTGACACACACACACATTTTTTTTCCATAGGTTAAGTTCATATTTAACGAATGAGATGCATAACGTTTTAGGATTAAGAAAATCATCTTTTAGTTTATTCCTAAAGTTTCTACTTGGGATCTAATGATTTGCATGACCAGAAACAATTGTCAGTAATTAATAAAAACCATTTCAATGAACTGAGCTACCCTAGGCATTTATTCAAGGTGGAATCAGGAATGCTGTTTAAATAGAAAAACTAGTTCACCTACCTGTAAAAATTTTTCTAGCATTTTATATGTATTCAGTTAAATAAAATGAATAATTTTCCAAAATATTGAAACTATTTTAAATAGAGTTATTTAAAGGTTTTTTGGTTCTAAAAGGATTAACTGAAGTTAGTTTTCTATGTATTATTTTCTTCTAAATACTTACGGTATTGAGTGATAATAGAAAAATAATATTAACATTTCATCACATCATCTCATTGTAAAATGTGATATTAATAGATTATATATAAACATATATATACATATAGTGAATGATATATAGGGGCAGTGGTAAATGTCATTGTTTTTCGATGAGTCATATAGTGTGAGCCCATTAATATTTTAAGATTCCTGTGGTTTTTAATGTTATATCAAATCTTCCTGTTCTTTCCTAATTTGACGAAGGTGCTATCCTTCCCATACAGCCACAAAAACTAGATTCCTAAGAAATAGGCCAAAGAATTAGATCCTTCATCAAGGCATGACACGAAACTCTAGCCAGGCAGTTTGCACAAACAGCTCAAGGTCCCCTTTGTGTTCCTTAGCCTCCCTGGTTTAGCTTCCTTGTGTTGGCAGCTTTGGCCTTTTCGGAGGAAAGCCCCAAACAAAGTTGTTACCAGCGTATAGTCTACAGTTCACAGACTCTCAAAAAGGACACATTAAAACAGTTAGAATCCCCAGGGTAAATGGGGAGATTAAGTAGCCTTCTCCCCCCAACAGAAGCCCCAACACACAAAGCTCCTTATTGTGTATTCAGTGCACTATCTTTTTCCAGAACTGAACTTTACTATTGTGCTCAAAGATTCAAGTTTGCAAAGTGTTTGGGGGGCTTTGCATAACGCTTTGCTGGCACCCCCATTGACAGCCATCTGAGTGTGGGAATTCTGCAAAAGGACATGATGCCCACCAGATGATTGACCTGTTATATTATGCAATGGCAGCATCTTAGCCTGGCGGAGGAGAGTGGAGATGTTTTCACCAATTATCCAAAGCAGCCTCTTTCCCCACAAGAATATAAATTAAGACAAGACAAAAACAAAACAAAATGCCCCCATGTATATTTTTAAGGCTATACAGCTATTTCATTATAATGAATCATGGACGTTTAATTGATAATTTCTATCACTGGGTAAAGTGAATTTTTCTTTTATGACATTTTCCAGTGATCCTGATTTAAGATAATTTTCACATGAGATCAGAAACAGGCATTGAGTTACAGGCCATGATCTGACCCACTGTATATGAGAGCCTCCCCCATCTCAAAGCACATTTTAGAAGTGATGTACTAAAACACTTTCTAAGGTAAATAGCTAGTTCATGTACAGTTTTCCGGGAAGCTTAAGGAAAATGTGAATAAGTAATTAAAAACAGAGGTTCTAAATGACTGGGAAGAAATTATACTTATTTTAGTCAGACAGTGTTCAGTTTAAAGCCTTTTAATTCAGTGCTTTGCAAATGTAAATCCAGCAGGAATTAGCATATCCATGACCTTTCCTGAAGTTTGCATATTACTCATTCATTTCATTGAAGGACCAAACATGTTTTAACAAGCATTAATAGTAATAAGACCTTATGCAAATGTTGTTTATCATACCCCTATCCGTTTTTATTTTATATTTTTCCTGTTTAAACATTAATTTTAACTGAAATGCATTAGGGTATGGCTTTCAATGTTGAGAATTTATAAGCCAAAAGCATATTATTGATTTGTTCATCCAAAGGTTCCAAAGCAGATCAGTCTTTTTGGGTTTCATGGAATATGTATTAGAACACTTAAACTCAGTGCAAACTATAAATATGAAGTTAAATGCTTCATTGATGAAGGGCAGAATCAGAACTAGGATAACAACTGTTAGGAAATGAATGGCTTTGGTGAAAGTTTTTTTCATAATCGTGAAAAGAAAGAATGGAAATTTTTCATGGTAGTTTGGATAACGCATTTGTCAGTTAGAGTCATAATTGCTGTTATGAAACACTATAATCAAAGGCTACTTGGAGAGGAAAGGGTTTATTTGACTTACACTTCCACATGTAGCTCATGAATAAGGGAAGTTGAGGTAGAAACTCAATAGAGCTGAAACCTGGGGGCAGCAGCTGATGCAGAGACCATGGAGGCGTGCTGCTTACTGGCTTGCTCCTCGTGGCTTGCTCAGCCTACTCTTTGATAGCACCCACTAGCCCAATGATGGTCCTGTCCACAGAGAGATAGATATTCCCATATAATTAATCCACCAAAGAAATGAACCACCCTAAGCCAATCTGGTGGGAGCACTTTATTAACTGACATTCCCTCCTCCAACATGACTACCTTGCGTCACACTGACATAATAACTAGCCACCATAATGCATATAAGCCATACAAATAATTCATTTTCCACTTTTGATTATGCACCATAAAAATCTATCACACTTTCACGAGCACCTCACTGACATTGCCATTGAGCTAATATTCTCCTTCTGATTTCTTGCCATATATGAATACACATATACTTATATTTATATAAAATTTTACTGAAAGTACACACCATTAAAATCATATCATCTAGAGTAAGGTGTTTTTCCCACAAGGAAACTTGACATGGTGAGAATTTCATGCAGTCATTTTATGCCTGGAAAACAGACTCTAGAGTTTGGAGTATTCTTCGAACAGAATGAGGACCTGGTGTTTTTTAAATAAACAGTCAGATTGTTCATATTAATTTCTATCCAAAATTACATTTACATTAATTTAGATGTGATGGGTTTTCTTTTTGTTTAAGATTAATCTCTTGTTCTAAAATTAGATTAATTTTCTTGCTGATGCTTTTTCAGTAAATCAGAAAACAAGCAGATATCAAACACATCCTATTAATGAGCTGAACCCTCATTGAAAGTTCCTCATCCAGAGTGTTTCCTGTTTCACATCACAAACAGCAGAATCTGGCTTGTTCGTCATGAGTTGTCTCAAATTAACCCCCTGATGTGACTTATAACTCTTTTAGTGTTGTTGTTGTTGTTGTTGTTGCTGTTGTTTCATTAAAACTTTGGGCACAACCTAATGAAACAGATCATAGTTTGTAATGATTATCCCCTTGGAAACCTCTGTGGTCCTTACTTAAAAGCCAGTGATTTTAAGAGTCTATACCATCTTCTCAGTTCTAGAATTTGGGTTGATGGATTATGAGTCATGTTTTATTTTAATTGTGTTTTTTTTTAAGTATCGCTAAGCTAAATCCTTTTAAAAAAATAATTACTCTGTATATAATCTTTTGTACTGTGATAGTTGGCCAAACACTTCTGCATTCAAAACCCCCAGGCCGTATTTAGGTCAGGAAAGGCAGGGTGAGTGAGATGACTCAGCAGGTAAAAGTGTCTGCGGCCAGGCCTGACCAGCCGAGTTCAGGACACAGTCCCATAGAGTACAAGAGAACTGACTCCTGAAAATCATCCTTAGGCACCTGCATGTGCACCATAGGACAGGAGAGAAGGCACATGCCTCTGATTCTTCCTATCAAAGAACAGACACAGAAAGTCAGGGGTTCAAAGTCAGACTGGCCTGTAAGGAGCCCTACCTCCAAAACAAAGACACAAACAGATCACACCAAGTAAATGTTACTGTCTTCTGCTATTTGCTGAACGTTAGCTTACTGCATGCACTGTTAACAAGCTATCTAAGGACATAAGTGCATCCATTTCTTTAGGATGTATAGCTGTAAACATTACTTCTAGCTCAAAGAATCCTCACCCAGATGACACTGTAAATCCAGTATGATGGATTATTGTAAGAAGAGACTCAACACATTAGGAACAGGAGGATTGTGAGCTAGGAACCCAGACCTCAGGACTCACTATGCATTGAATGGTTAATCCTGAATCTCATTCAAGGATTCATAGTTTCCTTCATATAAGATACCAGTTTCAGTTCTGTCTCCTGTCTTAGCATTACTGTTAGGATTAAATGTGATGACATATGAACAAATGACTTAGAACTGTCTGGTTTTACAAGTGTTCACTATAATTTTAATTTGAGAAGACAATTTTAACATAACCTTTCAGACCTACCTCAGAAAGTCTTATGTTTCTTAATGTACTGACGGACTGCTAGATACAGAAGTTGTGATAAGCTGGAATGCCAGTGGTGTTGGCAAACATTGAGCCATTCCATCACCATCTGTTGGGTGGACTGTGTAGTAGTCATATGTAACTATCCAGCTTTTATTCTTAGCTATCAAGAATGTAAAGGCCAACCGCCAAGGTCCCGAAATTGTATACATTGATAACAAATGTTCATTGCACATTTTAGCCAATTTAAAGGACAGTGTCTGTTGTAGCCACTAGAGGGTACCACCTACATATAGAGTTTACTCCTATCTTATGTCCAAACATAGTTAACAACTCAGTCCTTTAATCTAATCCTCTTGTGTCCAAAATCAATATTTTAAATTACAAAATTCATTAAACTTAAATTAGACATCATTAGAGAAAATGTATTGGTCTATTAAATGTATATAATGCCAGCTCAACAAAACACAATTTTTTCCTCTGTGTGTGTGTGTGTATGTGTGTGTGATTTGTAAAAGCAGCAATGTATTTATAGTCAGAGAGATATGTAGTCTTCATTCAATTAGATTACTTACAGCAGCTGCAAACTAACTCATGTTATAATCCAGTACTTACAGTTAATCACTAATAACCACAAACACCGAGTAAGCACCACTTGCCAGATCCGGAACTCTAGAATTTTAGCCCTCATCATGGCCATCTGGGGTCAGTAGATAGAGCACACAATAATGCAGACTGTAGGACCCTGAGCAATGACAAAGCTTTCTGAATATGACACACTTTCCACTTCTGCTTCCATGGCAATTTAAGCTTTCTGACTTTTGCCTTTAAATAATGAGTTGGCATGGTGTCCAATAAATCTATAGCTTTTTTTGTTGTTTTGTTTTTTGTTTTTCAAGAGAAGGTCTCTCTGTGTTAGCCTTCGCTGTCCTAGAGTCACAGAGTCACTTTGTAGACCAGGCTGGCCTCGAACTCACAGCAATCCGCCTGCCTCTGTCTCCCAAGTGCTAGGATTACAGGCATGTGCCACCACGCCCGGCTCTGACTTTTGCCTTTAAATTCCAAACTTCAATGACACTTAACAAATGAGAATACATTCTTCTTTACCTGGTGATGAAATAATGTATATATTAATTCATACTTTCTTTGACAAAATAGGAATTTAACAAAAATGTGCTTTAGTAGTTAAAAAAATTACTAAAGTATCTTTTCCTCAAATATAACATATTCATTAATAATATAATATATATACATAACCATTCTGTATATCTATCCACCATTTATGTGTATGCTTAGGTTCTATATGTGCAAATATTTTTATCCATGGGGAAATGTTTTTACAACTGTGTAAAAATTAATCTTCCACCGTTTTTCTTTAATTATTTCACTTTGATCCTTATATATTTTGTGGAATCCTGACTTGAGAAGAGCTTTAAAAGTCAACCAATTTACAAGCACAGAGTAGAAATGTAGATACAGGATCTGGAGAAGAGGCTAATGGTGGTTTTCCCAAAAGGAACACACTTTGACTAGAAGTTGGAAAAGCTTTGAGAAACTCAACATGTACCCAGAATGTGAAAGTTGTTTGAATCAATTTGATGCTAGGACACAGTTTAGAAACTAGTGAAATCAACACATTTTCTAGTTTGAATATATTCAATCTTTGCCACTCAAGTATTTTGATAATGAAAAGACAAAAAAAAAACTTTCTCATTTTCATTAGAAATATGTGTGTTGTATATATCCATGAATTAATAATTTTAAAATATTTAAAATCACCTTTTCCAATACTCTAGCCAAAATCTAATTCCTCCTTCACAGTGTTATCTAATGAAGACTTTTGTTTAGATGCTTTTGGAGACAAAGGAATCCCTGTCTCTTACTAGAGCTTATTCTATTTCAGATATCCCAGAGAAAATATTCGTCCACGTGTCCCACAGTAAGGTCTACTGTCTTAGACACTCTACCATTTGCTCCTCATTTTCCCAATCTGCTCAAATGTCGTGTCAGCATAGCATGCTGCAAACATCACATGTGTACTTCATTTCTGCTCTACCAGTAACCCCCGATGCATTGTGAAAGCATATAAAGCTAAGGGTTACACTATATTTCAAGTGTTATGTGAATATTATTGTACTTTTATATCTGTAGCTTAACATTTTCACGATACATTTGGATCTTCCTTTGTTTAGTAAATCCACTGCAGAGATTTATGCCTATGTAGAAATAGGAATACTCATTTATTATCTTAATAATTCATTTCACTTATTATCATAGCATCTCTTTCATGCAGTCTTAAGAAAAACAGTTTGCGTTTGTGAACTTAGTATTGTCAATAATATAAATGTATAATGTAAATTTTAATATTTGCATATACATTTCATGTGTGCACTTGTTTTATTTAAGTAATATTTACATAGTCTATGCCCAATTATAAGATTTTTGTAGTTGTTCCTGTTGTTTTTTTTATATTTTGAGACAAGGTTAAGCCCTGATATTCACCATGTAATATACAGGCTGGATTCAAACTCAAATCATTCCTCCTTCCTGCCTCAGACTCCAGAGTTCTGAGGTTTCCAGCACATTCTGCCACCATACCCCAGACACATACTCTTCATAAATAGAAATGTATTGATTGCCTTGCTAACACTATTAAGTTGATTTTATTATCCAGTTGTGACCATTGGAAGCTACAGCATGGAGAGGTTGCATTAGGAAGGCTAACTAAGGATGGCCCTAACATCCTGCCAGCACAAGTAACAAAACAAATGGTTCTGATAATAGTCAAAACTCCCTTTCCATTTCTCTTATTTTGTGTTTGTGATTTTATACTATGAGAAAAATCATGAAAATGCCATAAATACCGCCTGAGTCGAATACTATCCCTGGAGAAGATTTCCATTCCAAATTGCCTTTCAGGTCATCTATAATGTCCCTCATCTGTAGAATTTTCCTTAGGTAGTAGAACCTCTGCACTCCCACACATACCACCAGGCCATTCCAAAACATGTTAAAATATGATGGAATCTCCACTTATCTGCCTACTTTACACAACATTATGAGTATAGCCTCAGAACGATGCCTATGCTGTCCCTGTTTTAGTGACTTTACATATCTCAACCTATGTAGAAGATATAGATTTTTTCTTTTTCTTTATTATAATTTACTCGCATTACATCCCAATTGTTATCCCCACACTCTTATCTTCTCTTTCCCACCCTCCCTCACTCTTCTGCCCTATTCCCCTCCCCGAGACCTATGATGGAGTATGTGGGGCCCTCCTACCCCACTGTCTGGCCACAGCCTATTAGGTCTCATCAGGTTAGCCTGCATCCCCTTCTTCTGTGTCCCCGCAAAGCTGTCTTGCCAAGGGGCAATGATCAAATCGTGGGCACCAGACTGCATGAGGGGTAAGGAAGATCCAGATTTTATAACCACTACACTGCAGCCACCACTTTGCCCTGACGCCTTCCTATAATACAATAAAACTAATCTGAAACACGGCTAAGGATGAATTAATTAGAACTAGAAAGGATTACTTTCCTTTCAATTCCCGTTTACTTGTTAGGTCATATGCTAGTCTCAGGATCCTGTGGGTCAGCACCCCTCAAAGAGCTCTTGACACGTACCTCTGTCAGGCCCAGATTTCCCTGCACAAACACTTAGCAGGGCATGATGCCGGTTGTAAATATGAATATCAAGTTAATAGAAGCCTTATTCAAGCCACTAAAGTGGAACCCACAAAGTGCAAAGCAGAGTAACTCTTCCTTGTTTGCTAGCGTGCTTTTCACAAAGTTATATTTATTCTTCTCTCATCCGTTAGATCGCAACCGCAGCTTCCTCTTTCTTCTCTTTCCCACAACCTCTCCCTATCTCTTCACACTTATTCTCTCCCCCAGGTCTCCTCCCACTCCTCCCTCTGACTTCCCTCCCAGGGACATCAACGAAACATGGCAAAATAAGCTATAATAAGACTGGGTTTCTTCAAGGCTGAACAAAGCAACCCAATAGGAGAAAAATGGTCCCACGAGTGGGCAAAAGACGCAGGAATAGCCGCTGCTACGGCTGTTCACATTTCCACGAGAACAGCAAGCTACTCAGCCACAGCATATATGAAAAAGATGGGTGGTTCCGGCCCTGTGTCCGCCATAACTAGGAGTCTTTGTTAGGGTTACTCTCGTAAATTCCATGGAGTTTCCACTGAACAAGTTTGCCACCTGCCCCCTCCACCCAATTCCAGTCATTACACACACATACACACACACACACACACACACACACACACACACACACACACACACACACACACACCTGATTCCTCCTGTTCCCAATCCCATTGCCCCGCCCCCCAGTCTATCTGCGAAGTCTATTCTATTTCCCCTTCCCAGGGAGATCCTTGTACCTCCCCTTAAGCCCTCCTTCTTAGTTTGGGTCTGTGAACTGTAGCATAATTTTCTTTTACTTTACAGCTAACATCCACTTACAACATACCATGCTTGTCTTTCTGGGTCTGGGATACCTCATTCAGGATAAAATTTTGATTGTTTTTCCACAGTAACATCTATTTGTATTGCATGAAGAAGAGGTACAACGATTTTTTAAACTTGTGATTTTACTTGTGACAAATAGATCATAAAATGTTTATGTATTAACTTTTATCATTTTTATTTCTGAAAACGGTGGGTTTTTTTATCACCTAATAAATAATTAGAAAATAACAAAAACATTTTTTGTTTTTCAATGTCAACTTAAAATAAAAAAGTACATATTTTGAACTTCAAAAACTATTCCGGTTCACCTAGACTTGATGATTACATCTGAAATTCAAACATTTGATTGACTAAAGCAGGAAAATTCTTGAAATTTTAAAGGAAGCTTTGGATACAATGTAAGTTTTTTTGCTAGCCTAGGCTACAAATTAAAAGACTCAGTCTCAAAATTACCCACTACAGTGTCTAAACATGTATAAAAAAGTTTATCAATATCAGTGCTGGGAGCCAGGACGCTTTGAAATAGAAGTAAAACTAGCAAGCAGGTGAATCAAGAACTCTCAACTCAAAGTTTGCTGAAAAGAAAGAATATATGGTTTTTCGTTTCTTAACCTGATAAAGATCCCCAAAATATACTTTGTCATTCTCTTCCTAAAAGACATCCTTTGCTCTAAAAGACAAAATGGCACAAGCAATCAAAGAACAATGAATCTACATTTGAGGACTACTTGGGTTTTTTTTTTTAAGATTTATTTATTTATTATTGTGTATACAATGCTCTGCCTGCATGTACACTTGCAGGCCAGAAGAGTATCAGATCACATCATAGATGGTTGTTAGCTACCATGTGGTTGCTGGAAATTGAACTCATGACCTCTGGAAGAGCAGTCAGGGCTCTTAACCACTGAGCCATCTCTCCAGCCCAAGGACTACTTGTTAAACAAGGGTGTCTATGCAGTGCTGTGTAGAAACATTTCATGGAATCCTTTGGCATCTATTTCAGAGAGAAGAAATATTATCATCATCTTTATACTTACTGCTCCTGAATACCTAACATCCTGTTGTAGCAAAGACAGATCTACATGTCATTCACAGTAGACACTCCCAGAGTGTCATCATGCACTAACTAAAAGCACACATATTGTCCCATCCCCTGTCCACTGTCTTTCTGTCAGTTCTGGATGCTCATCCCGTGAGAAGCATTAAAAGCAAAAATGTGTGCAGGCAGGGTCAGCATAGAGGAAGAGGAAGTATGCTTCTGAATGCTAAGACCGATTCTCTTTGTTCTCTTTTATAAAGCTCTCCAGAGAGTGACCGCGTCAACTGAGATCATATTTTTTAAATGTATGTTCTGCCTGCATATTGATTGCACTCTTTCAGTATTGTCCATAATCCTCAGCCGGTATCAAAGTTTGTGTGTTGGAAGAAAGGCTCCCTGTGGTACTGTCCTGAGGAATAGGCACTGTCTCCAGCTAATTGGGAAGTGAAAGTATATGGGTCCTCAGATGGGGATTGTAAGATTTCTTGACAGCTCACATAGCCTTTTGGAGTGTTCCCATAGATCTGAGCCTTAGCAACCAGTCAATAACCCAGCCTTTATAAACACTATGAATTAAAGCAAATAAGATACTAACTCTAACCAGGAAATAATAGCTAAGCAAATAATGAATATCATATTCTAATAACCCACACATTAGTTTCCATTACTTTGCTTCTAATTAAATAGTAAATATTAAGTATATAAACACTAAAAACAAGGTATGTTCCTTTTCCTTAAAGCAAATGATAGTGGGAATTATACCACTTATTCAGCATCTAGGTGTTGACTTACTGCCTACCTGGCACAAAGCCACCACGGAATAATTATGGTTAGAAACAGTCTAGGTTCCTATAGTCACAGTTTTCAATAGTTGGTGCAATAATCTAATTTTTTGATAGACATTATATTTTCATCACTCTCCTCTCAACATATAAATTCATTATATCAGGTTGTAGTACATAAGTAATTATTGTGTTATCAATACATGTAGTAATGCACAAGGCATATTTAGACTGATTTTATTATACTTAAATATGTATATTACATCATGTATTTCTATAACTCCATGTTTTTCATGAGTTATAAAGTTACAACAAGCTAAAGTTAATAACTTCATTCAGTTAAAATGTAGCTGCCTATAACAACATTTATTAGTCCTTGCACTTCTGTTGAACTGATGACTTCACGTGGAAGGAGATACATAAACATTTCCTTCTGTGGCCTAAGCCAACAATAATTGGAGACATTGAGCTTGACAAATGTTCCTCATCCACATCCCAAAACTATAGATATTTCCAGGAGCTGCACAGAAATATAATAGTCTCTATCACAATGAGGTGATGGATGCTGAGGTGAACTACAGCTAAGTTTTAAAGATTGTGTGTGTGTGTGTGTGTGTGTGTGTGTGTGTGTGTGTGTATACCACAGGTGTGCAAGGGCTCTCAGAAGCCAGAAGAAGGCATTACCAGCAGGTGAAAAGCACCTGATGTCATTGTGGAGAGCTCAGCTGAGCAGCTAGTGCTGTTAGTCACTAAGCTATTATTTCAGCCACTACATTAGGTTTTAAGCCAGGATCATAAAGAGAGACAACGGGCTATTATGGCACAATTACTTGATTTTTTTCCCACAGACTCAAAAACACACACACGAAAGATAATAAACATTAATATTTTGAATTTTAGTTGTAAGTGTTGACAACCACTTCCTCAATATTTTTAAAACCACAGTTGTCAAAGTAACATAGCTGGTGGCTAAGTTCTTTCCTTAGTTGATGAGGAAAACGTTTACATCAAAGTCATATCTGGAGAGAACATACAAGTTTTCAGGTTATTGAGATAGAAGAAGAGGAGCTTTTGAGCAGAACATGAAGACCACAAAGCATGAAATACCTGTGAGAACAAATGAGTGGCTCTGAATTTTCTTCAGCCAACTTAGTTACATATTTAAGAAGTAAATAGAATACCCACATATTCTTTCATTAAAAAAACATTGACCAAAACTCTGCTACATAGAATGCATGGAACCCAGAAACCAGAGAACTGGACATGGCTACTTGTTCAGTATTAGGATATGAATAAGAAGATGAGAAATTACCATGATATCATTCAAATTAATAAAATAATTCTTAAAAAATTAAATCTCATAAGGAAAATCTCTTAAAGACATATACAGGATACATATTGGAAAGAATTGGCCATAAAAATAATGTAAGTACATGAATCAATAAAATGCAGTGAGGTCATATGATGTTAGTGGGACAAGCTGGAGCTATAATATTCTCTATTTAAAAATAATAATTATTAAAATTATTAGTTATGTATGTGAGGTATGTACACATGAGTTCAAATGACTATGAATGCCAGAAGCTTCAGATTCCCCTAAAAACCACAACACAAGTGGTTGTGAGCTGCCTCATATGGGCCCTGCGAACCAAATTCAGACCTTCCACAAGTATTTCCTCTTAACTACTGGAGCATCTCTTCTGCCCCAAATAATATTATCTATTTTGGTCATAGAAATTAAAGGAAAAGAAATTGCCAGAGAGATTCACAATTACTCTATAGAAGTATAAACATTAAAGAGTAAAACCAACATGATGCCACAGAGGTGTGAAATATGAATTAGTGCACTTTAAAACATGACGTCAAACTTTTGTAAATGACAAATACACTAATTAAAGTACAAATCTTCTGAAGAAACTTAGGAATAGTTACCCTAACTGAAAAGTTCAGCAGATCTACTGATTAAGTTATCCTATTATATAGCTGGTCGTAACACAGTAGGGTCTATAACAGACAAGGTCTCAAGGGTTCACTTACACTAGCCAAAATCATGAGCTCCTGATTCAGTGATATGACCCTGTGTCTAAACATAAAGGGGAGATAAAGGAAGATACCCAGAGTAGGCCCCTGCCCTCCATGCACACCCTCACAGGTGTGTGCACCTGCACATGTACAAACTCTCACACACACATATGCACACACCAAAATCTTAATTTAAGAGCCATAGGAAATTTTTGAATAACCATAAATAGCAAATCCACTGGAAACAATAGCTAGAGAGCAAGGATGTTCGGATGATAAAGGGAGGATTTCGAGGCCTAGTGTGCTAAAGTTAGCAGTGTAGGTCCATAGCAGTGTAGGTCCAAAGTAATGAATGATGAAAATGAGTAAATACAACCCTTAAAGCATTGCTGTTTGGTAGAGATGCATATGGGCCCCGGGATTTGGGATCAGTGACTTGACTTATGTACACAGCTTTTTCCTCTTTTTTTTTTAATGGAAAGTGATTACATGACAGGCAGCTGAGTAAGTTGTCTACCATCATCTACTTTGAAATTGGCCTTTAATTTCGCTCTGTGTTTTAAAGTCGGTGCAGTTTTGCTATCCCATGAAATAAGTATGAAATTAGCTTCATAAATAATTACTCATTAAAAGCATCATTAAGTCAGGAGATTTACATTTCCCTGTGGGAAATTTACCAAACTTAAAAACAAAGCAGATGCTATGGCAGTGACTGGGTTTCATCAGCCTCAAGACAGTTTCTGTAGAGTTTAGCACTCACTAAGGGACCTACTTGGGACAGAATAATTCACATTTTCTTGTACAAGTATCATGTTCTCTGCTGGCTCTTTAAAATCATGACCACGTATCTTTGTAACCAGGAAAATGACACCGTGTCCCAGAGCATTTGAAATGAAAATCAATTGTATTATCTTTCCTTTGCACTCACCTTTTTTTTTTGCCCCGCCCCCTGATGAAAGGCTTGTAATTTACATCAATGGAAGCAGGATTTTTTTTTTTTTTTGGTCAGAATATCTAGTCAGCTCTTGGAGGCTTTCATGTGCTTCCTGGCAATATGAAAGTAATCATAAAAGCTCTAGAGTTAACTGTTTCTCTACCGCTTGCTGTTCTTTATCATGCTTGAAGTCCATCCTCCCCGTGCAACTTTGGCAAACCATGCCTGTCAAACATTCCAGCCCAATAATCAGGTATCTGCTGAGAGTGATTACACCTTCCTAGGCATGCTAGCACTCCCTTTCAAAGGGCCCTTCTGCCTTACATCTTCTTGAATAATATTCCTTCAAGTGTAATCTACCGTAAGCTTCAAGTGTCTCCCAAGAGCTCATTATCATGGTAAAAGGAACAAAAGCGAAGGAGCATGGTAGGAACCTCCTGCTCGCATTCCCACTAATAAAACCAATCTCCCCAGAGCGGCTAACAGCAAGACATCCTTCTCATGTCAAAAAGGAATATTCGGGCAATTTTTAACTAGTCATAGCTCTATTTTAAATATCCATGACATTGAGAAAGCTCTCGCTACAGAGGGATTTTTCTACTTGCTTTTCATCATTTGATTCAGGGTCCCAGATAGCGGGTGTCTGTCCTCTTAAGCCGAAATGTCGATACAGAGATTTAGAAGACACACACACAACTTATTAAGTATAAGAGCAACGGTGTTACTCAGTGAAGAGACAGGGTGCTGAATTCTTTTCTGAGTTCTTCCATATCCCCTACTAGTCACATATACCTCCAGGCAATTATAATAGGTGTTATTTTGACCTTTACATTAATCACTTGTAGGTTTTCCTTTGTGATTTTAATATGCATGTATGAACTCATAAACACATTGACTTAGTTTTTGTTTTCTTTTTTGGTAGTTCAATGAGAATTGTGTACAATGTATTTTAATGTATTTTTTTAAATTTCCTACATAACTTCCGTATTTACATCACTTCCACCTCATCTTCTCCTTGTTCCAACTCCCCCCATGGACCCACAACACCCATTTAAATTTATGACCTCTTCATTAATTATGGTTACATAGCTATACATGTGTACATAACGTATACATAAATACAACCTACTGAATCCTTTTCATTTTGTTATACGTATGTGTTTGGGTGTGACTATTTGGAATTGAATAACCTAGCACGGTTCTTCACTAGAGAAGCCTAACTTTTGCTCCCTTAGTAGCCACTGTTTGCATGTAGCTCTTCATCTAAGGGTAAGGCTTGTGAGATCACATCCATCCACATTGATATGTCAACAGGTGCTGTCGTTGCATGGGTCTTTTTTAGGTAACCTTATCACTGAGATTTCATGGATGCATCTACCCTGCCATGAATAGAAGACAATATTCATAGCAGATGTCCTGATTCTCCAACTCTTATAGTGTTTCTGCTCCCTCTTCTGAGATGCGCCCTAAGCTGTAAGTGTAGGGCTTGCATTGTGGATGTATCAGTTGGAGATATGCACCTATAGTAAGTTACTCTCTGAATTTTGACCAGTTGTGGATTTTTGTAATGGTCTCAATGTTACAAAAAGAAGATCTTTTGATGGATAGGGGGCACAAAACTACACTTCACTGAGTATAAGCATAGGTATTTACAGCGCAACTAGAAATTACCCTGGTTTAGGAAAATGTCAACAGTAGGTTCTCCCTTAGGGTGCAAGATATCACCAGCCAACAGCTGTTGACTAGATTTATAGTGTGAGAGATGAATTCTGTCCTTTTGAGTAGGTCTTAATCCACTGAGACATCTAAAGGCCTCCTGTGAACTCTTGGGGATATGCTGTCATTCTAGTTCTCAAAAGGAAGATTCTAGACTAACTCCAGCCCAATCCTCCCACATCCCACTCCCATGTGGTGGGGCGGTACTTCATTATGAATCTGTATTAATTAGAGTTGGTACTGGATAAAATGTTTCAAATTATACCCACTTGGCATGTCCACAGTTTTACAAAAAGTAGGAATATAATAGCTGTTTCTACCTTTACTTTATGTTCTCTTCCAAGATTCTTTTATTCTTTAGAAGTTGCAAAGTGGTAATGATCAATTTGAATGCATTTAAATATACTGATTTCAGTACATCTCAAAAGAGAAACTTATCATTTATTATTTGGCAATTCAAGGTTCATATATATACATATACATATACATATATAATTATATCAGGATATATTACAGTGTGTGATTTGGCATAACTTTAAAGAAAATGAATTTGATCATAAGGAATCCTAAAATAAAGAACATCTAGACTTCTTAAATGGTACATATTTATAGATATGAATATATTTAATGAGCACCAATCCACTATCAGTGGTTCTGTTTAAAACAAATTGTTGCATTTTGTCCTATAGAGTCTTTGGCTGCTAAACATCTAGACAGGATCCTGATAATCTTTGGTGATTTCTTCACTGTATTAGCATGTTCCAGTGTTGCCTTATCTATTTTCTTTCCATAATTAAAGTCAGCCATTTTCCCAAAGCCCCTGATTTCTTTCATAGAGTTTAGAAGTAACAATAATGCTGCACCAAAGTGACGGCAGGTTGACTAGAATTTGGGACTTTTAGAATACAGACACCTCTCAGGAGATTTTGGCTTCTGGATATAGTAGCTTTGAAAGATCACACATCTTAAGACATGGGACTATTCTATGTTTTTTTGCACATAATGCTTTTCACTCTTTTATGTTATTATTTTTGTCTTCCTATATTGGAAAAATACCCCATTCATTTAAAAGAAAATATAGGCACCCCCAATGCTTCTGCACTGGAGTTAATATTTCTGTATTTAGTGTCATCAAGAGATGAGGACAAGAAATGGATCCAAGGCTGGAGGCTGTGTGAGAACTGTTGCTTTTATTTGGAAAGCAATAATAAAGTAGAGGAAGGGTTCTGAAAAAAAAAATCACATAATTCGGTTTATTTTTAAAGTACATCTAGTTGCTTGTATGAAGACTGGGCCCTGACAGAGTAAAGGAATAGAACAAACAAGAGAGACTTGTTAGATGTGATTGAAACCATTAGGATTCTTCTCAGACTAGCAAGTGGGAAGATGACAGAAAAGAGTGTATGCAGCTGAAATGAAATGGTCTGCAAGGAAGGTAAGATCATGTGAGATGCCAGGGGAAATGGGTATATAAAGAAAATCTGTCTTGTATTAGTGCCAAAGAAGCAATTGTAGAATATTCAGAATTTTTAAGCCAATAAACTATTTCTTCAATATATACTGAAAAACTTTACAGTACATAAATACACGCATGCATACATACATACATACATACATATATGCATGTAGTTAATGGTCATAGATTGAAAACAAGGCTGTCAGCATGATGATGTCTGTTTCTCCACATCCCTCAAATGCTCAAGTAGGTACTTAGGACTCCATGAGAAACACGTGGCAATAAACACAAAGTTCTGTGAGAATTATTTGGGCAATGACTATTAAAGAAAAAGAAGAGGGCATTAGAAACACTGTGCTCTAACTGTGTGAATCTAAATGATTTCCCCAGGTATTCACAAGGTGAGTACTGTAATATTACGTGGTGTTTTACAGTGACATAGTGGCAACGCTACTGGTTCTCTGTGTTTATTACTTATCTGCTGCTGCTGCTGCTGCTGCTGCTGCTGCTGCTGCTGCTGTTTGACAAATTGGCCCAGAACTTGGGGGATTTCAACAATGAACACTGCTAATCTTGTGGCTTCTGTGGCTTCGATCTTTCTCAGATATTAACGAGAGAAATAAAACCTAGTAGTCTGCTCTTTGTCTAGAGCACATTTCCTCACCATGCCCTAGTTATTTGTTGGCAATCAGAAATGCAAGATCCTTTGCTATACGGAAAGGCTGAGCTTTTCCAAAACTTCTGGCACCTTTTTTTTTTTTTTTTTTTTGTATTTTTTAAAGTTCATATATTCACTCTACATCCCAATCACAGCCCCAGCTCCTGTTCCCTCCCACCCACCCTCTTCTCCCAATCCTCTCCCTTTCTCCCCAGAAAAGAGGAGCCTGACCAACAACAACCCACCCCAGCACATAAGGACTGAGCTCCTCCTCATCATCCACTGAGGCTAGGCAAGGCAGCCTGGTCACAACAAAGTGACCAAAATCAGGCAATAGAGTCCTTGTCATAGACAGCACCCAGTCGACCTACTAGGGACCCACATGAAGATCAAACTGACCATTGGTTACATATGTGTTGAGGGCCAAGATCCAATGCGTGCATGGCCTTTGGTTAGTGTTTCCATCTCGGTAAGCTTACATGGGTCTGAGTTAGTTGACTCTGTTGGTCTTCTTGTGGCTTTCTTGTCCCCTCTAGGTCCATCTATCTCCCCATATCCCCCACCCCACCCCCTGCACATGTGTTCTCTCTCTCTCTCTCTCTCTCTCTCTCTCTCTCTCTCTCTCTCTCTCTCTCTCTCTCTCTCTCTCTCTCTCCCCCCCGTGCCCCCCCAAACTCCACATAATTCTTGTTTGTGAGTCTCAGCAGCTGATTCAATCAGCTGCTGAGTGTGGCCTCTCAGAGGAGAGTTATGCTAGGCACCTATCTATAAATGTAGCCGAGTTTCATTAATGGTGTTAGGGGTTGGATCTCTCTCATGGGTTCCCAGTTTGGGCCAGGCATCAATTGGACATTCCCTCAGTCTCTGCTCCATCCTTATATCTGCACATCCTGCAGGAAGGGCAAAACTTGGATTGAAGTCTCCATAAATGGATTGGGGTTCCCCTCCCACCACTATAAGTCCTGCCTGGCTAGAAGGTGGCCTCCTCAGTCTCTGTCCACACATCCTCTGTTGCCAGGAGGCACATTCAGAGACACCCCCATATCTTCCCTGTAGCTGACCCTGTCACAGTTCTCCAGCTTGTCTTAGGGATGTCCCCGCCTTCAGTTTCCCTTTTCTTTCCAAGCTCTCTCAACTCCTCTCTCCACTCTCCCCACATCTGATCGCCACAGTTTCCCTCCCCACACCCTGAAAGAAAAAAACAAAACTACATGATCCTCTAATGAGATGAACATTGTCGAAAAAGCATTTGACAAAATGCAACACTCATTCATGTTAAAAATCTTTGAGAGATCAAGATACAAGGCAGATACCTGAACACAATAAAGGCTATATACAGCAAGCCAATAGCCAACATCAAACTAATTGGATAGAAACTTAAAGCAATTCCACTGAAACCACGGACAGGATGGGACTGCCCACTCTCTCCATATCTCCTCACTATAGTGCTTAAAGTCTTAGCTAGAGTAATAAGACAACTAAAGGAGACCAAAAGGATACAGATTGTAAAGAAAGAAGTTAAATTATCACTATTCACAAATGATATGTTACTACATATAAGTGGCCCCAAAAATTCTACCAGGAAACTCCTACAGCTGATGAACACCTTCAGCAAAATGCCTAGATACAAAAAAAAAAAATCAGTAGTCCTCCTGTATATAAGCAACTAAAAGACTGAGAAAGTAATTAGGGAAGGAACACCCTTCACAATAGCCACAATAATATAAAATATCTTGGTATAACTCTAACCAAGCAAGTGAAAGATCTATATGAAAAGGAATTTCAAGTTTCTGAAGAAAGAAATTGAAGAAGATATCAGAAAATGGAAAGATCTCCCATGCTCATAGGATTAACATAGTAAAAATGGCGATTTTAACAAGAGCAATCTACAGATTCAACGCAATTCCTACCAAAGTACCAACACAGTTCTTTACAGACCTTGAAAGATCAATTCTCAACTTCATATGGAAAAACAAAACTCCAGAATAGCTAAGACAATCCTGTACAATAAAAGAACTTCTGGAGGAATTTCCATCCCTGATTTCAAGGTGTACTTTAGAGCAATGGTAACAAAAACTGCATGGTACTGGCTTAGAAATAGACTAGTAGATCAATTAAATAAAATTGAAGACCCAGAAATAAATCCACTCACATACAGACACTTGATTTTTGACAAAGAAACCAAACCATACAATGGAAAAAAAATCTTCAACAAATGGTACTGGTCTAATTGGATGTCTACGTGTAGAAAAGTACAAATCGCCCTGCACAAAATTAAAGTTCAAGTGTATTAAAAACTTCAACATAAACCAGACACACAAAATCTGTTAGAAGAAATAATGGGGAAGAGCCTCAAACTCATTGGTACAGGAGACAACTTCCTGAACAGAACACCAACAGCTCAGGCTCTAAGATCAACAATTAATAAAGAAGACCTCATGAAACTAAAAAGCTTCTGTAAGGCACTGTCAATAGAATGAAACTGCAGGCTACACATGGGGATAAGATTTTCATCAACACTACATTCACTTAGAGGCCTAAAATTCAAAATAAATAAAGAACTCAAGAAATTAAACAACAGAAAACCAAGTAATCCAATTTTAAAATGGGGTACAGAGCCAAACAGAGAATTCTCAACGGAGGAATTTCTAATGGCTGACAAGAACTTAAAGAAATGCTCAACAGACTGGCCCTGGTTCAGGAGCACACTGTGTCCATTTGGCAAACACGGTGGAATACACACCATATGAGAAGCTGCGGCTGCAGCAACTACTGGAGCTGTGGAGGTGATGGGTGAAGGACCAGGAGCTGAGCCCCCGGGAGCCCATGTTGTCCCTGCACAGGATGTGGTCCCTGGAGCAATTCTCGAATAACTTTTTGCAGGATGAGACTCCATGGAAGAAAGTGATCGTTAAGGCACACCAGTCCAGTCTTTTTACTGTTTCTCATGTACTTATATCTCTCTGTTTTTTTTTTCACTATTATGTCCAGTATCATATAGCTACAAAACAATATACCATTGCTGAAAAAAGCCCAGAATATTCCCAGGTGATAGAATTCTGGAGGCAGGAGAAATAAATCCACCAATTTAAGATTTTCCTGATCAACATCATTGAAGAACACTTACAAACTTAAAAGACGTGTAACAGCATAAGTTCCTAAAGTGCTGTATTTACTGAATCTATTTCCTGGAAAAGTAACTAATAAGCTTATTCCCAGAGAAAAAGAAAGAAATGCTCAATGTCCCTAGTCATCAGGGAAATACAAATCAAAACAACTCTGAGATCCCATTGTATACCTGTCAGAATGGCTAAAACCAAAAACTCAAGTGACAGCACATGCTGGTGAGGAAGTGAGGAAAGCGGAACATTTCTTTATTGCTGGTGGGAGTGCTAACTTTCACAACCACTTTGGAAATCAATCTGGAGCTTCCTAAGAAAATTAGAAATAGTACTACCTCAAGATCCAGCTATACCATTCCTGGGCATATACCGGAATGATGCTCCACCATACCACAAGGACATTTGTTCACCTGTGTTCATATCAGTTTTATTTGTAATAGCCAGAACCTGGAAACAACCTAGATGTCCTTCAGCCAAAGAATGGATAAAGAGAACATGGTACATTTACACAATGGAATACTACTCAGCTATTAAAAACAAAGAAATAATGAAATTTTTAGGCAAGGGGACAGAACTAGAAAGGATCATCCTGAGTGAGGTAATCCAGACCCAGAAAGACATGCGTGGTATGTACTCACTTTTAAGAGGATTTTAGCAATATATTACAGGAAAACCATACTACAATGTACATACCAAAAAAACCTAAGTAACAAGGAGGGCCCAAGGGAAGCCTTCCTTGAATCTCACTCAGATGGGGAAATAAAATAGACAGTGGAAGTGGATAGAGAGAGGGATCTGGCTCCGTTTTTAATGGTTGTTCTTTCAACTTTTACCCCCATTTTTACTACAAACAGCAAAATGAAAACACTGACAAAAAGAAGCAAAGAGCAAACAGCACGTTGCATATCTGAGCACTGTTCTTAGAACCCTGAAGTGCCTCACACAGTCATAAGACACATGCTTGACTTTCACATCACTGCAGGTGATAGTGGCATACTGTTGCTATGTTTGACCATCTCCTTCCCTTTTCCCAGTGACACATCCTACTTTTCTCCTGAACCCTCACTAGCATCATCCTTAGAGTCCAGAGTGCTAAAGATCTCTTCATGGTGATTCAGGAGCCCGTGCTGTTCTCCTAAGCAATTTTCCAACCTCTCCTCACTTCCTAGCTTTGTAGCTGCCTCCACACTTTTAATTGGTTGGCAGGTGTCCTAGTTAAACTTAATTGTCAACTTGACAGCGCCTAGAGTCATTGGCGAGAACATCAATTAAGGGATTTCGGAGACCAGTTTGGCCTGAGGCCATGTCTGTGAGAGATTATCTTGAATAATGAGTGTTTAGGGGGTTTCTAGTCCACTGTGAATCACACTGTTTCTAGGAAGGTGGCTCTGGTATGCCTAAGAAGTCTAGCTGAACAAGCCTAAGAGCAGGCCGTGTAGTGAGCAGTAGGCCCTGTGCTTCCTGCTGCACAACACTAGCTGTGAATTCACTGGTTCTACTGCACAAACTAACAAGCAACCCTCCTCTTGGGTTTTTGCCTAGAGTTCCTTCCTCGACTTTCCTCACTCAATGATGAAATGATCTGAAACTGTAAAATGAACCAAACCCTTTTCTTCCCAAGTTGCCTTTTGTTGAGAATGTTCTATCAAAGTAAGAAAAGGAAACTTCAACAACACCTGAGCATCCTACTTCTGTGAACTGAAAGTGATAGTAGCCACCTATTGCCATACAACATATGACATCACGACCCTAAATCTCTTGACAAACACTGTCTCACAGTCTTGTGACAGGAGCATCTGGGTGTGTATCAGCAGTATTCCTGCCCCCAGAGTCTCCCATAACCCTGCAACTGTAACACTGGCTAGTCCTGAAGTTATTCCAACATCCTCCCGCATGCTTCCTTCACCGTTAGCAACTCTTAAGACTTTGTTGCCTGTGTTCATGAGAATGTTGTTCACTGGTTGCTCCTTAGAGCAATTACCAACGTGGGCCCGTTGATCCAGGTCTGGAATCCCAGACAGCAGGCTGAAGCAAGAGGATCTCAAGTTCAAAGCCTACTTAAGGCTACAGTGAGAGTTCAAAGCCAACCTGAGGGATTTAGCATATCTCAAAATAAAAAGTACAGGATGGGGTTTGGGACATAGTGCAGTGGCAGGGGTGGGGAGGGGTGGGGGTAGGGCATTTGTGGAGCAGGAGTGGTGTCCTCCTACCATATTCTGTTCACATGGAGCAAGTCATTAGATCCATCAGGTGCTTGCCTACAACAACTATACACATATTCACAAAAGTAAACCCGACTTTTCATTAGAGGTCAGTGAAAATGTTATTAAAAATATATCTGTTCCTTGTTCATGTGTGTGTGTGTGTGTGTGTGTGTGTGAGAGAGAGAGAGAGAGAGAGAGAGAGAGAGAGAGAGAGAGAGAGAGAGAGATGTATATTCCTGCATGTTTATTTGAGAGTGTACTTGCCTGTGTACATATAGAGGTCAATGTTGGGAGTCTTCCTCTATCCCTCTTCAACCTTTTTTTTTTTTTAGTTTTATTTATTTGTTATTATGTATACAGTGCTCTGCCCCGCATGTACACCTGCAGGACAGAGGGGGGCATCAGATCACATTATAGATGGCTGTGAGGCATCATGTGGTTGCTGGGAATTGAACTCATGACCTCTGGAAGAGCAGTCAGTGCTCTTAACCGCTGAGCCACCTCTCCAGCCCTCTTCATCCTTTTTGTTTTGTATTTAGACCAGGTTTCTCACTGAATTTTGAGCTTCCGTTTCAGCTAGACTAGTTGGCCAGTGAGCATATATTGGGTTATACTTTCACATGAAGTAGATGAAGACATTAGAAAATCATGTAGATTTAAACTTAGGAGACTGCTGCAATCTATATGTATTTATTTCAGTTATTACATGCTACAATTTTTTTACTGTTGAAATTGTAAACTTTTAAGGAATCAATTCTTCTTCAGTATGGTAAGAAATAACTTCTTGAGCTGAAATCTAGGTCTGTCTTAGTGGAACCATTCATAAAAATCCCATGCCACAGAAAAGCATTAGACGTTGAAAGGTCCCATTGTTTCATTAGGCTCACTGCTCTTCATTGTTCTTCTATTTAGGATTCCATTTTTTCACATTTTATTTCATAATTTGTCTCTTAAATAATATTGTGAAATATCATCTTTTACTTCATAAATTTATCTCACTTATAAACACTTTATGGTAGAGGCTTTTGTTGGTTTCTTGTTCTCTAAGATGTTAGTCATGTGGCACATGCTTTTACAATCCCAACTCTCTCGTCCCCGGCTAGTAAAGTAAATGAGAGAAATATCCTGAGGACTATAAATAAGATAATGTTACATATGTCTTTAGCTTGGTTTCTTTAACTGAAAGTTAGGATAAAGGTGCAAATAGTTTCCTGTGTATTCAGCTGCGGAAAGATAAGCAGTATTAAAAAAAAAAAATAAGACTCACACTTTATCCAAAGTCTGATTTTCTCAAGGTAGTGTTCAGCACAGGCAGACAGTAATCCATTTTCAGCGCTGGTTTTGTGGATAGATCATTTTGCAGAAACCCATGGCAAGATGTTTTCATTCTGCTGCTTTGCAAAAGTTCAAGGAGTTTTTTTAAAAAAAAAATCATTTCATTGCAAAGAGCTAACTTTGCCCTCAAAATATTACCATGCCTTTAGCTTTCAAATTTGTAAACCTCTGACAAGAGTTCTTTGTTTGCCTCATTTGGCAGTGGGCCTGTTGCTGTATACATTTCTGTACTTAGTGTTTGTTATCAACTTAGTTTGACAACTTAAATCTAGCATAATGATATGGAATTATAAACAAATGTTAAATGCATTTTGGAATTCCAATACGTGGCCCTACCCCCAAAACCCTGCCTTTAAAACCAATCCTTCATAAAAAAAAATATATAAATCTGAGAAGAGGCTTTTTGTAAATGTATATGATGTAGCCTTATAGTTATAGTAGCCTAATTTGACACACTATTTAGGTTACACTAAGTGTAGGCCAACCTAGATACGGGTTTTGACCTGAGGTGACCTCCTTGGCTTTGCAAAGGATTATTTCAACAAACAAATGAATTTTTTTCCTAAGAGAATTTTTCTTGAATTAAAAGTAGTCATTAAAAAATGTAGTCATTAAGATCCACACACTACTTTAGGGTTAGAGAAGAACAAATTAGAAAGATTAAGTATCTGTGCCATCTGAGATATGAAACGCTTTGTTGTATTGATGTCGGTGTCTCTTAATTTATGTGATTTGTCTTGTACAAGTCTACCCGCTAAATATCCACACACCTTCAATGAAAGGTTCCCTAGGAGCATTTAATATATTGCCCTTAACATTGCTTATTGATCATTTTTCTGAGGATGAGGCAATTGTGTTTATTTTGTCTCAGAGAAAGGTTGCACTAGCATAAGTTTGGATCTCTTTGCATGAGAGTCCCAAGAAAAGACAGAAGCTAAAAGACAAATGGAATAGAATTACATTTAGCCGCTTGTATTTAATGAAGTAAGAATTAATGGCAGAGTAAAACAGAACTTTGTGGCTGGAGTTTCTTTATGAGGAGTATGGGGAAACATAATTGGTGGTGCAGGAATCTCAAATTAGAATTAAATGGAGCTTCAGGAAGCAATTATTGCATGCTCATATTTATCTACAGAACTTTATTTCAGTAGTACATGCATGGTGCCTCTAAAATGTGTGTTGATTTGCTCATTTGAGTAATCATCTATCATCTAAATTACATGACATATGTGATTATCTTAATGCGCATTTGTCCTGAGACAAGCCTCTCATTTGCACTTAAAGAAAGTTTTGATTCAATAATTCGTCTATAAGAAAAAAGTGTGTGGCTGGAACTCCTTGAAGAATTACTTTTTAGAAATTTGATGCAATCTGTTAAAAGCTTCAGAACCTTTGTGCTCTTATCCTACCAACTATTATGTTTGATTTTTGCAAATTACAAAGCAATTTTATTATTTTCCCATAGTGATGGCTGGACATGCAGTGAGCAATGGTTTGCAAGCTATATGTGAGTTGGAACACATGGCTTCCTCCTCATTAGTTGTGCAACCATAATCAAAATATTTATCTTGCTGATCCTGTGTTCTCTCATTTCAGTGTTTCATCTTTAAGAGGATAAATGGAGTTGGAATATTTTAATATTAAAACATGTGCTTCAGGAAGTTATTTGTGTAAGTAGCTCCACAATAGCTCCAGGGTTATTTATCTGCTCAAACTGTTGTTGAGTAAACAAATGGATATCTAGATGAGTGCATGTGAATGTGTGTGTGTGTGTGTGTGTGTGTGTGTGTGTGTGTGTGTGTGTGTGCAAGCGTGCACATATTTACATATATTTGAGAACAGTTGTCTAATGCCCAGGTAACAGAAGTACTTACAAATGGCATCTTTTCCTTTATTATGACTTTGAAAAATGGTATATGGATGAATTCAGAATACTACAAGTTTTTGTCAGCTGACTCTGACAGTCAACTATCTAGGGTGCTACCAAAGAGATACAAGAGGAATCCAAAGTCTCTGCCACAATCCCACTTTTTCAGGGTTTACTCATATCATCAGTAGGTTAAAGAATTGAAAATAACTTTATGCCTTCTTCATTTCTAAAACCATAAGAAGATTCATGAGGCAAATAGTTGGGTACTGATAGGGCTTGCTATTACAGCTTGTAGTCCAGAGGCTGATGGCATAACTGGCATTTTCTCACAGAGGTCTGAAGGTGGTAGCTTCCTAGCCTCCTATTCACAGACAGGGAAATGTCAAAGGCTGCCTGTGTGGGCTAGCCATCTGAACTGCACAGAGCATCTCCTCTTGGAAAAAGCAAATCTGTCCTTACAGAGTTTAGCCAAGCTGTCCTTGAACGTGAGCATCTGGCACATGAAGTTCTTAAAAGCTATGAACAAACAAAGTGCTCTGAGAAGCATTCTCCCATAATTGGTGGATTCTGCTTTTTCTGGTTTAGCTTAATTCCAGTTTGGTTTGTATTTTTGATTTTATGTCTATCGTAACATCAGAAGTATAAGAAAAGTCATTTACTATGCATAGACACTGCAAAGAACGCACTATAACGAAGGTTGAAAGAATGTTCCAGAAACATAAGCCAAACACTTTTTAGATACTGTTATTTTACTCAGTTATTGATAAACAGTGGCTCAAAATATTTGATCTTTTAAATATTTAATTCAAGGCCAGGTGGTGGTGGATCACCGTTTTAATCCCAGTACTCAGGTGGCAGAGACAGAGGATCTCTGTGAGTTCAAGGCCAGCCTGATCTACAAAGCAAGTCCAGAACAGCCAAGGCTATGCAGATAAACTCTGCCTTGGAAAAAATATTATTTTTTAAAATTTGAAGAGAAGTCCTTATGACTTGGTGACAAAAAAAAAAACTAAGCAAGACACTCTCAAGAGTCGTGGCATACTTAATTTTGCAGCCAGATATACTTGTGCATGTCTGAAATCTCATCATCCATGAGGCTAAGGCAGGAGAATTCCTGTAAATTTAAGACCAGACTCGGGTTAGTGAAATTAAGACTGGTCTAGCCGACAAAACAAAATCCTCACCTTTGACCATGTCCCCTGGAGGGGGAGACCTGGTGGCACTCAGAGGAAGGACAGCAGGTTACCAAGAAGAGACTTGATACCCTATGACATATACAGGGGGAGGTAATCCCCCTCAGGAACAGTCATAGGGGAGGGGAATAAGAGGAAAATGGGAGGGAGGGAGGAATGGGAGGATACAAGGGATGGGATAACCACTGAGATGTAACAAGAATAAATTAATAAAGGAGAAAAAATGAAAAAAAAAACAAAAAAAAACAAAACCCTCATCTCAAAAGCAAAACAAAACAAAACAAAAAGAAACACAAACAAAAGAGCAGACACTAAGAGCGTGGTGACTGCCGAGGCTATAGGTTTCCTAAGCATGTCTAAGCATCGGCACAGAGTTTGACAAGCAGCACCTAATCTCCTGGGCACGGTGCTATACCTCTGGAACCCCATCACCAGCAAAATTTCAAAGTCACCCCCAGCCACATAGCTACTTACATCTGGCAGTTAGCCTGATACGCGTAAGATCTAAGACTCTGGAGAGGAGCAGCTACAAAGGAAACAAACACAGATGTAGCAAGAACGCAAGAACTGTCTAGACAAACATGAGTAATACTACATAAATGAATGTACACAGCGTTACTGGACTATAAAACCTGGACTGCCCCAAACAGTTGCATTCCATCTAGAAGCAATAGTAGACACAGCAGATGTGGAATACTGGTTGATATTTAATGCCCCAGAGAATGCAATAAACAGAGAGGCACTCAGATATGACCTGTCTGAAGCCTGGTGTAAAAAGGCATAGGAGAGGGTTGCAGGACCTAGCAACACTAGCAAGTCACTTGAAAAAGCTAGAGGATGCAACGGGTTAAGGGATGTCGTAGCTGAAAAGCTCCTTATTGTAAAGTGTTTGGAATGTTTCTTGTAAGTAGTCATGAGATGTCTGAGTTTCAGAGGAAGTGTCACATAATTGAATGCTTTCTGTTGAGATAGAGAGGTCTCTGATCCAGGCAATTGCAGACTCAGAATTGTAGAGGAGTACTAGAATAGTACAATAATAATAATAATAATAATAATAATAATAATAATAATAATAATAATAATAATAACAACAACAACAACATAATGCTACCATGATCTTAATGTACTTTTTCACATGTTGTTAGTATTCTATTAACCATAGCCAATATCTGCTAGATTTTAACATTTAGATGAGCTGAAAAGCCATGATATAAAAAAATTCAGGGGCTGGGTGTGGTAGCATACACCTTTAATCTCTTCACTTGGGAGGCAGAGGCAGGTGGACTTCTGTGAGTTTGAGGCCAACTGGTCTCCAAAGCAAGTCCAGGACAGCCAAGGCTACACATAGAAAACCTATCTCAAAAACAAACAAACAAACAAACAAAAAACAACAACAAACAGCAAAAGAAAAAACGAAACCAAAAAAAAAAAAAAAAAATCAGAACAATGCAAGTGCTTACCCTGAAACAGCAAAGAGAAAACTCAAGTTAGACATTTGGTTTAGAGGCAAAGGTATGACTACATTAGGGTCTGTAATTTAATCATTTATGAAAATGGTTCTTCTTAGTTTTCAGGTTATTAGTTGAAATTTTTAATTTACCAGATTGAAGGTAGTAGTTTCCAGTCAGTCCTTGAAATAGAATGGATAAATTGCGTTGGTATATTTGTGAAATCAGACTCCTGAAATGTAATGAATAGTTTAAAGGTCAAGGATGGTTTCTATTGTTACATGGATCTTTAGAAGCATATTTTGAGTTATCATCCCATTTTGTCTAAACACTGCTAATGTGAGTGGCAGCCCACCTGTGGAGATAACCAGCCACCACAGACAGGACCTACTGGAGACGACTGAGAAAGGGCACAGAGCATCCTGACACTATAGTGTTTCGGATGCTCATATTAACACTCATGGGGGTATTCATTTTGAAAATGAAAGTCTTCTTTGAGTCTATGCTGGAAATACCCCCCCTATTTTCTGGCTGCTTATTATCAGTTATCAGCTTGTACTAGAGATAATAAAGACAACCACATGATTGTAATACTGTATTGTTACACGTGATGTGAGTGAGTCTTACATAGTGCATACTTATATAAGCATCTACCATCTGTCAGACATTCTACAAATATAAAGTGTCTCATTTCATCCAGAGAGCAAACTATGATTGCCCCCAGATCACAGATGAGAAAACTAAGAGGGATGTTTGGATAAGCATCTAGAGTCCTTAAAGGCATGGGCAGAATTTGGGGCCCAGTTCAGACTCGGTCCACCATCTTTAGTTTTTCCTGAGAGAGACAATAGAGTACTACCTACATCTCTGACTTAAGGAAAATATAAGGTAACTGAATATAAAAATGCATAACACAAATACATTTTACAGAAAATATAGTGACTTTTAAAGGAAAAATTATCAGAAAACATGAGAGAAGTGAATTCCAATAAGTAAAAGAAATGAAAATGAGCGTGCCTCCATTGTTCTTCTAAAAAGAAGGGTTTTTGTTTTTGTTTTTGTTTTTGTTTTATCATTTGTGATAGATATTTAATCCAATCCTCCCTGAAGATTTTCTGTCCTATCCTATGGAATTTATGCCCTTTGGTATCTTAATCCCCAATGTTGTGCAATGTGCCTTTATTTGGGAATACCATCCTTGCAGATGTTGACATTATAGACTACTGCAGGCTTCTAACCCAATATAACTGCAGATGATGGTGAGGGCAGAGATTGGAATGAGGCAGCTGAATTTAAGGACCACTAAAAGCTCCAGAAAGCCTGTCTAAGTGAAAACTGGCATGAGACAGACTAGACTCATACATAGTACCAACCACCTCTGTTGACACATTGATACCAAGAATTCAGACTCTTTTATTGTGATACAATAAATTAATTTTGTTTAAACAAAAGAAACTATGTAGAGCATGAGACTGAAGTCATATCTACTCAGCACTTCTGGACTCTTGTGTGTACAGGGGCCCTCAGCCAGCCATCCTCATGGTGCAGCAGGACCATCAGACTCAATGAACCCCCCTCCCTTAGGCTGCCTTTCCATATTTTGGACCCATAAATGCTTACACAATGGCAGATGGGGAGAGAGACAGACAGTTTCTATGTGATGGTTGATATCTCTTTCTTTTGGGTCTTGCAGAACATACACATTTCTGCTCTTGAGTATTTCCTTGTGAGCTTTCGCATTTGACCATAGCAACTGCCATAGTCGGAGGCTGAGAGCTAGGGATATGGAATTTGACCCATGGCTCGAGTCACTAGAATTTAAATTTATTAACAGATGTGATGGCCCTTTCATAGAGAGGGATATGCATTTGGGGATGCTGTGCTTCTATAGTGAATATCTTTTTTGTTTCTATAAAATGTATTGTTACTACTGTGTATGTGCACATGATGTACATATAAAGATATAAATGGAGGTCAAAATTCAACTTGTGGAGTCATCGCTCCTTCCACCTTTACATGGGTTGGAGTTCAAACTCAGCTTACCCAGCTTTTGTAGCAAGTGCCTTTATCTGCTAAATCATCTCTTGGCTCCTCTACTATTAATATTACATATGACTTATCGTTGTTTTATAAAATCAGATCTTGGAAACAATCTAGGCAATGAACTAAGCAAAGAACAATGTAAGCTTGACAAACACAGAAGGAAACAGTTCCCCCACCTCTTAAGTGAGAAGTATTCTCTGTCTCTCTCTCTCTGTCTCTGTCTCTCTCTGTCTCTCTCTCTCTGTCTCTCTCTTTCTCTCTCTCTCTGTGTGTGTGTGTGTGTGTGTGTATGTGTGTGTGTGTGTGTATGTATGTGTGTGTGTGTGTGTGTGTGTGTGTGTGTGTGTCTATGTTATGGCTATCGGCAGCTATTCTTTCTAATCCATGCTGTTTTCAAACCCATAGAGATGGTTAGGTGAGACAAACTCTTCAAGAACTTAAATTTTAAAAGACTATTAAAATAAAGAAGTTCACCATTCAAAAACAGATGAGGACAAGACACCATTTGCAAGTATAGACCGCATTCAAAGCCACTTAAAACTTTTTTTTAAAGGTGTCTTTAAGCAAAAGAAAGGAAGATAGCTAACCTAATTCAAGCCTACCTCATAATTAGTCACTGAGTCAGCCTGAAGCATCTGGAAAGTGTGTGCTTATTCTAATTGTGTTGGAAAACCACCAGAAGACTCTATGAAACTTGATTTTTTCATGACACTACTTAAATTTTTACTCTAACATACAAATGTATCATTTCTGATTATTTTATTCACCATATACTGGAAGATTGCCAATAGCTATAAAGCTTAAGAAAACAGTATACATACAAATATTACTACATTGTAGTTTAAAAATCTCAGCTGCTTTAGTTTTTCTAAACAGGCAATTTGAATTGGATTTTTAATGAATAGCCATAGACAAATTATTGAACTTATAACTGTCTTTTTTTTTCTTCAAGTTAATGTTTAAAAGACATTATCATTCGACCTGGGTAGAAACAAAACATTCAAGGTACGGTTGAATATTATAAAAGCACTTATAGAAAGGTCTACTTCACAGTCACAACCGAATTTCTTAGCTGAAAGTTAAATAATAGCATAAAGAAAAATATAGGAATACATTTTTCTTATATACGTATTTTCAATTCACTTTGAATAACCTGACAACAAAATCGAGATATTGCTCCCTGAGTTTTTCATGGAGTGAAACATATACAAATACACTTTCTTGTGTATTGGGAGACATAAAACTAGACTACAGTTTCTAAACAATTTCCTTGGTAAATATAACACCTTCTTGCAATATATACAAATTCTGTAACAACTTTTATCAACATTTATTCCATCTGGCACTAAAGAATAATATTTTGCTTGAGTGAGCAGGGTAATCTCTTTATCATACTGACCTTGGGTAACATATTTAAATTGACAATACCCACATAGCCTAAATTATCGACTGACTGATTGTGTTTAATTAGATGTCAGTTGCTTTTATGAAGAAGAATGGGTTCAGGGGAGAACGGATGTGAAATGGAAGAGAAAATTGTCGAAATGAAAGAGGGCTGAATACATTATACAATATTCACGCAGAGCAGCCTTTGATGATTGTCACTGTATTCCACAGCCTACCAAGAACACCTAGGAAACACAATGAAGATTAATTGAAAGTATTTCTGAAACACCAAAAAAAATTATATTTCAAAAGATATTGAAGGAGTAAAAGAAAATGCAACTGACTGTGTCCTCTTTCCTCTCTGACCTGGCTAAAACCTAGCTGTGTTTAAGTTCTTGGCACTGTTAGGGAACTTTTTTTTACTCTTTTCAGAGCCATCCTGGGATGTTTCTTCACAAACACTTCATCTATTTACAGGCAGAGTTGGCTATGAGAACTCGAGAACCTGCAGCTTCTCCCTTGATGTGCTGCTCCGGAATGCAAAAGTTCAATCCCACAGGCCTTTTTAATCACTGCAAAGTTTTCACCCCTTTTCATATCCAATGCACTGTAACGTGAGCCATACCCAAGATTTTGCCCTGGATAATTCAGTAATTCTTAACAGCTGACTCTGACTCACAATATTGAGTTTAAGGCACACACACACACACACACACACACAAAACCTTCTTCAAACCATTATAAAACTTCTAGGCAATGTCATTTTTTTCAAAAAGGAAAAATAAAAGAAACGGATCATTTTGTTATACTCATATTTTCTAGTAACATACTGACATCATCACCTGATGAATGGTTTTGGTCATAAATGGCTTTAAGCTTTTAGAGTTTCTTTAAAATTTTATATAAGACCATCTACTGAAGAAATCTGAAACCTAAGAAAAATATACTTGTTTTATTTATAGGCATAAGGAATCCCTTCAGAGCAAAGTATTTTGTTGGGCGTGATATTTTTAAGATTTTTATACACGAACATCTGATATTATGTTAGAAATAAAACTAGTTAATGTTTAGCCGTGTCTGGCACCCAGAACTGGATGGAATAAATGTCAAATAGAAAGGGGAGGAGATATAAACTTACAGCAATAGTTTCTTTTCCAAAGCTTCAGTCACTGAAAAGCAAATGTGTATTGATAGTGTAAATAATTATTTATCTGTATCCCTTTAATGCAGCAAATAGGGGAGTCAGGGAAAAAAGAAAGGGCATGGGGTTGGGTGGGTGGGTAAGTGGAAGGAACTGAGAGGATTTGGGGGAAGGGAATGATAATCAGAATATATTGTATGAACATTTTAAATAAAATTAAAAAGACCAATATTTTAAACTATCTTTTAAAAAAATATTGATTTATTTGTATTCTAGATATATGTGTAAGTAACTGCATATTTATATGTACACCAACTACATATAACTCCTGTGCACTGTTTATAACTGTTCTGTCGGAAGCCAGAAATGGACATTAGAGCCTCTGGAACTGGAGTTACCGGCAGTAGTGAGCTATACTTAGGCCCTGGGAATCAAACCTGGTGTGTGCTCTCAACCACTGAGCCATCATTCCAGCCCTCATGTTTTCACTTTCAAAAACACTTAAAAATTGAGTCTTTTTTGGAAACATGAAGAGATCAACTTTGTGAGCATCCTGCTCTGAAGTACTGAGGCAAAGCCCTCATTATGTTAGAGAAGTTTGGTAGTCTGAGACAAAACTAGGCACAACTTCTAGAATATAAAGCCTCTTTGCTTTTACAGAGGACATTTCACCTATATATAAAATAAGCTTTTATTATTTAAGTGATCTGACCATTAAAATTGCAGAGATAGTTGAAACCTGTGACATCTCCTTCAAATGCTTTAGTGATCTCTCTGGCTTTATGCATATTATTCAAGCTTTTGAATGGTAGCTGCATTTCAGGTTATCATTTTTACTAACTGAAGAATTATATGATATATATATATATATGTATATATATCATTATATGTTATACCATTATAACTTTTCCCTGTTCTTTAATGATATTAGCCTTAACACAATAAATCTGGCTTACAGTCTTAATATTTCCATAGAAATTATCCAAGTAAAATAGTATGCATCAACCCTTGTACCATTCTGTGGGTACCGTTTATTAAAAGAAACTGCTAACAATGTAAAGAATAGGAAATCAAAATAATATTACTAAGAATAATCCACAAGATTGAGAAATAGAAAAGTAGTAAACATTTAGAAACATTTGGGCATGGTGAAGCACATGTACACTCAAAGCTCAGAAAGCTAAGGCAGGAGGATCATCAGTCTTAGGCCAACCTGGGCTAGTTAACAAGACCCTGCCACATACACAGACACGGTTGGCAACAGCTTTCATTGTTTTTTATGTTCTAATTCATTCTCTCTGTTTCTCTGTCTCTCTGTCTCTCTATCTCTCTGTCTCTCTGTCTAGGTCTATGTCTCTGTCTCTCTCTGTCTCTCTGTTTCTGTCTCTCTGTCTCTGTCTCTGTCTCTGTCTCTCTCTCTCTCTCTCTCTCTCTGTCTGTCTGTCTCTCTCTCTCTCTCTCTCTCTCTCTCTCTCTCTCTCTCTCTCTCTCTCTGTCTCTCTCTGTCTCTCTACACACACACACACACACACACACACACACACACACTTAGAGGAGTTCTTTCCTGGTAGACATACCAACTTCTGTGAATGTAGGTGAGTCACCTATTTCTCCGAACCTAATTTCCTCTTTCTGACTCCCAAGGTAGAAACGTTAAAATTATTTCTACTGCTTTTATGAGGATTTATTGTCAAATACTGTAAAGTACGCTTCTGTTAACTCATTTGTATAGTGAGAAGAAAACACCTATTTTCCATAATAATGATATTTTAGAAGATGAGTCATTTCCATTCAATGTGTCTAGTAGCACAGACTGTAAGACTTAGACTGAAGTACATTCATGCGAAGTTTGAGATATGAGTATGCAGAACAAATTCTTAAGAACTGTTTGGTTCTAACATTATTTAGAAGATTGGCAGTTGATAGGGCGGAGAAGCCAGGAGGAGGCCTCTTGATTCACCATGGGCGCAGCTTCTGAGGTTGAATGAGATCACAGAGCGCGTGGACTGCATACAACCTCATGACAGAGAGCCCTGACCCAGGTTGCGCAAGGCAATTCATTCTGAGAAATGAAAACCAGATTATTTTAGTACATATAACACTGGGAGAAAGTATCTAAAACATAAAACCCCAGATTCAAAGCTTCAGACACGAGAAAAAGCAACGATGGCAGCTTTTTCTCCAACCTGCCAACCAATTATGTTTTTAGAGAAACCAACAAGTCTGTCTTCGCGGAATGTGTCTTCTGCCGTGAGTGGCAGAACTAGTGTCTTTAAAGTGCTTCTGGGATGAATGTGACCAGCCACTAAAGCAGCATGCAGTGCTACAATAAAACCAGGTAGGCTCATCAGTCTACGCATTTTATGTTACTTGGACCATTATCACTATTTTTATGGAAGAATTTATAAGCCAATTATACATATTTATAACAGTTATAAACCAGTATTGGTTTTTCCTCAGCGAAATGTGACTAGCATATAAAGAAGGCTTTAAAATGCCTAAAATTATACAAAGTGTCATTTACCTCATTGCTAAAAGACTAATATTTTACTAAATATATACTACATATATTGTTTTACTTGCTTAGTAAGGTGACTCTTACAAATCTTATTTACATACTGAAACCAATGCATTACAAACATGTGCTAATTATTAAGAGGAGGTAAGACCTATCCCATTTAAAGACCTCCAAATCTCTAGACACCTTGGGTTTTACACTAATTCTTTAAGACTACATTGACTTAACATAATAAAATAACCAGATTTTCAGCTCAAAAAAAAAAAACCCACAACAATTAAACATAAATAACAAAATTTAAGTTTTGAAATGTGTTAAGAGAATTTTATATCTCCATATTTTAACACATTATTATCTTTTTCTACCCACAACCCCCCCTTGGAAATTTTACTCTCTATAGTTAAGGAGAGAAATTTATATGTGTCATGCTCTATCCATCCAGCAGAGGGCAACAGCGCATTGACTGCTAACACTCCCACCCCCGAGCTTTTCCCAGAGGAAGTCTCTTTGTGAACAAAGATGCAGACTTTCATAAAACACACTGTCTCCTACTGTTCCCATGTACTGTGTGCAAGTACCTTGAGCTTGAAATTACAATTTTGATAATTTATCATAGCTACAGTGAATTCATTATCTCATATTAGCCCAACAGACCATGCTTGAAAAAGCAAGACAGTTAAATGGAAAAAATATTGTTTCTTAATTTTAAGAAAAACTTAAAAAGCACCAATTCCCAATATTAGAAAGTAATTTCTATCCATGCCCCTTTGATAGTCAGGTAGGGAGAAAATTCTCTTTGATCAAAATGAACACCTCTTCTTTAAAATTTTGTAAGTAGATGCTTCACCAGTATTTATACTACGTATGCATCTATTTATGGATCCATTTTGAGTTTAATACTTTAGCCTCCATTCATTATATTTTTTATTTTTAAACATGATTTTATAATGGATGGATGAAAATTGACTCCGAAAGTTAGAAATAATTTAATAATATGAGGAAACTATTGATTAAAACCCAATTTATGAAGCAATATATTTCCTCTTCCAGGAAACATATTTCTTTACTGTTTATGTAAGACTCAAGTTGTCATAAGGTCAGAGAATCTCTTTTCTTCTCAGACTTAAACTACTAATTTGTTTCTTTCCACTTTGTGCATATTCCAACTGCTCCCACCCTCACTCTCTCTCTCTCATTTCCTTCCTTCCTTTGTCCATCTCTAATTTCCTTACATATTTCCCCCACAAAGAAGCCTTTTTGCTTTGTGTGTCCCTCTGCCTCTGAGCAGGCCCATCTGTGTGGTTTTGGGATTAAAGATAGCCATTAAAGCCTAGTGGGCACACAGCTGAAGACAGTGGCACTTCCTGTCCAAGAGGAGCCTAGTTGAGCAGTTAAGGGACAGGGACCCATGACCCCATGGCCCATCTGTGCCTGACTGTTGAGAGGGCCTGTCAGGTACATGTCCAGGGCAAGTAATCGCAGCTCTCTGAGTCCATTATTGCATTTGCCAGGCCTAGAGGATGGGATTTCTCTATCCTTCTACTGTCTTCCAGCTTTTACATAGGTCCCACCCCCCCACCCCCCACATACACATACATGCAACCCTGTCTTCAGTGTTGCCTTAGCAAGGGTAGTATAAATGACTTTAGGGCTGGGCCTTCTTCTTCATTGACTCTCAGCATCTTGGGCAACCAGAGTCTCTGCATTCACTGTTGCTAAGCTGCTAGCCACACTGAGGAGAGCATCTTTTTTTCTAGAAGGCACTGTTTCCCCTTAGGCCTCATGTTCTCGTAAACAGGTAAGCATTTAGAAAATTCATTTCATGACACTTTTGCATATACCCTGATACAGCCTTTCTTTCTCCTTTTCTACTGTGTATAAATGGGGTCGTGCATCTCTGGACTTGTAATGAAATAATATGTAAGTGGATTTTCTCATTAGCCAAAGGAATATTGCTAATTTAGGAAACATTAAACATCAATGTTGCTAATTTAGGAAAGTTAATCCTTGGCTAGTTTCAAAATAACTAGAACTTTTTTTTATCACCTACATATCTATTATTTATATGATCACTATTTTTATTGTAGATGGTAATCAGGGACTGTCTTCCTGTTTAAAAACTGGGAAAATATAATGACATATCACATTTAAATTAGAATCATGTTTGCTTGTCCGTATGTCTCAGGGGGAATCAAAGTAGATTGCACTGTATATTCTCTTTTATATAAGAATACTATCTTAGCACCAGCACAATCTTTATTTTACATATATGCCCAATACTGCACATTTTCCAAACAGCAGTTTAAGTAAACACTCAATACTCCAGATTTAAGTTCCCTGAGACACTCATTTACCCTGTAATTAACTAAAATAATAGTTGCAAAGGCACCTTCTCTACCATATTACATTTATTGCACATACACACACATACACAAACACACACACACACACAGAGATCATCATCCACACAAGAACCAGTTTTTTTAAGACTCCATAATATCAAGTCCACACTACTCACCATAATAAATAAATAAATCTTTTTTAAAAAGAAAAAAAGAAAGAAGAGATGCCTCTTTTTGGAAGTAATATAACATAATTCTTTGAAAAACTTGGATACAAATTATTAGGATACATTAGCTTTTGATAATTTACTGAAATCCATGTGTATTATTCATAGTATTCTCCCGTTCAGTAGGCACAAATAACTGCAGAATCTAACAGTAACTCACTCCTAAAATATATATCCAATAGAACATTGAAAACAGTCTCCAGTGGGTATGAACGTTAGACAAGAGCAGAGTTACGAATCTGGACACTTAGATATTGGGGATGGTCATCCATTGTAGTGGGTGAGAGCTGCATTGCACGATACAAGATGTTTAACAGTAATCCTTGCCTTCACACTAAGTACCATAGCCAGATTCCACATCACCCAGCTGTGACGATTACAACCATGTCCATGTACTGCAAAGTGCCAATGGGATGCAGGTACGTGTAGAATCACCCACAAGAGAGGGCACTGAAATAGTAAACTTATATGCAGTTAGAAGTCACAATGTTAGATTCTCTTCGGAAACAGTAGATGGCCAGATGTCAAAAAACCTTCATGTAGAATTTCTTCATACCATATTTCCAGCATATAAGACAACCTCCAACATTTCCAGTTAAAATAAAGAACTTGGAATATACTTACAATATAAGACTACCTCTTCCAGCGCACAGCCTGTGCAGCAGACTCTGGCATGTGTCTATTTGCAGGCAGGGCACAGACAGCCCAGACACATTATTAAATGCCGGCAGTGCCAGCCTACACTACCCCTTTAAGGTGTGCTCCACACTCCCACACTCGACCCAAAGTGGGCAGATTCTAGTGGAGAGCCAATCCATTCTCACATTCTACTCCACAAGGTTCAGGAAGATGTGTGCAGCTTGCACCTCCCTGCTTCACATTCTCCCTCCCACAGAGTGGGGGAATTGCCCCCACTATATACACCAGACATAGGAAGCAAGGGGAAGCAAGCTTCAGGTAAGTACCCAGGCTATAAGACTACTCCTGACTTTGGCATGTACTTTTTTTTTAGGGGGGGGGGAAGGGATTAAAAAGTCTTATACACTGGAAAATACATTTTTCTTCCATTTAGTTGAGACCTTTATCCCCCCCCCTCAAACTTTTGTTTGCTATGCAGAATTGTAAGCAAAGTCATGCTTACAATAATAGCCTTGGAAGTCACTAAATACACAGCGGCATTTACAGGACTTAGAGAAAAAGGCAAGGTGAAAAGATAGGGTTTGAGAGCATTTATTTGTGACTGGTGCTGTGGACAGATGGCCCAACTTGTTTTAGCAGCATACTCCACAGAAACATGACCTGTTGGGCTAGCCCTTAAATGACAGGTCTAACGTTGGTTTTTCTGAGGCGGGGACTTTGATCTGAGACTTAAAGAATGAGTATAGTGGACTAGCTCAGAGGTTAAGGGCACCGACTGCTCCTCCAGAGGTCCTGAGTTCAATTCCCAGCAACCACATGGTGGCTCACAACCATCTATATAATGTGATCTGAAGGCCTCTCCTGGCCTGCAGGTGTACATGCAGGCAGAACACTGTAAACATGATAATAAATAAATAATAAATCTTTTTTTAAAAAAAGAATGAGTATAGTTAAAGGGGGAAGACTGTGTATAGCAAGACTTCCGGTTTGGTTTCCTATGTTAATCACATGGCTTCCATCTGAAAGACACATTCAAATGACGCTTTAAGGGAAGCATATATGTCAAAAAGCCTTCCATTTATTAATGCCTTTTCAAGAATTCTAATGGTTTAGAAACAGTAAGTGGAGCAAGATATAAAATGTTAGTGTTGCGAATAATCTGGCTTATTAGATTTTCCTCGACGTTCTTTACATTTCAGTGTGAGTTAAGCGGAACTGACAAGAACTCACCAATATTTAAAACAGATGGACTTTCCAGACAAACATGTAATTTTTAAAAGAGTGGCAAAATAACTCACCCCAAGAATTTCAGCATTATTCTTCGGCCACTGAAGTATTGGCCCTTTCTTTAATTTCTTTAAGGATATGGCTCATAGTGCAACAAGAAAGGAAAGATAATTAAGTCTTTCTAATTCCTATTGTATGGCAGGCCACATGTAGAATTTAGAGGAAAATAAAAAAATAGGGGATGTTAGCTAAAGTCACATGATTTAGCGAAGCCACGATGAACATGGGCTTCTAGTCTGATTTCTTTTTGACTACTGTGTTCATGTGCAGTCATACAATGCTTTCTGACAATAATTATTTTAACCAAGTACTGAACAATACATGTGCCCAAGAAAAAGAAACAATTAGCAATAATAATGAATTACTTTTAAATTTTTAGTTTCTCCAAAAGGTATCATTTAGGGGGGAAAAAAAGGCTTGATGTCATGATTTATTGCCCCTCCTAAAATAATAGTTTACTTTCTGGTGTTAAATAGCAAGAAGTGTGAAATTCAAGCACACTTGTGAAATACAAACATTTTGCTTTATTAATTGCTTGTAAGGAAAACAAATGGCTTCCCTTGAACAAACATGTGATAATCCTTAGGGAAAAGAAAAAGTTTTCCAGTTCAGAATTCTAGTAATTCTTCATAGTTGTCTGCTGTCTTTTCTCCTATGCATATTGCATGGGAGGCTTAATTTTAAATTAATGATTGGAACATTTACTCCAAACATTGGAGTAACTTGGTATGTTGTTTGCATAATGGTAAGCATGTTTCATCAACATTGAGTCTGCATGTTAAATGAAGTTCTCTCACAATTTAACTGGAAAAGCAGCATCCTTACATAACTTTCAATATCAGATACTGTGAGTCTTAACAGTCAACTGAAAAAAATTCACTATCTAGCAATGAATGATCAGTTGCATTTAACTTAACACATTTATGTTATGGAATTATTTCACATTTTTGATTCATGTATTGAAGACTGTTTTATAACATGAAAATTACCATATATGTGAGAGAAAGTTGTCATTTCATAGTAACTGTGTATGTGTGTTTTGTGCATGTGTGTCTGTGTTTTGTAAGTGATAATAGCCAGGGCATTGTTTATTTTAGACAAGAGCCCTACTACTGTTTATACTCCAATCTACTCACAGCAGTTTGTTGTCTGTCATTCCACAAAGTAAGAACATTTCACATAATATGCTGATTGCACACCTGATTGTATTCAAAGTGATCATTATAAATTTTTGTTTCTTTTGTTTTCCAAATGACCTAAAGTATTTCATCTCTATGTTATGAAGTAAAATAACTTAAAGTCTCTCTAGGACCCACTGCCATCTAAATAAAGGAATGCAAAATGTACAACTTCTAGAATGTGCTTCTAACAGTGTTTTTGTCACGCTGTGAGCATGGAAGCTTAGTGGTATTTCTCTTCCAGTTTAACTATTCTAACACTGTAAGTATAAAGTACTATTTAGAAATTTCTCTATAAGTGAAATAATTTTGTATGTTTCTGGTGACAAAGTTGCTTTGCTAACTGCAACAAATGTCTCTTTCGTTTAAAAATTACACATGTGATTAAAAAATGTAATAAGATATGTACTGTACTGGTGAAATCCTATCTTCTAGGTGAAATAAAGCAGCTTTAAGGCGATATATAACGATAGGAAATTGAGAAGATGAGATTAGATCAAATCAACAAAGACTTTTTGGTTACAATAATGGAGTTGGATGATTTCTCTTGGAATGTGTCCAGGATACTGGAGAGGGGGTGATTAAACTCGAGGGGAAATATATAATTATCCATGTTGTTAAGACAGTAGTTTGACATTTCATGTGGGTTTCAGCAGCAGTTGGTTTCCCGGCGACAATTGTGGGATGTGGATTCAGTATTTGTCCACAAGAATAAGCACCTCCATATTTAGAACCTGAGTCCTCAATCACACCAGGCAGCTATTAAATCCCAAAGCCCCAATTTAGCTTTCTAAATGTGAAGCCATTTTTCCATAAGCCATAGAAGAGAACAGACTAATAGGCTATAAAATAAATAACTTTCAAATTATCATGATACTACGCTTTAATGAATTATTTATCACTGTTGTTACTGTTATTTATGATAAACTTGGATATACCCTTTTCCAACGCTATTGTTACATTAAATATTTAGACCAATTTTGTGTTTACTAAGCTGGAAAATAACCTCTAAATAGAAAACTCCAGTACATCTCAAGATGTTTTTCTAGTTAACATAGTACTTCCTTAAGGAAGTCATTAAAATAACTGTTAGGATCTAGGTAAAATATTCAGAATAAACATATCAGCAGGTGGGACTAAACATACTTAACATAGGAAACAAGGCCTAAACTCAACATATGCACCTCAGTCCTATAAACATTTCCTGAAAAGATTTTTTTTTGAACCAATGAAAACTCAAAAACATGAAAGAGTTCTGTAAAAACACATCTGCAGAATTACACATAATGTAAATTACTTACAAAATAGTGTTCAAGTTGCAAGACTTTGGGGGTATGGCAGTGAGCTGTGCAGCTGTTAACTATGATCCCAATTGAAGAGAATTTTAACTCATGATTAGAATAGTGGATGCTCAGTTCTAGATATATCTGGGAGTGAGAAACTAAAAGACAGAAAAAATCTTATGTTATATATACACAAATCTCTCTTAATGTTTTCCCATATTATTTGGATATCTTCACACAATCAATATATGTTTTTATATGACATTATTAGGTTTAAAAAAATATTAAGTCACTTTGAACACTCCAAATACAAAATTAAACTTCCATATGGAGCAGAACTGAAGATTCGTGCACTGCAGAGTCACTTTCTCATACGGAGTCCCAAAACAAAACTATATCTTTAGACAAAAGTTCTACCCTGATAGTATTGTCCTACAATGAGATCTGTTCAAATAATGCTCTCTTAATCAATAACTTGTATTTGTCTCTCAAAGCCTGGGGTGTGAGTAAAAGTCAGGGCTATCAGGTCAGACAATGAGGCTTTAAAGCTAAGTTCAGCCTCCTAAGTGAGCATTCTCTGTCACTTCCAGCACAAAGGGGAGTGACATCAGGGACTGACCCAATAGTGCTTTCTGCTTGAGATTAAATGTGTTTAGATATAGAAAGTTATCACAAGCAGATAGTGCTATTTAATTTTCACTGGAATGGTTTATGCCCAGACCAACCAATGAACCAACCTAACCTAGCCCCTAGGTATGAAGGGGGAATGAGAACTATGCAAAACTCATTATTTCATACACAGGGTGCAATATCTAATAACTTAATATTCTGAACATACAGATTTTTTATTAGGAATTTTTTACTAGGCTGTTTGTCTGGGTAGGCTTATTATTGCTGTGATAAAACCCCTTGACCATAAGCAAGTTGGGAAGAAGAAATTAATTTTGCTTATCCCATGTCACTGCTCATCATTAAAGGAAGTCAGGACAGGAAATGAACAGGGCAGGAACCTAGGGGCAGGAGCTGATGCAGAGGGCATGGAGGAGTGCTGTTTACTGGCTTTTTTTTTTTTTTTTTTTTTTTTTGTGGCTTGCTCAGCCTGCTTTCTTAAAGAACCCAGGACCATCAGCCCAGGGCAGGTGAGGCATTTCCTAGGGAATGTTACTCTCAGTTTCAGAATGCTCATTAGTGAGAAAGTAAACCTTTAAGGCTTTAACATTACATTCTTTAAGTTTTGGTAAACAGTTCCAGATTCTTTGCTTTCAAATATAGTGTTCTAAATACACAAGTCCTTCTGCAGCCAGGAACTCAATCCTGCCCCTATGGAAACCCACTGAGTGGTAAATTGAACTAGATAAATGATTAAACTATATATTCGAGGAAACAATGTTTAGAAATATTAAAAATAAGTTCATTAGAGGTGCATATTTTTTCAAAACAATCTAATCACAGTGAAATAAACCCATTCATACAAGCATTTGATAAACATTTGAGCATGTGTCAAGGACCAGGCGCTGTCTTAAATGCTGGGAATTTGTGTGGAGAAAACCGTCAAGAATCCTTGGACTCCTATAACATCCCATGTGGATAATGTTAGCCAATAAAAACAAAAGGAATATGTAGTACCTTAGATGGGGATTAGTGCCCTGAAATCAAATAACAATGGCTATAACAGAACACATCACAGTAAGAGAACTATTGTGTAAAGATGAAAGTTTAAAGAGTCTGTTAGAAAAAAAAAAAAAGGACGTCTGAGAACTCTTCATACCCCTGAAAGCTAAGAGATAGGAGAGTGTGCATGGAAAGATTTGTGAAGGTAACTATTGCACACAGAGCAGTGGAATAGATCTGAGTCAGATGTTTGACTACTAACTTTAACGCTAGCATGGAGACCTTGGGGGTAAAGCAAAGTAAGCAGAGAGTAGAAAAAGTGGGAATTGAGAAAGACGGAAAGAATGGACCACGTGCCTGTGACCAGCCTTATATACTTCCTGAAGGAGTCACACTCCTAAGTGGATGTGGGGTAGAAACCACTGGTGGTGGTGGTGGGGGGGGGGGGGGCTGAGCAAAGACTTTGTCTTAGGATTTAACAGGTTTCCGATGGTGACTTTTTATAAAGAACGACCCAGAAGTACAGCTACAGTTGTTTCAGCTCATGTGCTGTCCTAGTTAGGATGATTGTGTGGCTCCTTTTAACACAGGCTTCATGCCAAACATCTATAGTTCCGAAAGGAAGGTGGATAATATTATTTTTCAAGTGTGGGACAATCCTGCAATGGTTGAATGCTACGGACTCAGTGATGTTTACCCAAGACCCAAGTTTTCTCACAATGCTGATTTGCATGTTAAAGGCATGGAGGAATCTCAGAATGTGTCGAATCCAAAGTCTCCCAAGTTTATTCTTCCATGGGACCCCGTTTTTCCCATGTGCAAAACAAGCTGGGTTCAAATATAAGCCCATGGCTTCTGGGCCATTGAACTCCGAGTTAATCTTTCACTCCCCTAACCTCATCTCAAAATTGGGGCAGTAATAACACCTCACAGCGTGAGAATTAGATCAGATAATGTTTGTAAAGTGCCGCAAACCATTCCCTCGGTTAATGATACTTCCCCACGTGCTCTTATTTGTGTTCCTCAAACACTAGCCATCTGCGAGCACTAACGGTGCAAGCTTTAATGCGATTCATTGAGGCTGAAAAGCAAGGTGTCAGGCTCTACCACATAGCACCTAATTTTAGACTATCTTCAATGCCCCAACATGCAGACAGGCTCAGAGGCAACAAGAGTGGCACTGATTTCACAGCACGTTAGAGAATATCATAGCAGCCCTACACAATAGGCCTTAGAAAGCTCTGGGGACAGGAGGACGTATCGGTGGAGTCAAGGAGGGTCTCTTCCACATTTCAAAAGTCCTATGGAACTTTAAAGTAAATGAAAAAAAAATGATGCCAAGCATCTTTTCTTCAAACGCCTATCTGACTTGGGGGATATACCTATACTAAGTGACAGGGAAACACCAAAATATTACAGGTAAAATATTCCCTATATATGCATAGAGGACACTAAATAGACTTAATATTTTGAAGTAGAAATAAATGTGAATTTATTTAACATTTTATTAATAATATTTATGGTTATACTTTGATATGGGACTAGGTCTCCAAACTGAGGGAAACAGTCAAATATGCATTTTGGGATTTGTAGTTTAGATGCCAAACAGTATATAGACGCTGAAGAAATTTCGTCTAAAAATTGCTAAATGGGCTGTTCTTTCCTGAGGGATGGTATCTTGTAGTAGTCAGCAGGGCTTTCCTGCAGCAGATTTTGAGATTTTGGCAGAGTGGCTCCCCAGATCTGCTAGAAGTTGCTGCTTGCACCCTGGGCTCTGTCTGATGCTCAGGTGTCGTCCTAGGAAAGAAGACAGGCAGATGTTCTGTGTCTTAGTTTCCTCAGGGCTCTGTTCCTCCTGAGCAGAATACTCTTGGATCCCTGAGACACCCTGGGAGTTTTGTTATTTCCTGAATTCCTGCAACTGCCCTCCCCCAACTTCAGGAAAGATAAAATCAAATCAGAGAAATGAGAAATCCCTGTAGCCTTGGCATTTTGCCTGTCAAAAGTCCCTAATCATGAAGCTGTTACTGGAATGCAATATTTTTGAGTTCCTTCAAACTTCTCAAAAAGGTTCAGAGAGATCCTGAAGTTCAGAAGTCTCCTATGAGATCTAACCCTCCAAATGGAGTTTTATAACCCACTGCTCTTTTCCTTCTCTCCTCTCTCTCTCTCTCTCTCTCTCTCTCTCTCTCTCTCTCTCTCTCTCTCTCTCCCTAAATTTTTAATCTAGCTCACAATGTAATGAATTTCATTATAGCGTTCCCCACCAACATTCTCACTGAAGTGATCAGAACTTAATTTTATTTATTTATTTATTTTATTATATATACAATGCTCTGTGCCTGAACACCAGAAGAGGGCACCAGATCTCATTATAGATGGTTGTGAGCCACCATGTGGTTGCTAGGAATTGAACTCAGGACCTCTGGAAGAGCAGGCAGTGCTCTTAACCACTGAGCCATCTCTCCAGCCCCCAGAACTTAATTTCTGAATGTAAATGAAGACACACTCTTACCAAATTGTCCCCTAAATAATTCAGAATGACTAGGAGTTCTGTTGTCGATGCACGAGCTACAGGGGACATGTCTTGAGTGTGTTCCTACGCATGTGTAGGTGATAGACGTGCACTCAGTTTTAGTCATAGAACACACAGAGATCATTTTGTGCATTCTTTCAAGTACCTTAGTGCTCAGTAACAAAGACACAACAATGACAAGTTGCTGGGAGAACTCCATCTCCAGGGATATTGAGAGCTGCCCACTCCCCCAGCAGCTCTGTGGCTTTTTACATTTTGGAGCTGACCCTTCTGCTGAGGTTTATTCTTTGTGTAAGAAGGAGATCTCTCAGGGCCTGGGAAATAGGCTTGTATTTGCATCTTATCCCATCAATATTTTATTTGCATATAGATATTTGCTCAGCGGGTGCTTGAATAAAAGTGAGTGAGTGAGTGAGTGAGTGAAAGAAAGGAGCTAAAAAAAAGTCTTCTAGCATTCTGACTTGCACCTGTCATGGGTCCCTAATACCATCTGCATGCAACCTCTTAATTTAGATGTCAATTGTATTGATATAGTTGACCAAACACTTTTAGAAAACACTTTGCATGAGAGTTTGTCCTAGTTCTCTCCTGGTGGGTACTTGGTGTTATCTCCCTATTCAATTTCATCTTTCAGGCTGGAACAGAGGAGTTTAATGGTGTAGTATACTGACGTTGAGAGATAGAAGTTAGTACTGATATAGTTTCAATTCAGTGGAAATGTGGTGAGTGTTGAAATAACTCTTTTAAAACGTTTATTTGTATTTTATCTGTGTGTGTGTATGTGTTTGTTCAAATATATATATATTTGAGTATATATATATATATATATATATATATATTTGAGTATATATATATATATATATATATATATATATATATATATATATATGCAGCACATGTATACTGGGACGCGAGGAGGTTAGAAGAGGCCATTGGATGGCCTAGACCTGGAATTATAGACAGTTGCCAGTCCATCATGGTACTAGGATCTTGCAAAAGCAGTGGTCATGCTTTAACACTGAGCCATTTCTCTAACCCTCATGGTGAAAGAGCTCTTGAAAGATCTTAGGAAAATTGGGGAGATTGAGAGATGCACTCTGGAAACAATGTACTAGGAATGTTTGCACAGGGTCTACTTTCTCAGACTGGATGTGTAGTGTCAGAGCCTGCGTTTAGCATGTGCAAGACCCTCCCACACTGCACAAGAAGGCAAACATTCTCTCTCTCTCTCTCTCTCTCTCTCTCTCTCTCTCTCTCTCTCTCTCTCTCACACACACACACACACACACACACACACACACACACACACACAGTCACATATACATATGAATGAAAATAAAAAGATATATCCTTCACTGGATGGAACTTCAAAATCTTTATTTAAAATCTACTTAAATAACCTGGGGAGTTGGGGAATTTTCTTTTTCTCCTGCTCCACTTCAACATGCTAAGCTTATTTAGTTTTTATTCCTAGATTATCTTAAACGTTCATTTTATTCCAAGAAAAACTTATTTTCTATGTTTCTCATCACATATCTTCTCACAAGTACCAAATCAATGGACATCTCTTAGCATTTACTGCACACTCTTGGTTTTGTTGCTGAAAAGATTCTTGCTAGAGTCTAAGACTTATCTCTGCTTGTTTACTGGGTTTTCAGTCAGCTTTCTCAGGATTAAATTCTCTTTTACTTTCAAAGGTAAGGCCCTGTTAACCAGGTAACTTTTTACAGACAGTTGCTCCAGAGTTCCTGGGCCACAGTAGCTACAACCTGAGTGAGCACACTGCTTTCTTTTAAACTTGTGGTTTAGTCAGATAATGCAGGCATTCAATTAAGGGAAAACTAGAAAACTACAATACTATACACAAAAGTAAACCCAGTTTCTTCTCCCCTGTTCCTGTCCTATGGGCAATGCTACCCACCACAGGTGAAGGAGCTAAGGACTCATCTTGGAGTCATATAGAATAACTTTGAAGTCGGTAACTTATTAATAAAAAAACAATAGCTGTAAGTGGCAACACTTACAATTTATGGAGCCCTCAGCTTACACTATATGGTTTTCATTGTGTCATATGTAATAGTAATTAAAAAGAAAGAAAGAAAGGAAGAAAGAAAGAAAGAAAGAAAGAAAGAAAGAAAGAAAGAAAACTATGAATTTACCAAAACTTGTTTGTTAAATATCCCGGGCATGTTTTACCTTGGACATAATTAGCTTAATCAAGAAGGTTTTTTTTTTTTTTCAGATCCCATTTTTTTTTTTTTCTCAGAAGACAGAATGAAGTTGGTATGGTCACAAGAATAATAGCTAACAAGTACCTGAGACCTTAGGACTTGGGTTGGCCCAGTATTTTGAAATGCTAAAAGCTCATCACTGCAAACTTTAGGTTAGATGTAGCCTCCCCTATTTGTTCCTCTTCTTTCACTTTAACTTGCTACTAAGTACAAACTACAAGTTGAAGAGACGTTCCTGTAAACCTAACTGTAGTCCCCAAGACCTGACCCCATCACTCATAGAATTTAGCCCTTCACCAGGACCCTCAGCAATGTCAACAAAAATAGAGTACCCGTGTACTGATATAGTCCAGATAATTCACACTGTCCTAAAACCTCCTTGCTGAAAGAACAAACCGGTTTTTGTTGTTGTTGTTGTTGTTGTTTGTTTGTTTAATGAGAATGGGGCGGGGTGAAGTTATTTGGAAGTTTGTTGCAATCCCCTGTAGCGGTAAAGAAGAGGTTAAGAGGGACCTGGAGGATTTTTGAAGTCTTTGGCTTGGGAGGTTCCATTTGGAGAAAGGTGCAGGGGAGCCGGGGATGGCAAAAGACACAAGACAAGTTCTCATTCGTTGAGATTTCAGCTCCTGAGTTGTTGAAATCTCACCTGAGGGCGCAGTTGGGCACTCCGGGCATGTGGATGGAAATATTAGCCAGCAGAACTTGTCTGAGCAGCGCCAGTGAGGGCATGGCAGGGATCGCGCGTCCCCTTTAAAGGTTCCCGAGCCGGCCTGGAGAGGGAGGAAACCCGGAGCGGCGGGGACTGAGGGGGAAACCCACAAGCTGTCGAGCCGAAAGGAGGCAGCGTGAGAGCAGAAACTTCAGACGCTGAAGCTCCCGGCGGTGCTAGGGCGAGCTCCCGCAGCATCCTCCTCCCCAGCTCCCGCTTCTCCACCAACTCCGGGCCGCCCGGAGCTGCCTCTCTGAAGCTTCTCGGAGCACCGGGTGAGAGCAACCACCCCGGGAAGTTTGGGCAGCAGCTTGGTTTAGAGGTGGTTACACGTTCTCAAGTGGAAGCAGGACCTGGAGCGATGCTGGGTGCTGCCTCGGGCTGGGGGCTCCCGGAAGGCGGGCGTACATCCACGGTTCTGTTGCGGTCCCCGGTGCCCTCCGCATCCCGCGAGTGATGGGAACAAGGGCCCGCCCAGACAGCCGCTGTCGCCGTACCGCCCCTTTGCTCTCTCCTGGCGCGCGGAGTCACCCAGGCGCACCCCTTGAACCTCGAGACTGTCCTCCTCAGCTGCTGCCGCTACCTTGACTCCAGTCGCCGCCAGAGGGGGGTGGCCAGCTACGCACTGTCTCTCCGGTAGACGGAGGAACACTTTTTGGGGGCATCTCTTCATCTGTTCTCACACCCCAACTTTGCAATCGCCGCGCAGCGGCGCCCGGGCACACGCTGTGAAGGCGCACGCCGGGAGGCTGTGTAGGACTGTGGAGGCAGGAAACCGCACAACTGCTCCTTGGTTTCGGCTCTTTGTTGTTCGCCTTGGATGATCCTTAGAAGTGGCAGAGCCTCCTCGGAAACCCGGTGCTAAGGAAGACAAACCGTGGAGTTTTTCTTTGCAAAAGGCTCCGAAGGATTGACAAGCCCCCGGAAAGGTCGAGGAGAAACTGCCCTGCAAACTCTTGGCGGATTGACTCACGTTGCTTATATTAAGCCTTTGTGTGTAGGGTGTATGGTGTGTGGCTTCCATAAATTTGGAGATCCCCGCTTCTCCGTTCTCTTGGCATGAGAGTGTATGCAGGACCTACCCGAGGACAATGATCGCGGAGCCTGCTCACTTTTACCTCTTTGGATTAATATGTCTCTGTTCAGGTAACCTGCCCCCTCTTTCTTCACCCTTGATCTCCTCCACTTTTCATAATCGAACCCTGAACCCTGAACCCTGAACCCTGAACCCTGAACTGACTCTTGGCGACCTTTCCCTTCTAAGACCAGAGGGCCTTGACCCTTTCCAGAACTTGTACAGGAAAAGGGGTATAGTTTACCATTTGAGGTTGTCCCTGTGGCATAGCTCCCCAAACTCCCCTGAAACATCCCAAACCCCTTTCGGTAGACCTCGGCCTTTGGCCAAGCTCAGGGCACGCCCAGCTTACTCTGGGCAACTGCCTAAGCACTTGGGTGGGAGGCTGCGGGTTGTCCCTGAGTTTTGGTCCCTTAGGAGGAAGCCGTAAGAGTATCATCCGTCTGAGGGACCCTAAAGGGTGTCGGAGTGCAGGGGCGAGCTGTGGGGTGGGGTGGGGTGGACTTGTGATCCGCACTCCCTAGAAATCTGGCATCTGGTCCTCAGGTCCCTCTCCTCCTCTTCCAAGCTCAACGGGTTGTTAGAAGTTGTTTTATGTAACCAAAGTCTGTAATTAAATTCGATGCTGAAGAAACTTGAGGAAATAACTCCTTCTCACGGTAGGATATAAACTATCCACTGCCTGACTGGGTTTAGACAGAAAACAGGCGGTCACAAGTCTTTGAAAGGGAACTGTAAGTTGCCTGGTAGTCCTCATTGGCAAGACAGAACAGAAGGCTGCCTAAGTATTTGTAGGATGCACTAAATAGTTGTGCAACTGCATACGAAGTGTTGGAAAGATGCAATTTAAGAAACCTTTTGCCCTAAGAGAAGGCACGGTATGGGTGCTTGCAAACAGCTTTCTTTCACTCCTTAAGATTCTCCCATCTGCAGATGGCTGAACCATGGACTCAACTTTTGTTTCTCCCCTCTTGGTAGATTCTGGTTTCAATCATGGATCCAGTTTCAGGCCTACACACACACACACACACACACACACACACACTGCACTTTGGGGAATTACTGTAGTCACATACTGAGTGAGCTTCAAGTTGCATCCCGGGCCTAACTGTTAAGAGTCACTTAATTTGCGTAAGGATGAAATAAATTTTAGGCTGGTTTGAACAGTTGTGGTCTATGGTGATTCTTTATGTTTGAATGAAAGGTTTTACTTAAGCAAAAAGGCTATAAAAAGGAAAGGAAAAAAAATCCACAAGAGTCAAATGATAGTAAATAAATACCTAAAAGTAGGTAAGCTCCTGAGCCGCTCGCTCCTTGGTTGAAAGTTAAAAGGCACCTTTGAACAAAGCTAAATAAGAAGCAAGCTAAGTTGTTACTCCTTTGAAGAAAACAGAAATGGAAATTTCAGCCATGGCTATCTCATCTATGTCACAGTGGATGGATGAGAAGATTAAACCAACTCTTTGGGGGCCTTTTCCCCCACTTCCAACTTCCCCTTTCTGTACATCAGCCTTTCTTCTCAGTTTGTGGATCTAGATGATTGAGCGTTTCCCCACTCCTTACTCCCAGCTGTGGATGCAAATCAGAAACATTAACATCTGATCTCTCCCTCTCTCTCTCTCTCTCTCTCTCTCTCTCTCTCTCTCTCTCTCTCTCTTTTTCTCCCCTTAGTTTAATTTACAGCCTCAGATACCTTTGAGATTTTTTTGTTGATTCACCTTCTCTGTTAAAGTTTGTTCACGTGTGTAAAGGAAGGTGTCAACGTGATGAACGACTGGTGGGCCAGATTACTAAAGATAGGGGGATTAATGGTCATTAGTCACTGTTGGAGCTGAGTTTGAGTATGTTGGGACATTTTATCATGCCTGTAGATTAAAGATAGGGTCACACTAATAGGCTTTCACTGAAAGCTGGGCCTGTCAGCCTTCAAAATTCTGTCTTCACTTGGGAAATATGTATGTGTGTGTGTGGGGGGGGGATGGAGTCTTCACTCATGTATAATAATTTGATCAAAACTTAATATCTGAGGTCCCAGTTTGAACAAATGTGGGGCATGTTTGCAATCTTATAGGTAACACTGTTTCTTGCTTCATTTTCACCTAATTTTCACGTGAGCCGCTGGTTTTTGTAGCCCCTCCTGTTGCTTGTCCACTTTGCCAGGTCCCAGGCCAGAAGTGTCTTTCTAGCTGTCTCCTCCTCACCCACATTTTACCTGTAGCTTTTTATTGCTTTGCTGTCCGAATTTGGGTCCATACCATTTGGACCTCTGGGGTGGTTTCATGACCCTGGGCTGCAGCAAAATACCAGATTGATTTGGAAAAATAAAATTAAAAACACCTTAGCAAAGTTAGCAAAGTAACTAGTAACTTGGGTGTGCTCAAGACACCTGGTCAGGGAATGAATGAAGTTCTTGAAAGATTGTGTTTCATGTTTTGCCTCCAGCCCAAGATCACAGTCTATCCCTTGTTAATGGAGTGTATTTAAGAGAAATGTGGTGAGCTTAAATAAATCAAAGTGTACTGAGGGGGATAAGGCGCCTTCGACAAGATTTAACCTGTAAAAGCATCTATTGATTGTCAGTTCTTTTTTCTTTTCTTTTTGTTTTTAATACTGGCTGCCAATTTAACAAAGTCTACAGTTATCTTCAAAGAGACTATAAACTCTGTTTTGGTGAGTTGATGGTATATTGAGCATTAAGTATTAAGTTTGAGAGTGTTTGCTTTTATAGTCTTAAAAAAGCATCTCTATAAAAATACAGAAGCTAAAATTTGGGGGTAATGTGGGCATTTCTTTGGTAATTCATTCTGAAGGAGAATTTACCTAATCGGTTGTTATACCTGTGTTCTTGCCTATATATTTTTTTGCGGGGATGAGGTGAGGAGCAGTAGATACCCTGAAAACAACACAACCAAACTGTGAAGTCTCTCAGCACCTGATCCCACATGTTCTTTCATTAACATCTTGCTAAGTCCTTGGCTCAGACTTGCTTTCAGGTGAAGAAATGATTGGATTTCCTATCAAACGTAGGGTGACATCTGACTTTCAGACAAAGCACAAGTTCCCCCAGTGCTCTCTTACTCTTCTCTGGGGGAGCTGCTGTTTCTCTACAGATCTCTTTTGGTAGAAGTTTCACTACTTGAGACAGGGTCTCGGGGTGTCTCTTCTCTTCTGTGTCTCTCCCTCCCCTTCCTCCTCTCATCCCTCTCTACCTGCCCCTCCCCACATGAGTTTTGGTTACTTCAATCCATGCTGATGACTTTTAAAATTTTGTTAAATGTATCCTTACTCTGTGTATGTGTGTGTGCTCCACTGTCATGGTGTGCATGTGGACAACTTTCTGGAGTTGGTTCTCACTTTCTGCTTTTTGGATGATGTGTGTGTCTTGCTTCTGCTGTGTTCTGCTGTGGCCTCTAGCCTTTAGGGGTGAGCCTCCTGCCTCTACTTTCCAACTCACCATATGAGGTCTAGGAATGCACATGAACTACCAACTCCAGCCTTTGTACATGGGTTCTGGGATCACACTCATGTTGTCAGGCTTAGGCATTAAATCTGCTACTCTAGCTTGGCTGGCTGTTATTATTGTTTAAAAAAATTTTTTTTAAACATACAACCTTGTTGGATTTTAGATATAAGTACCTAAATACTCTGTGTCTTAAAACTATCTCTAGCCACTAATAGATTCTCAAAAACCATAAGATTTGTGGTTGAGCCGCTGTAAAACAGAATGTTTACCTGAAGACATTTCTCTTAAGTTTTACTATGACAAATGAAACATGTCAAAGTGGCATAAAATGCTCCATTTCAACTATCAGTGACAGTTGTTTACTTATTTTGTATAGCGAGCAGCTTTCAGCTGTACCAGTGTTTATAATGGAAAATAGCTGGGTTCCAGGAAGGCAACTGGAAGGACATTCAGGAAAACATTATTTAATAAAGGTCCTAAGTGTTTGAGCCTTTGTCTGTTAGCTTCTGTGTTTGTAAATGATGGTTAAGGCAAGATGTATGGTAACTTTCAAAGGTTAGTTTTGTGTGTTATTGTGGTGTATGCTCATGTATGTGTGTGGATGTGTCTGACTTTGTGCTCATGTTGTCCAGTGGGGGACATCAGGGGTCCTACTCTATCAGTTGTTTCCTTATGCCTATGAGACAGGGTCTCTCACTGAACTTGGAGGCTGGCTGCCAGCACACCCCGGCGATCCTGTCTAGGCTGCCCTCAGCCCTGAGGTTACAGGCTCTGCCTTGAATTTTGTGTGGCTGCTGGGGACTTGAATTTAGTCTCCCTCATGCTTGCCCAGTGGAAGTGTGTATAAGCATCTTACCAGACCTTAATTTCTTTAAAAAAATATTCAGTTGTTAACAGGGAAACATAAACTGTCCTGAAAACTTGACATGTAGTTTTAAGTTTGAAATTATAAGGAAATAAAAGTTAAGCCTAAGGTAATCTGTGGAATATGTAAATTTGGACATAAGAAAAAGCTAAGAGAAAAGAAAATAGAAACATTAGTTTAGATGAGTGAAGTGGAGAATGAAATCCATAATTGTGAGGGGTTTTTTTTCTTGTTTGTTTGTTTTGTTTGTTTGATATGGAGATCTCATTAAGTAGCTCTAGCTAGCTGGAACTCATGGAGATCTGTCTGCCTGTGTCTCTGAAAGGCTAGGATTAATGCCTGGATAAAGATGTCTGGCCTGTAATCTATTTAAAAATACACAGGGAAAGTGTAGGGTGGGGACAAAGCTTAGTGGTAGGGTGTTTGCCTATCTTGTGCAATGCCTTGGGTCTGATCCCCAGCACCAACTAGTAGTACACACACACACACACACACACACACACACACACATACACACACACACACACACTCAAACACACATGTGTGCACACACTCACGCATACACACATGGTGTAGAGGGCATAGTCCATTCTAAGTAGATTTCATCTATGTTCCTGGACCACATACAGCAGGAGAAGCAAGCTGGGAGGACTATAGTTTTTTGAAATCTGATAACCAGTGTGTTTGTGCTTTGTGTTTAGCAACTACATAAGAGTTAGATCGTTTACATTTTATAAAAAAAATAAAAAAGGCAGTGGGAACCTAGGCAAATATTTAATCTTTAATGCACTGAAAGGATTTCTTTCCAACTGCGATTAATAAGAGTCTAGAATATGGACTGCTTCGTATTTGCAAAAAAGCAGACACAGAGGGAGTTGTGACTGTCCCTGTCACCCTACCTTGGCTTAGAGGAGGCAAGTAAAGTGACAGGTCGAAATAATTTAAAAATGAGATTGAGTTCAAATTCCGGGATGAGTTCCAAAACTTGTGATGACGCCTATGGAAGTTGTTGCTTAGGTATCTCTTTAGCTTTACTGTATAGCTGTGAAAACATCATAGAGGAGCTGGGAAATGCGGACGAAGCTGGAATGTGAATCAAGTTTGTCCCAGGCTCTTTATGAATGTATATTGTCCAAGTTAAAAAAGAGAATTGAAGAACTTACGTTAAAAAATTAAAGCTAAGTCATCTTTTACTTTATCCCATGCCGGACTATGGTTTGAACACTTGAGAGTTTGGGGAGGGGGGGGAGATGCGGGAGCATTACGTTTTCTGTCCTTAAGAAATTGGTCTTTAAACCTTTAGAACGCCCAGAAAGAAAGTCCGTGCTTCACGTCTAACTAGATTGCCTCCAGCTTTGATCCCATCTGGGCTGCAAGTAGGAGACTCAACGCCATGTCAAAACATGGTCTGTTGGAGGAACAAATGCATATAGATCCCAAGTTGTGTTTGGGAAAATGAACGCCGCTCTCTTTCATGCACACATCAGGAGAGAATTTTTTCTCCCCTGAATCTCAAGGCAAATAATTGGTACTTGTCAGGGAAGAGCCTGTGGAGAGGCAATCATTTCCCCTGTGGTCTCTCTTGCCCTCTGGGTGAGCTATGGCCTGGCAGCCATTTAGCGGTAGATGAGCCTTCTGCTTGACTGCTGCTGCTCACAGATGACTCACTTCATGGTTGCTGATCATGGAAGGGTTGAGCATTAATACCTGGTTGATCAGCTGGTTAGAAACTGCTTATGCATAGCCAATAAAGTTGCCATCCCGTGGAGATCAAAAGACCACCTCCTTTACAATTCTGGATTAGAGTGGTTTCCTTTTCTCTACCTCCACTTTCAGCCCTTTGGTTCAATCTCACTGCTGACCAAGAGGAAGCAAAAAAGATTATAGTGTACAGAGAGGTAGCTTTGATCTCTGCCCCTCTCTTTCTCTCTTGCAATTCCTAACACTGGATGGTGTCATGTTGCTTCCTTCCTGGGAGAGCCAAGCCTCATTACCCATCACCCAAAACAGCCTTCTACAAATTTCCTTCCTTCTTTTTACTTGGCTTACAAACATCTTTTGAGAGTGTCTTTCTACACTTAAAAAAAAAAATCTATTTTGAACAGTATGACTGCGCATATATTTCTGATTTCATTCATGGAGAGAAGTCACACTGTGGCTACAGCTGTGCCTAGGTTAGAGCTGGAGAAAAGAAACATCACTGCTCACGCTTCCTTCATTTTGCTTTGTTGGCGTATATGTATAGAGGACACATAGTAAAATATCCCGTAGAGTTGGATGTTAAATTGTTTACAGGTTTAATACCGGCTTCCCAGTTTGACACTAAGTGTAGCGTTGAAAGCGTCTTCAGTGGATGCAAGCAGATGCCGTCAGAGTGCTGTGGTTCAGTGTTAAGTGGGAATGTAATGCTTTTGGGGGCAAGTGATTGACGTACATGTATCTTATAGGAAGTAACCATCTTTGAATAGGGAATGTCTAGTACAAACAAACAAAAACCCATATTTTAGAAGTACTTCTTGCAATCATGACTCAGTGTTACATTTTTCTTTATGGTTTTTTCAAGACAGGGTTCCCAGTGTGTTCCCAAGGGGTTCTGTGTAGCTCTGGCTGTCCTAGAACTTGCACTATAGACTAAGCTGACCTGGAACTCACAGAGTACATTTTCAAGATGCTTTTGACTGGATTTTAGGAAGCATCCAGCTGGAGATATGGTTCTCTTTTCCATCTGTAGAAGGCCTGAGAACAGGGAACAGTCACAGTCCGCAGTCAGCTATGGAGGCCATAATCTTAGGACATTTGCCTAAAGTTATTTGAGAGAAGTTCTGTTTGAGGCTATTAGGCACCACTGTATTAAAAAAATAAATAGATTTATTTTTATTTTATGTATATGTGTGTGCCTCTGTATATGGTCCTACAGGAGCTCTCAGAGACTAGAGAGGGGCACCAGATGCCCTGGAATAGTTACTGGTAGCTGTGCTGCCTGATCTGAGTTCTGGAAACACACTCCAGGGCCTTAGCAAGAGCAGGAAGTTCTTTTAACTGCTGAGCCAACTCTCCAGCCTCAATGCTCCAAGTTTTATTTGCCGCCTCCCTACAGATTCTAAATTGAATATGAAGAAAAAATTTGAAGAATAAAATGGTTAGATGTACCTACTTAATATTTTAAAAACCATTTCAGGTGCTGGGCATGGTGGGGTCCAGTACAGCCAAGGCTACACAGAGAAACCCTGTCTTGGAAAAAAAATCATTTTGGTGTTTGCCATGTCCCTATGTAAAGCTTCAAGGACCACGACAGAAGCTGATTCTCAGATAATCATAGAGTTCACAGCTGCTTGCTGTATAGGGATGTAATTAATGCACCATTTCCCATTACAGGGGGAAAAAGAGTCTACTTATCTATGTTTCTGGACTGTAGTGAATCAAACAGGACTCAGAGGCCAGAATGGAACCTCTGTCCACCAATGTGATTCTTTGTCTAATATACTTAGCTTCAGCCATCCTGGTAACATATCTGGGAAAAGGGAACCTCCGTTGAACAATTGCCTCCATTGGATTGGCTGTGAGCATATCCATGAAGCATTTCCATGATCATTCATTGATGTAGGAGAATCCAGTCCACAGTGGGTGATACCATCCCTAGGCAAGTAGAACTAGGCTTTACGAGAAAGGAACTGAAAGTGTATCTGGAAGCATCACATCAAGTGGTGTTCCTCCGTGGTTTCTGCTTCAGGATCTACTACCTCCAGGTACCTCCCTGGGTTCTCGCCCTGGCTTCCCTACATCATAGACTGCAAGCCTGAAAGTAAAACAAACCCTTCCTTCCCTGATCTGGTCAATGTTTGATCACAGAAACAGAAAAGCAAACTAGAGCAACCTACTGATGTCCTTTTCAAGGTTGTGTGGCTGCAGATAATGCTAGTGCGGTACACAAAGTTTGATAATTTCATCTCCTAACTTAACCTGTATTCTGTTACAGTTTCCTTCTTTATGATTTTTTTTAAATCTTTTGTTTGTTTGTTTGTTTGTTTAAGTAGTGATGGACAAGTTGTCATTTGGCTCAAGCCATGCCTTTCCTATGAAGGTAAACCTATGGTGATAGTTCCATTGATCTAAAGCTGCTTGGCTTAGAAGGCGAGCTTCATCACACAGAAGCATCACTGAAGTCGGCTTGCTCAGATGACACTGGTACATGTTAACTACACACCTCAGGGGAACTTCAAACTATGTCAGTTCCATGGTTTGTGAAGTATCTCAGTCCCGCCCCTCCCAAGAAGATTCAGTTCGCAAGTTGTGTGTACAAACTACCTCGTGTAGCCTGTGGGAGACAAAAGCCCATGAGTTTCTTCGGCTCCCTATCGAGGAAGCCGGAAGTTCCCCAGCATGCTCCCTCTCCTATCGGGGAAGCGGAAGTTCCACAGCATGCCGTTACTAAGCTCGCTACTACAACTTTTATAAATTAATGAGCTTCTTCAAGCACAAATTTCCTAAACCTAAGCACATAGCAGGGCATTAGGAGAGAAGCCAAGCCTGCATTTGGGTCGCTCTACATATGAGAAACACATGTGTTTTTCTCTGAGATCTTTGCTTTTTAATCTCCCTGAGTTCTGATTGGATAAAAGTAGCAGGCGCACAGCTTTTTGTTAGATTTAGTGTGACAAGAAAGGAAAGGAGCTAGAGTGAGTTGTTTGGTCTTTAGCTGCTGGGAGATTATCAGTCTTTAGATGCATATAATAAATATCTTTTCACATGATAAAAACGCAAGCATTATTAATTAAGTGATGAATGGATGCAGTGTTTGCCCAATTGTGTACACGGGATCTGAAGGACACGGAATCAATAACAATATCTCTGATAAAAAACAGTATTGATAAAGTCAGAAGTTTATGGGTCTTACTATCTGTGAGTCCTCAAAGTGCTAACATGCCTTATCTTTCTTCACACGGGAGGCAGCCCCGTTCAGAAGGAATGTGTGTGTGCTGTTATTCCCCATTTATCTATCTGAAGAGGAGGTTGAAAAAAGCTAAGCCCCTTGATTGTCATCACGCAGTGAGGTAGAGTGGAGATTTGAAACCAGCCCGCCTGGTGTCAGAAGTCTTGCTCCTCACAGTGAAGGATTTTCGAACGTTTATTATATTAAGATGTGTGTGTTTTCCACATTTTTGTTTTTTGAAGGGAACTGGGCTGTGACGCCAGCTTCACTTAGTTTCTTGTTCGGTGCTAGATCGCTATGTCTACTGTCTTCATCTCTCCTCTGCTGTCAAACAGTAACTTACATAGAGAAGAAAGCACCCCCAGTGTTTCAGGCCACAAATCACAGTTAAGTTACAAACATGATGCGACTGTGCGAAAGCCAGTCCTGTTCAGATTGGGAGTAAAGTTGAAATAATAAGTCCAAGTAAATTTTATGATGGTTCTATAGGTGAATTGAAGTCAGCCCCACTGGGATTAAGATTCTCTTAGAAAATGACTATTGAATTTGAGTGGTTTTGAGTTTGGAAATAAATACTTTATGGGTGATAGGATGCTATCCATGAGCTGGTAGGAAGGTGTTTTGTTTGTTTGTTTTTTCCTTTTAGGTTGTATCCTTTTCCAATGGCAGGTTTTTACAGAAAACAAAGAAAAAAATCTAGCATTACAAAATACCAAAGCCAACTGGGTGTGGTGGTACATGCCTTTAATCCCAACACTCAGTAAATCAGAAGCAGGCTCTATGAGTTTGAGGCCAGCCTGGTCTACAATGGAAGTCCAGGACAGCCAAGGCTACACAGAGAAACCCTGTCTTGAAAAACAAAAACAAAAAACCCCAACTCCTCCCAAACAAACAAAAAACCAAAAAAACAAAAAAACCAAAACCAAACCAAACCAACCAACCAAACAAAAAGAACCCACCCAAAACAAAAAACAATAAAAAAAAAACCAAAACAAAAAACAAACCAACCAAACAAAAAAGCCGTAAAACACTACCACTGTCACTCCTACCACCACCACCAAAAACTCAACCCCAAACCAAAAAACAGCCAGGCAGTGGTGGTGCAGACCTTTAACCCAGCATTCAAGAGGCATCAGCAGGTAGATTTTTGTGAGTTCAAGGCGAGCCTGCTTTACAGCATGACCACCACCAACAAAACAACCCAAAACAGAACCATGGTCCTTGCTAGTCAAACCTGAGTGAGTCTGCAGTCTTAATGAGAAACAGCAGCTGGATTAGTACACTTCCAGAAGCCTTATAGTGTATTTCAGTAATCTTATTCTTTTTTTTTTTAAAGTTCTATTAGCTAAAGCTTTTAGCCATGACTCTTACATCTCTTCTTTTTAAATTTATTTTTCTTACTTTTACATATACATTTATGTTATTCACCTATATACAATAAACTACTTACAGCAAGAAGAACCACGAAACAATCAGGAATTATATAAATGTTACATTCATAGTGTTTTACCTATTTGTATTTGGCAGCTTTGAAGAAAACATCTTTCCTATCTTGGTGAGTCTAAAATTCTGAATGTAAATCAATATCTATCATATCTCACTTGCATTACTTTTTTTTTTTTTTAGGTTTTTTTGAGACAGGGTTTCGCTGTGTAGCCTTGGTTGTCCTAGACTCGCTTTGTAGACCAGGGTGGCCTCAAACTCACAGCGATCCACCTGCCTCTGCTTCCCGAGTGCTGGGATTAAAGGCGTGCGCCACCATGCCCGGCTCATCACTTCTTAAGTATGACTTTCTCAGTTCCACTCAGTAGTACCTCCAGTCCTATTTCCAAAGTTGTAGATGGCATCATGAGTTCGTGTTTTCTTCTGTTTCTCTAAATTTATGAGTTGACATAAAGCTTAAAGGTAGACTCACTGTCCTTCCAGCTTCTAACTCAATGTAATAAATAGAACAGGAGCCTGTCTGAGGCCCACTCAGGGCTTTTAAAATTACCATTTGGAAGTGTGTATCTATTTATATTTATTTGTGTGTGTATATATGTATGAGTAAACATGTTCCAGGGTGGCAGAGGGGAAATCAGAGTACAGCTTCTGGATGGCGAGTCCGTTTTCTCCCTTCATTGTATGAGTTCTGGGGATAACACTCAGGGTCATCAGGCTTCGGGGCCACCCATCCATCTTTCCTTGTTGAGTCATGTCAGTGACTTCTTCGTAAAGTTTTTACCCTGTCCTAAAATATATCTCATAATAAATTTATATATGTGCATTCATTGTTTGCACTATGCCATTCCTTTAAAGCTACTTGTCTCTTATTTTATTTAGCTTTTTAAAAAAAAATGTAATTGTGTGTGTGTGAGTGTGTGTGAGTGTGTGTGTGTGTGTGTGTGTGTGTGTGTGTGTGAGTGTGTGTGAATGTTTGTATGTACACGTAGAGGTCAGAAAAACTTGTTGGATCTCCTGGAAGTGCCATGTGGGTGCTGGGAACTGAACTTTAGTCCTCTGTAAAAGCAGTAAGTGCTCATAACTCATTGAACCATGTATCTCTCCAACCCCCTACATGTTTATTATTAATGGAGTTTAATGACATTATTTTATTCATCTTAGCTGCATCCCCAGCCTGTTATTGTTCTTTTAAAATTATTGCTACCAGCCAGGTGCTATGGCCCACGCCTGTAATCCTAGCACTAGGGAGGTAATGGCAGGTGAATCTCTGTGAGTTCAAGGCCAGCCTGGTCTACAAAGTTAGTCCAGGAGACTCACTTCAACCCTATCTTGAAAAACCAATCAGTCAATATTATTTCCATCATTTTGTGTGTGGGTGTATGTGTGTGCATGTGTGTTTTTATGGGAGTATGTGTGTGTTTGAATGTGTGTGGGCAGGCTTATGCGTGTGTGTGTGTGTGTGTGTGTGTGTGTGTGTGTGTGTGTGTGTGTGTGTGTGTGGTGTATGTTGCATATACCATGGTGCTTGTGTGGTGGTCAGAGGACTTTTGTAGAGTTGGTCCTGGGAATCCAAGTTAGGTCATTAGTCTTGCATAGGTTTATCTACCGATCCATCTAGTGTCTCAGTTGCTGTTTTTAATGTGTTTGCAGGACATCTTTCTAAAGATTGCTTCAGAGTTTGAAGAATCCATTCTCTTTAAAAAAAAAAAAAACTTAAAAATTTAAGAAACATGTAGCTTTCAGTCTTCTGTATCCTTCATTTTTACCCCCCACCCACCAGAAAAAAAAAAAACCCAAAACTTACATTATGTGGATTCTAATATTTTATTCTGGATCCAGAGATTGAAAATGATTTGAGAAACTACCTACTTGTTGCCTCAATATCATTTTTCTACTGAGCTGTTTAGTCTAAAAAAATTAGAAGAAAAATGGGAAGAAAAAAACAAAAACAAAAGAAAACAATTTGTGAGAATTTCTATTTTCTTCCTGGTAATAGTTTTTTAATAACTGAAAACTAAAATGTCTACTCAGGGCCTCTATATGGAAGAAAGTACTAGAATAAGGTACTGCACAAAGTTCGCTGGAGCTTGCTATGGAGAAATAGGACACCAGTTAGATAAACTTTCACAGTTGTCAGAGAAGTCATAAACCCTTTTAGTTAATTCTCCTAAGTAAAAAAAAGGTATAGTCATGTCTAAGCTAATGATGAAATAACCACAACGCAAGTCCTCAGGACAAATATGGTCCACCAGTTACCATTTTTGTGGTTACAGTGCTATACTGTCAGTTTCACAGAGGACGTATCTCTTGATGCTTGTTCCTACTCTACAGGACTCAGTTTTACTGTCCTGGTCTTTGGCTTTCCTCAGGGTGTCATAGCTAGTTCCATGGTTACACTAATGGCTTATTTATTTAACCTAAAGCTTCTGCCTTTCTTGGGCTTTGTTTACACTTTTACAAATTGTATTTGTTGAGTCAGGCAGAGTAATCATCAGTTTTACTGTTTGTGTTTATTCTTTTGTCTTAAAGCAAACAAACAAAGAACATAAAACCACAAGTGCTTGATGAACCAGGAGCAGGGACAGGGTGTGGGGGGGACGAGGAGGAGGATGACTACGATGACAACACAGGGACAGATGGACACCCCCTCCTCCCCCTCCCCCATTGAACTTAACAAATAACTATGGTCTTGAATAAGAAGAGAGGGATCAAGATGGGTCTGAAGGGTGACTGATTGCTGTGAACAGATATATCTCCATGTCACATTGAATTACAGGCTAAGAAAATACATTAAGGAAACAGAAGAAATAAAAATAGGGAAAATTGAGGCTGTGGCCGAATGAGGAAAGGCCCTGTCCTTGTGTAAGAATTTATTGCAGGATCTTATCTTAGATCTTGGTTCCTTTTCCTTTCATTATTTGTTTACAGATCATTAGCTAGTTGACAGAAATATTATCATGAGGGAAGCTTAATCAAAAAGGTCAGTAATCAGTCCCAATCGAATATTAACCAGAGATGGAAATGAAGCATCCCTGAAATAACTTGTCAGTGAAAGTGTGATTTAATTTCTGAAGTATTGATTTATACATGGTCTTGAAGACTATATCCAACATTTCTGTGAGGAGTCTTGTGCATAATTCATAAATCTTTCTTAAATAACATTTGGAGGATTTCATTAAGCCCCATAGATATTATAATTTGCTCAGGTGGTCAAGGTATATCACAAAGCTACATAGATGAGGAAAGTTTCATAACTATTATTCTCTTACTCTTCCAACATTATATTGTTTTTTTTTTTTCTTGGTAGATGTAAGTGAATTCTTTCTACGTGTAGACATATTTTCTGTAATTTCGTTTTGTTTCACTGCCAAGTGCATGGGATTGCTTTGTGTGTCTGAACAGCTCATTGAGGGGAATAATATGGCAGGGTCCCATCGGGGATCATTAGGGGCATTACTCATGTAAGACATCTATCAGGGCAGCTCTTCCTCATGCTAAACTCGAGAGCTGCAGCTCAGGAATAATATGAGATGCTCACAGGCATGAGGCACAGAATCACATCTGAGTAGGAGAAGGTCAAGGCACGGGCAGGGAAGAGGTCAGAAACAGTTGTGCCCTGAGCAAGAAGAGCAGATGCATTTGAGGCTGGAAGCTGTCACTGCCGTTTCATTGTCCACGGGAGGCATGTTTAAAGATGAGCATTATCCGATACTTTGACAAAATAGCCTGCCAAGAATAACTGACTCTTCCTCACATGAAAGCGTGGCTGTGATTTCCACATTTCTTTGGAAATTATTTCTGTAGTTGAATTGCCTCAGTCTTGTTGATCTTTTATCATCTCTGGGACCACACCTCTGTTCCTTCTTCTTCTTTGTATATAACTGCTTCTTTCTTTGTGACCATAGACATGGTAGATTTGTATGTTTTCTTTTGAGAACATACCTGTGTTTGTATAGGCATTATTGATTTGCATATACAGCAGACCTACTTAGTTAGAGAAATAAGCTGGGCCTCACCATACTGGCTTTTCTCAAAACTGCCTCCTCCCTGCCTAGGCTTTTTCATGTGGCTTTCTTTTCTCCAGTTTTCCAGCACAGTCCAGAAGTACCAGAATCACAGAAGGCAATAAACTTGTATCCCAGTGTGAAAAACAATTGAGATGGCCTTAAAACAGATTTGTGGTAGAAATACGCCAAATGTGGAAGTAGTGTACAAATAAGAGCATGTAGTTAAGTGTTGGGTTTTACAAAAAGGATTAATAGAACTTTGGATGTCTACACTAGCTTTCAGTTCGTGATTTTTTTCTATGATATATTTCTTTGGCTCTTACGTTTCTCTAACATCCTATACAAAACTCCCCTTGCCTACCTATGTCATGCTTTCCTGCATAGACTGCTTTAGATCTCCCTTCAGATTCTGAGGGACTGTGACTAGTATTATGTAATATAGCTAGATATCATATAACTTATATAACTATATATTATATGTAAATACTATATATTATGTAACAACTATGTATTATAGTTATTATATATCATTAATATATTATTATATAATTTATTATCATTTGCATAATAAATTATATAATATATTGCATAATAAATGCATTATGTGTTATAGTAGTATAATACCAATATACCACTCACTGTGGTATAGTAGGAAGGAACACTGCTTTGACTTTGGTTCTTACTTTTTCTTTACTTGGTCGCTGAAAGGCTTTCCCATGCTCCAGGAAAGTTCTTCCTCATCTGGGAAATGCAAGCATACAACTAGTTGATGTTTAGGTTCCTTCCAGCATTAAGTTTTGTAGTTTTTATCCCAGAGGCAATCCAGAAGGCTAACTTCTCTTTTGCTGGGTGTTTCCTTAGCGTGATTTTGCTATGTGGCACAGTAATTTAAAAGGGGGTCGGGGATAAAAGGATCAAGCTACTGCTTGCTGGTGAGTAGTCTTGTCTCCTTCAGTAGATTTTTATCTTATCAGTAAGGCAGCCTCTGGATAAGAATACTGTGCAAATTAAATACATTAGCATATGCAAAGTGCTTAGAGTTGCTTTGGCCTGTTTGCATGAGTGTTTAAGTGTGAAATGTTACATTGTTTATCATTAGTTTATCTATTAGGAGTGTTTACCAAATTCTTCTGGAAGATACTACCTCTTGCTGCTTTCTAACTATGGACCCTTGTTTACCAAGTGCAAACTTAAAAATAATTGTTATGTAGCACCCAGATCATGGGCAGACTCCTACAGACTGAAGAGAAAAAGCTCAGTGGGAAAAGTATGAGCATCTTTAACAGAAAATTCCAGGTTTATTTGACGGGCCAGAGACAGATGCATTCCTGGGCAGACTGCCATGCCAATGTGATAGCCATTTCTGTAGGAATAAAGAAAATATAGTATTGTTTATGCTGAGCAAAAAATGCCAGCAATTAAAGACTGTATCAAGTTTCCTATCTACCTCACCTTCAATTTAAAAAAATGTTAATGCTTCTAAGAGGATTAAGAGATTTGCAATTTACTGTGAATTATTTTAATCAGATTAAGTATCCTCATTTACTTGGAGCTCAGTTTTTTTTTTTTTTTTTTTTTTTGGTATGGGGAATGGAGGCCTTCCTTTCTGCAGCAGGAATTGGGATAGGCCAAGGTAGTGTGGGCCCTAAAGAAAAATGGAATCCTTCTGGATCCTGGAGTAATATGGTGGGCTAGCCCTGGGAAGAGAAGGTCCGAAGGGAGGGGCTTACAGACATCAGGCCTTGAAAATGTTCCCTGAATCTAGGAAAGCTATATCTAACTCCCTTCTGTACTTCACCCCTACTTTCAGAGCACCTAGGTAAATTGGTGGTATTGGAAATGTGATTCAAGAACATGATGTTTAATGGAGCCATTGACACTGATTGGGAAGTCCAGTGTTGATTATAGATTACTGGGGTGTTTCACTAGTTTACTAAGTCATTTTCACCTTTTGTGTCTCGCTAGCTGTAGAGTTGGCCCTATCACTAACAAACTGTGTGAACTTGATTATACTACTTAACTTTTCTGAACCTTGTTTTCTTATCTGTCAGTTGAGAGAAGATACAATAGAAAAAGGTGTGTAAGTACTTTTTCCATTAAAACGCTTTGGATAATTAGTCATATCTTCAGTTCAAAAATAGAAATAGGAATTTCTGATTTCCTGGAGTCCTAACATTAAGCCACTGAAGCCTAATATGGTAGGATTTGTTTTATTTTAGTAAGATATGATTATACAACATGCTTATTAATGAGAGAAGTTGTAAATTAAACTACTGGACTATTCAGTGAAGGTATAGTGTCTATTGAGATAAGAGAACAAATAGATGCTTTGTTTATGTGTTTAGTGTAGGAGGCTTGACTTTATCCCCAACAGCAGGCAGTTCTTCTACCACTGAGTTATAGTGCAGCTCCCACTGTATACAAATTTTCTCTCCAAATGTTAATATACATATGTCTAGTAGATTATAGTTCATTTTATGCCTTTGTATGAATGGGTTTTCTAGGAATGCAGCAGGATATTGGAGAGTAAAGTTTTAAGAGAGAGAAAAATACAGATTTTGATATCATGACCAGGTTAGCATGCTGTTCTGCAATGCTGTTGCTAGTCTGTTTGGGATACATTCACCAATGTGTTGTCTGTGTTTGGTCCCAGGGCAGTGCTACTCCTATGCTATCTTACGGGTTTTCTGGGAGTCTTTATGGTTATTCTCTCAAAGAAGCTTTCTCTGCCTTCCTTGATCCCAGATCGTCCCAGTGATACTAATTATTTTACATCTACAGGCTAATGGTTTCAATGCTCCATAATGCAAGCTTATCCAACAGAAAAACAATACTGGATGGAGAGATGGTTCGATCTCTGCTCTTTTAGAGGACTCTGCTTCAACTCCCCACACCCACATGGCAGCTCACAACTGATCCAATGCACTCACACAGACATGCATGTAGGCAAAGCAACAAAGAACAGGGAAAAAAATAGATACATCATTTAAAAAACAGAAAACAATGCATTTTCCACTATTTTCAAATCAAACAGAGTAAACCTATATTCAATAATAATTTAATGATCCTTCATGGTAATGTGTTTATCATTAACACAATAGGGAAGAACTCATAGTGTTTGGGTTCGCTTGAATGTTATGGAGACATATTTAAATATTTTGTAGTTTCTTTTTGGCATCTACAGTGTTAAGTCCTATTGAAGTTATAGAAACATCTAGAAAACTCAGGCATTTCAAGTTACTTTTAAAATTAAAATGCTTGCTTGGTAATTTACTAAAACTGAGTCATAAATAGAATGAGGCATGCTCAATACGTTCTTCATTAAAAAGGCTGTTGTAAAATGTATTTAATTTAGTGTGTGCGCATGCATGCACATGTGATGACATTCATATGTGCAAAACTCAGACAACAACTTTATGGAGTTAGTTTTGGCTTTTATACTTACATGAATTTTGTGGATCAGGCTGGGCTAGTGTGCACTTTCTATGCTGAACCATCTCTCCAGCCCTCAAATTTCTAATTTTAAATTCTTTAGCATATGCTTCTTCCCATGGAAAAGGAACACAGAAACAAATTCACTGGGGCTGGAGAGATGGCAGCCGTTAATAGCACTGGCTGATCTTCCTGAGGTCCTGAGTTTAATTCCCAGCAACCACATGGTGGCTCAAAACCAATTATATTGTGATCTGATGCTGTCTTCTGCCATTTAGGTGTACACACAGATAGACCACCTCATATATATTAAATAAATAAGTATTTAAAAAGAAAATAATATTTACTATTCAAATTTTTTTCACTAGATACTCGATCTAGCTAAGAGCTATTGAGGCTTTGGTAATATAGAAGCAAATTTAGCCATTGTTACTATACTCAATGTTTATGTTGCTTCATCTGATACTTGAGGGAGGTATATGAATCCTTAGTATATGTATGTGTGTGTGTGTGTGTGTGTGTGTGTGTGTATAATGTACACAATGACATATGGATATTAAAAGAGAAAATATGCTTCTTTTAATGAAAAAGGAACACAGAGACAAATTAAATACTATTGAAAAACAGCCACCCTCTCTTGTCTCCCTGTTCCCCATAAGAGTAAACAAAAGAAACATATTAAAGCATAGAGAAAGGAAATTGTGTTGGTGGGGGAAGCAGAAACAGCTTGGGATTGTGGTAGACCCTCTTAACCTATTCCACATTCACAGCTTCATCAACAATGGATTGAAATAGTTGGGAAACAAATTACATTTTCATGGGAAGGCTTATTTTCCCTATCATAATTTCTACAATAAAATAGTGTAACCACTCTTTGAATTGTATTTGGTATTACAAGTAATCCAGAGAATTTAAAATATGGCCAAGGATGCTTGAGGCCAGATACAATATGCTTTCAATATTTATATTAAAAGCAACGTGCACATCCTTGGATTTAGGTATCCTTGGAGGTCCTACCACCAAATTCCTGCTGGTCTTGAGGGATGAGTAGAGTTAACAGATGTGGTGCCTATGAAAATATTTCTCACCAAGACAGAGGGCCGAATATGAAGGGTTTCTTGCTCCAAGTTAAGCAGACTGATTTTTACTGTGTGGTGAAGGGCAAACATTATGCTTTTAGTTTTTAGGTAGGGAATGTAATGTTTGTTTGAGTGGGATAGAAAGATTTCCCAACCACGAGGCTGGTCCAGGCTATTCAGATAATGAAGGGGAGAGATGGAAAGTAAAGACAGCAGAGATGAAGCAAGGAGGAAAGAAAGAGAGTTCTGGATGCTCAAACGGAGAGATGGAGGTTGGATAGAGTATGTGTAAAAGGAGGGGATTTGAGAGACTCTCAGGAGGGACCACGGACACAGAGAAAGCACAGTGAAGTGTACCTGCTCTGCTCAGAAGTCAAAGCCTAACGTGCTGCGGGGGGAATGTGCCAGAATTTTAAGTGAATCATCGATTCAAAGATGTGGCTTTGGAAGGAACTCAAGCGTGAGTGCTAAGAGAACTTTCTGTAATGAGAAGGTTGGGAGTAAAGGGAGCAAAGGAGACTTGGATGCAGGGAGTGCTTCCTGCTTGCTTTGGTGGCTATTATTATTTCTGTCTGAATCACTATAATGTTAGTCTGTACATAAGATTAGAGGTCTTGATAAAGAAGAGAAAATTAAAGGAAACAGGCATTTCTGAGTCTGTTTTCCTTGCATTCACTTCAATTTTGAACGCGCTCGCTCTTTGCTAACTTTATTGCTGTTTCAGTGAAACACTATTGATTTAGAAGAAGGAAAAACATGGAGTTATAGGGCCTGTTTCGGTATAATTCAAATATACAAGTACTTAATGAGTAATCACTATGTAACAGTATCTGGAATAAAATTAGAGACTCGAGGGGTTCTTAGAGTGGCCCAGAAGAAGTCTGGTGTAGGCCACATGAAGGCAGAAATTTCCCAATGTCGGTCTACTGGCCTGCTTCTGTTACCCACCCAGTTGCAATGGCTATTCTCTTAATGTGACAGTACAAAAGCATCAACACGCTAGTGATCTTCAGGCTTAGTCTTTGCATGCTATTTCTTCCTCCTTCTTCTTAGCCTGACCCTGGTTGAGCACACAGGAGGCAGGTTAGTCTTCATCTACAGGAACCCATTGCCTTTCAGGCCCTTTATCCTAGCTCCCAAGTTTGGAAGTCTCATTGAGTCAGCCCTTTTGTGTAACACCACTTTGTATTGTGTGCCTGCTTTTAGTCTGAGAGTGTACCAAAGATAGTGCATTGTATTTTGTGAACTATATCAACATATTTCTTTTGTTAGGTTTTGGATCATTTTTTAGGATAAGGAGCAATGTCTAGAACCCAACAGAATAGCTCAGATTTCAATTATTGAGCAAACATTTAATGTGGCAGCCAATGGGAAGCATAGATGGTGAGTTATTGCTGGTGGATTCATTTACTGGTGGCTTCAAATGGACAAAGAGAGTTAATACCACAACAGTGGAATTTTTTCCTATGGTCTCATGGAACTTATTTGCTGATTGTCAGTGAGAAATAGATCAACTCATTACTTCACAGTGATTGTGAAGAAATAACATTATCCCTTACCAACGGCAGCAAAGAAATGAGAGTAGTTGCTCCTTTTGTGGGGGGGGGGGGGGAAGGGGGTTTCGAGACAGAGCTTCTCTGTGTAGCCTTGGCTATTCTGGACTCACTTTGTAGAACCAGGCTGGCCTCGAACTCATGGCGATCTGCCTGCCTCTGCCTCTGCCTCCCTGAATGCTGGGATTAAAGGTGTGCACCACCACTCTCAGTTGAGTTTTTCTTTCTCGAAGCACAGGAAGGAGAGGACATAATTTCAGGATTAGTCACGGGTGGCCCTGATGGGGATGAGGGCTGGCGGAATCTTATGGAGTTATTCTGTGTTCTGTGGGATGCTCAGCAGCTTCCTCAGCCTGCACCACACACCACACACAGCTCAGTGGAGACAGACGGTCATGCCATTGTCAGCCTCTTCAAAGGACACAAACCTTAGAGAGAGTCAACATGATGAGGAGTAGATGGGAGTGAGAATATAAAATATGATATGCATAATGTAATGCAAATACATGCGGAGTATGGTTTTAGGCATGCACAAGTATATTTTTCTACACACACACACACACACACACACACACACACAATCCTAGTGTATATTACTTACAATCATAAGTAGCCTGCCATGAGACTTTTACAATTTATAGAAACTCAAAAGTTGGGTATAAAGACCTGGCACGATGGTACAAGCCTTCAATCCCAGCATTCTAGAGGCAGAGTCAGGTAGAATTCTGTCAGTTTGAGGCCTGAACCACATTTGCTTTTCAAGCCCTCTATCCTCGCTCCCAAGTTAGTCTATCTTGTAAGTTGTAGGCTAACCAGGACTGTAGCAGAGTAGCAGTGGCACTCTGTATTAAAAACAACAACATCAACAACAACAACAACAACAACAAAAACACAAAAAAGGAAAAGTTGGCTATATTGAGTTGTTCTTAATTGTCTTAGTTCAATATAGTCTCTATGGTCTTTTGCTGAAAATGGATTTAATGAGTAAATTCTTCTTTTATCTTAGTTTAAAAAGATTTATTTATTTTAATTTGATGTGTACAAGTGTTTATCTGCATGTATGTATGTGTACTAGGTACATGTGTGGTGCCTCCAGAAGCCAGAAGGGGTGAAAAATTGGAGTTATAGATGATTGTGAGCCACGTTCTGGGTGCCAGGATCTGAACATGGTACTCTTAACTGCTGAGCCATCTCTCTAGTTTTTCTTTTTCTCTTTTTCCTCCTCTTCCTCTCCCTCTTCCTTCTCTTCCTTTTCTTCTTCCTCCTATGTTTCTCCAAGTAGGGCCACTCATGTAGCCCAGAATGACCTTACATTCCCTCTGTAGCCAAGACTGTAGTTGAACACCTGATTTTCATGTCTCTCTCCGAAGGGCTGAGATTTCTGGAATGCCCCATCATGCCCAATCAATAAAGTTGGGCTTTATATATTACTTATCATTGTGAATGCAGCAAAGCCCTTCTTTGCGGATGATACTGTAAAAGAGACACCAAGCAGGAAGTGAGATCATGTTGCAGTGACTAGAGGAACAGGGCAAATTTTAGATAGACCACTTTGAAAAGGTTTTACAATGAAGATCTTAGATCTAAAATCTAAGGAATAAGAGTGAATAGATCAAGCCAGGCAGCAGCAGCCCATACCTTTAATCCTAGCACTTGGGAGGGAAAGGCAGGCTGATCTCTTAGTTTGAGACCAGACAGTTCCATGTCTACAGAGTGAGCTCCATGAGAGCCAGGGCTACACAGAGAAAGCCTGTCTTGAAAAGCAACAAAATAAAAAGAGAGTGGACTGGAAGGTACAAAAGTTGGGAGATGGGAGATGTTTCATAAATTTGAGGAACAGAAGCAACAGATCACAAACATGGAGATGAAAGAGGAGATCACTGGGGGAAATCAGTTCCCACCTGTTCTTTCTGTGTCTGTTGTCACCTGAGATAATTATTTTTCAGTGTTTTAAATTAATTAGGCAACAGGTCTGGGGAGATGGATCAATTGTTGAAGTCTACAGCAAGTGCAAGGAAGACTGCAGTGCAGAACCCCAGAGCCCATATAAATGTTTGGAAGGTGAGGATGCACATCCGAAATGTCAGTCTTTGTTCAAGAGCAGCAGAGGCAGGGTATCCATGCCAGCAGCAAGCTGTGTAGCTAGACTAGCTGATTCAATCGGCAAGCTCTGGGTTCCTTTGAGAGACTCCTCCTTGATACATCAGGGAGTGATCCAGGAATGTGCCAGACATCAGCCTTTAGCCCAAATAAAGGGTCAGGTGTGCACATGCACTCTGCTATGTGAATCTCCAAATATATTAACGTACATACACATGTGCATGCACACCATATGTAAGTGTATGTGTGTGCGCAAAAAAAGCTTAAATTAAAAAAAAACGAGGTTTCTCAAAACGGAAGGTCAAACTTTTAGCTCCTCTCAAATACTTAGATGGCCTTATATTTTTTTGTTTCTCCCCATCATGTGACCTGTCACTTGGATGTAGATTGATGTCACCTCTTTCTGCCACGCCCTGCCTGTGTGCTGGCACCTTTTCTTCCTGTTGTTTTTGCCTCTTCCCTCACATCAGGCAATATAGGTCTTTAGGTTGACAATTCTCTCATTTCAAAACTTCTAGTAAGAACTCATCTTAATTTTCAGAGAATCACAAAAATAGTTAGCTAATGTGCCACAGGATCTACATTTTAAAAAACCGGACAGCCCATTCAGAATGCTCTAGAAGGATGCTCTCCTCTGTAGAGGCAGAGCAGAAAGGAGATAAACACTGAAGAGGCTCCTGAGGAAGGAAGGAGTCAGTAGAAACCAAGCCTGAGGTGGTATCAGGGGCCTGGAGAAAAATGATCTAGGCTCTGTCGAGGCATGCTCACCTTCTTCCTTCATCCAGCGTGAGGGACTGCCTCCTGGAGCACAGGCCCCCACTGGCAAGGAGAATCAGGCTCTTTGGATTTGTGTGATACAGCAGAACTGATGGAAGGATTTTGCTTATACTTTGAAGGTAGAAATCTGGGACCTCATGCATTTGCCCTGTGTGGGAAGTCATGGTAGTTAGGGAAAGGAAAGAATAGCATTAATTACTTCACTTTGATTCGGGTTTTTCTTTGTTCTGGGACAGATGGAATTTGTTAGAATTAATTTATGTCAGTACCAAAAGTATAGAGTGAGCTGCATCAGTTAACAGAGCAGACACTTCTGGCCTTGTGTGTACAACAGTCATTATTTTCCATCTGGCTGTCTAAACAAATGCCATATGAAGAGTGTCCTTGTAGGCTGAATGTATGGATTCATGTCTGTGAGGTATTTATAAACACACCATGTGAATTCTTGCCTCCTCTAGCATTTTAATGGCTTCACATTAAATGGTAGGTCATTATACTTTTCACTGACACAGTGAAGGGTGATTAACTCCGTCTGGGTTCAACCAGTGTAATTTTAGAGGCTACAAATATTGTTACAAGTCAGGTTAAGGTTTAAAGGTGAAAGTATAGTGAAGCTTGACTGAACGACTTTTACTGCATCTAGTTACTGTACACAAACAAAGACACTCTTGTTTTCTTTCCATTATGAATACAGTGGACAAATGACTTGCTTGTTATAGAGAGGAAAAATGTGAAAATTAGGTTGGGGTACAATAAACTTCATGCTGTGTGAACCCATTTACTCAGTATTTCAAATGGAACGTTCTTTTCAAAGCCCTGTTTAACACTGAGCGGATTTAGAAACTTTAGAGCCCCAGATGCCATGCCTGCTGTTGAGATAAGAGTACCCCAGCAAATGGCATCAATGCATCTACCACCTTTGACGCAGAGAAGCCAGTTTACTGCAATAAAACATACTCACACACTCTTGGAGGGGAAATTGCCTTCTTTCTCGTCATTGAGTGTTTTTGATAGATCCAGCTCCCCCCAGATGCTTTTCATGGTTTCTGTTTTCCTGCTAAGTACTTGGGTAATTTGATATATTCTTTTCCTTTTCACTGGTTGGAGTTAAATCTTGGAGACTAGATCTCAGCCAAGGAACGGAGTCTGAAGTTTAAGTTTGCTTATGATCAAGGTATGGGTAGGAGTGAAAGATTAAATTGTGTGTGTGTGTGTGCGTGCGTGCGTGCGTGTGTGTGCTCACGCGCATGCACCAGAGACTGATGTCTGGTGTTTTCCTCAGCGTTCTTTTACTCTCTTATTGATACAGGATTTCTCACCTGAGCACAGAGTTTGATTGTGCTATCTTTGTCAGCTTGCTCTGCAGATCCCCTGTCTAGGCCTTAGAGTGCTGGGTCACAGGTGGTACACCATGTCCACCATGTATTTATATGATTTCTGGGGATCCAAGTGCTGGTCTACACACTTGTGGACCAAGGGCTATACCCACTGATCCATCTCCCTAGTCTCAAATCTTCCTATTAAAATCATGTTCAGCATCTACATTGATCTCAAAAGCAATGTAGAATGAGAAATCAAGTCTATGCTGTCTAGACTAAGTTTACTTAAATGACTGTACTCATTGAGGCTAGTCATGGACATCAGGGTTAAACCTGGAACTAGAATTCATTAAGAAAATTTTAATAGGCAGGTGCTGGTGATGCACACCTTTAATCCCAGTGCTTGGAAGGCAGAGATGAATCTCTGTGAGTTTGAGGTCAGTCTTTCTACAAAGAGAGTCCAGGACAGTCAGGGCTATTTATTACATATAGAAAGCCTGTCTTGTAATTTTTTTTTTTTTAAAATTAAAAAAGAGAAATTCTTAATATGTATCTAACCAATTGTATGTTCTTTTCTTCTTTTGTATTTTATGTTCTTTTGGCAAATAGCTTGGCTTGACTAAATCCCCACCCTAAAATAACAAGATTTGGTGAGGAAGCATAATTTTTGACTTATCAGATTTTGATATAACCTTTAATGATTTTAGGAAACTGTTTCACTGAGGTAGTATAGACACGGGTGATGATTTGGAGCCCCATGCAAAAGGGAAAAAGCAAAAGCAATCAAATCTCAACCGCCCTCCGAGGATTTGCAAAGACATTTCAAAGTAAATAACTTTCCTTTGGGTGAACTGATCCTTAACACACAGCAGGCTATTCTTACATCAGTCAAATAGGGAAGGTTGGGGTGAGATGAGTAAATTTAGTCCCAAGGTCAGGATGGAAATGCAAAGGTCAAGGCTTTGCACTTAGCTTCGTGTCAACATTGTCATGCCCTAATAAGTCTAAGAACTGATTTAACTGCTTCCAGCTACAAATATAAATATATTGCACCCCTCCTTCAACTTCAATTAAATGGTATGTAAATGCAAACTTTAAGGCCTTTATATTGCTGCCTAAATCAACCTGACATTCAAGACATTTAAAACTATGAGAAGGAAAATAGTTTTGTTAATGGTATTTATTTAGGATTTGAGTGTGATTAATTAGATTTTTTTTTTTTTTTAACCTTAGAGGCCTTTTGTGGAGAGCACACAGGCACCTCCGCACACGCACGCACTTCTGAGAGAATCTTACCTCTAAATTGTTATCTTTGTCTCACCCTCTAGCAGGCTGCTGTGGACCGTGTCTGTGTTTGGAGTTTGCTTTGGAGTTAACGTGCCTTGCATTCTGTTTTCTTGTGTTCAGAGTTTGTTTATTTAGGTGAGTGTGAAGAGGGGAGGGAGAGGGGAGTCCAATAGCCATGAAGATTTGAGGAATTGAAAATTTTCTTGTTCAGGATTCTGCAATACTTAGATGAAATACATGCAGCTTTTCTGGCAGCTCTGGCAAACTAAAAAGACGTGTGCACTGTCATCTCCAGTGCAAGTCTTGGCGTGCACATTAAGCCCTCATTGTTGCTTTTTGTTTCTGGTAAAATAGACAAATCTGATTTAGTTCAGAAATTTCCTTGAACAAGACTTTGGTTGCTCGGGAAACACCAGAAGGACACAAAGGTGCTTGAATTACTTGTCTTCTGGAGTGAGATCTTTTCCTGTGATCATATTGTATTTGTAGACCTTGGCTAAGGCTGCCTGAGTCACTTGTGTCTGTCCCAGTCTTGACTTTAAAGCCTGAAGTGCAATTGGCTCAGACCGCAGTTCCAAGGGTCCTTATGTTTACTTCAGTGGCTGCTATGGAGTTCTCAGTGTTTGTTGTGATATCATAGTAAACTCTTACTCTGCTTTGAACAGGAATCCAATATGTTACGTTATAGATATAGACATCAGCGTTGCATAAACAGCTCAGTGAAATGACCAAGGACCAAGTTTTTCCTGTCTCTTTGCCATGTCCAGGGTTCATTTTAAGTTTGGGCTGCTTCGTTCTGTTTAGGCAACATCGGTTTAGGTTACTAATAACCACAGAGCCTTGTTTTATGCTTAGCAATTATGAGAATACATTTTGTATTTGACAAAACATTTTGTCTAGTTCAATAGAAGTTCTTTCCAGCCGGGCATGGTGGTGCACGCCTTTAATCCCAGCACTTGGGGAGGCAGAGGTAGGTGGCTCCCTGCGTTTGAGGTCAGTCTGGTCTACCAAGCAAGTCCAGGACAGCCAAGGCTACACAGAGAAACCTGCCTCGGAAAGGGAATGAATGAATGAATGAATGAATGAATGAATACTTTTGAAAAGTTCTTCCCATCAGTCTAATGTGACTATGGATAAAAATACCACTTCTGGAATAATTAATGGATTGGGAAATGATATGCAGAGACTGACTTATCTAGACTATCTTAGTTTGATTCCAGGAGGGAATCTCCTTCACGTGAAGTGTGTTGGAGAAAGGCAGACACCTGAACAATATGAGACATACTAGGTAGACATTGTGCCCACCGCTTAATTCTCCTTCAGAAGGGCAAATAGAATAGACACCAGAAGCAGTTGAAGAGAAGGGACAGGAAGGGAGCCTACCATAGAGGTCCTCTGAAAGACTCCATGCAGCCAGCGGGGTAGGGTTATTGAAGCAGATGCTGAGACTCACAGCCAAACTTTGGGGTGGAGCACAGGGAGTCTGTGCCAGAGTTGGGGGACAGAAGGACCTGGTGGGGACAGGAACTCCCCAAGGAGAGCAATGGACGAAGGGGGTGGGAGGAGCTCAGATGTAGTAGATAGGCAGCACATTCTCCTTGTGAATCCTGTAATATGGGGAGTAGGGACTACCTCTGACATGGTCTCTGGTGCCCACTCTTTGATCACTTCCCCATGGTGGGGCAGCCTTGACAGGCCACAGAGGAAGAGGATACAGGCAGTCCAGGTGAGACTTGATAGGCTGGGGTCCGATGCTAGGGGAGGAGGGCCCCGCCTTTGTGAATACTAGGGGAGGAGACATGAGGGAGGGAGGGTGGAACCGGGAGGAGGCGAGGGAGGGGCTACAATCGGAATGTAAAAAATAAATTAAGAATAAAACAAATTTTAAAATGTTTTAAAAGAAAGAAACCGCGCCCACAATCTTCTAGGTCAAATGTATTCAATTTTAACACTTAGAGTGAACGTTACTCAAATAATTCTATCATTGTCTTTTTGTGTGGAAAATTTGCTCGGGGAGCTTGCTGCAGTTTTTATTTTTAAGTTTAGCAACAAGTAAAAATTTTGAATTTTTATAGACATGCTTCTGTTATTTATTAATGCTTTATGTTGTTGATTTCATCTCATAATCCCTTAGATATTATGTCTCTACTGAACTTAGATGGGGCTGCATCCTGCTAACCCCATTGTAAATTAAAAATGTTTTAAGTAGGATTTAAAGTCCATCCACGTAACACAGTGCGTTGTAATGTTTTGTTTGCTTACTCTCAGAATTGCTCGGAGGACTTAAGTTTCTGTTCTCTGTTGCTGCCTAGCATCTGAATTTCTTACTGGGTATCACAAGCCCAAGAAAAGATAAAACTTCAAAACTGAAAGCATGGTTTCTAGCAAATGTCTTCTGGTTTTTCTATCACAGTCAAATAATTGTAAATCAGAGGCTGCCTACATCTTCTGTTTTTGTGTTTATTTATCAGTGTTCTTTTTCCTGATTTCTTCTATGACTCCCAAATTCGCTCCATTTCTTTTGGTGTCAGTTTGTAGTTTGTTCAGGTTGGTACTTCCATTATATTCTGTGGCTTTCTTTATCTATCTGTTAATCCAATAGGAAAATGGAGTCTGAGTGTATGTAAGTCCTCACTGTGTGTTACAATCAGTTCCTCTGTAGAATTCTCATTTGGAGTTTCCACTTAGAAAAACAATGTGGCACTTTGGTATTTGGATGGGTTAGTAAAGTAGCCAGGAAGCCAGCTGTTGGGCTGTGGGATCACTCAAATGAGAGAATGAGGCTATACTAAGGTTCACCTGGCATCTTGTTTACCTTTTCTGGAAAAGGGTCAGCTGCTTTGTTGGAGGTAAATCCCAACTGCCTGAGTTTGCATGCATTTGGGAAAGATGGCTTGACAAGTAAAAATAATTACCTTTTTGCAGGCCTTCAATTACCAGCCTCTTTTCACGGCCATCTTCCAGTGCTCCCGTTGTCTTGGTATCTTGTTTGCTAAGGCTGCTTCAGTGGGCTTCTGCGTTTTCCAGTGCCTCTTCTCAGTGCGCTAGAACCTGTACCTCTGCTTCGATCCTGAACACGTTTCTACTCTTGTTCACTCTTGCAAAAACCTAATGATATCTTTCTTCATCCATGGTGCCCACCCCACACTCTCAGTTGTGGTTTCCTATCTCAGGACAATTTTTCATTTTAAGATGTATTCATTTGCTATGTTATGCAGTGTTCTGCCTACATGTATCCTGCACACTAGAAGAGGCCACTAGATCTTATTATAGGTGGTTGTGAACCACCATGTGGCTGCTGGGAATAGAACTCAGGACCAGTGCGCTTAACCTCCAACCATCTATCTCTCCAGTCCCCACAGGACAATTTTTATTACTTCTGAGCTTCAGTTTCAATAACTTCTTCTTAGAGGAGCTTAATTTGATATTCCAACCAACTGCTTAATATTATGCATAATTTTGTTAATATTAAGATATCTAAATGTAAGTTGTAATTTGTAATGATTGACATGGCTGAAGTAGCATTTTAATATATATTTTCCTATTTGAGAGGCAATTAAACTTTTAAATGATATAGTTATTATTTGTTCATTTTAAAAATTTACGTGTGTGTGTGTGTGTGTGTGTGTGTGTGTATGTGTGTGTGTTTGTGTACATGCATGCATGTGTGGGAAGGTGCATGTGTGGGCAGGTGCACGTGTAGAGGTCAAAGAACAACTTGTAGGAGTTGGTTCTCTCTTGCCATGTGGGCCCTGACAATCAAACTCAGGCTTTTAGTCTTGAAGGAAGGTGTCTTCACCCACTGACCCACCTTGCAAGCCCTATATAAAAGCAACTTAAAAGAGTACTTGTCTCAACTACATATTTAATGTTTATGCTTCCCATAAGGATAGAATCTACAAATAATCATTCAATGAATATGTTAAAAATATAATTCCATTTTTTGTTTATTCTATGTGATAGCATGCCTAACTTCAGTTTTACTTATCAGCTTACTAAGAAAATGGATATATTTTGCTTACCTCTGGTTGGGATTGTGGCAGGACCATGTTCAAAGCATATATTACCAAGTAACAAAGATTAAAAGAGTGAGTTTTCAGGTTAAAAATCATCTAGTTTATTAAATAACAATACAATATTATTTAGCTTAATGAAAAACTAATGTTGGCAGTTAATTCTTTCTTTTCTTCTTCTCTTTTTTTTTCTTTTTTTTTTGTTCTACTGTGGCTATTGCTATCATTAATCACTAAGGAGGCATAAAAATGTTTAACCCACAACCAGATGCCTTGTTTTTATACCCAATGTGGACTGTTATTTTGACTTTCTCTAGTTTTTCTTAGGGCTCTGCTAAATTATTTATTGTATTCACTTATATTTAAACCACTTGGAAAACAATAATTTGTATGTTAAATTTAAACAGCTATCCCACCAAAATGGCTGTTTCTTTTTCAAAGCTATATAATTTTTAAGTGAATTAGGGAATAATCAACAATGAGGATTAATTTATTCAACAGAAGGTAGACCCAGGGCAGCTGGTTCTGTTTCTATAGGCCCTGAGGCTGCTAGAACTCAAGGATACATGCTAAAGCAGAAGGGGCCATTTTCCTCCTCAGGAAAAAGCTTTATTCCTCTGTTAGAAAGAATTAATATCTCACTTTTGAATCTGGAATCCATTTTCTTTGTATATAATAAATAATAGATGTTACACTTCTCGTAGTTAAAATTATGTGTTGCAAGAGCATGCTTATTTCTTTTCTAAAAGCCAGAAATTTCCGCATTTCCCTTGTATTTCAATCATTTTGTTTGCAAAACAGTTACTTGAAAATTATCATGAAATATAATGGCCGTCTTTGAAACCCAAAAAGTACACAAAAGAAAAAAGTAGCAACAACTACAAGACAAAAAATTTTAGGATTGTGAATTAAGTCCGTGACAGAAACACTGCCCCAAATGGTTACACTGGACACAGGCCCTTTCCAATCTAACTCCTGGAGATACAGTTTTTCTTATTGAAGTCTCTCATTGATTATCTTGGACCCAGTTATGTTTCTTGCTTCCAGCAGGTGGGGATAAAAGGTCTCTGGAGATAAATGCAATCCAGTGTGTCCTGTAAGAGAAATGCTAGACCACAGACCTACTCGCTGAAGTTAGAAGAGACAGACTTTGTTTTTCCTTCACAGGTGTTTCAGTTTTGGCTAACTACAGAAAGCTTCCCAAAATTAGATCAGATAGAAGAGCCTGCTGGCCTTGTTGGATGTACATACTTCTTAGAAAAAGCTGCTTTTTAATGCATAGCTCTGTTTAATTGCTGTGAGTAAACTCTGGCAAGAGATATTAGAAGGAAAAATTTAAATTTCTATCAGAAGAGACTTGATACCCTATGAGCATATACAGGGGGAGGTAATCCCCCTCAGTCACAGTCATAGGGGAGGGGAGTAAGGGGAAAATGGGAGGGAGGGAGGAATGGGAGGATACATAGGATAACAATCGAGATGTAATATGAATAAATTAATAAAATATATTAAATAAATAAATAAAATTCTATCAGTAAGATATGAGAAACATTGATAGAGAACCAAACTCTCAATTTTACTCTGGAAAGAAAATAACAATTATTTATTTGCATATTCACAAATTTACTCCCAAGATTTATTTCAGTGTCCTTGATACTAAAGAAGGCAGCACACTTTTTCTGTATTTACATGATACTGCAGGCATTAAGAGAGCGTAGAACACAAGTGTGGATTCCATTGCGATTTTAATTTGGTTACAATTGTATGTCCTCAGTGGTTTAAATTGGAGAGCTTTATAGTTTAGAATAGATTTTGTTTTAAGGAGCATAATGAAGACAAGGTTCCAGAGATAGCTGAAATATTTGAAGTCTCCTGACTTCTTGAGAAAACAAAACAAAACAAAACAAAACAAAACTACCAAAAAGATGTATCCGAAGGAAGGCTTCAGAGGCTGCATGATCACCACAAAAGCTATTTTTCTTGGTTAGTAGGTTTTATATTCTGTTGCCAGTATAATTCTGTGAGATGTAGGAGTCCTCCCCACCTGCCATGATACAGTGATTTTTTTGTTGTGTTGTGGTTCTAGAAGGCAGTACAACATTGCATATACATATCTCCAAGGAATTAGTTTTGAGAGAACTATTTGTTATAATCTCTCCTTCTGTGTCCCCCCCCCCCCCCAGAAACCTCAGAGCACTTTGTCAGGCTTTGAGGGGAGAGGTTAACATGCTGAAACACTGCAGTGTTTTATCGCCAGTCAATGTTTTTACTCACTGGTGAGAAGTTTGTAAATAGGCACTGTTTAAGCACACAAAGACATAATAAATGCTCAGATTTTTTCCCTTTGCAAATGCTTTTTACCTAGGAGAATGCATTGGTGATCTCAGCCCTTCAAAACAATAGCTGGGATCACGAAACCAGTACTCCTCGCCCTGCCTGCCTGGCATAATTATCAGCTAGGATTCAGAGTAAGACTGAGGGACGTTTAGAATAGGGGCAAACGCTATTGTCCCTTTACTTCCTATTGTTAAGCTAAGGGCCAGCATTTCTGCTGAACAAGTACATGCCTTCGTTACCTGCTCTGCCCACGAGACTGTTTCCCCAGGTCCCGTTTGGAGGAGATCCCATTACCAGTCTAACAGGAGAGTTTGTGCACCAGACTGATGAGGAGGAGACATTGTCTGGCCATTCAGTAAGGGCAAGTAGTGCTGAACCATCACCTCGGCTCCCATTTGATCAGCTTGGGACACATGAATGAATAGCTGTCATTGAGGGCTCTAGGCAGGGTGAATAGTGTATATTACAAAGCGACTGGAGAGACAGGATTCGGCCCAGCATGGTTGACTGGGTAGCACCCAAAACTCAGAAGGGGGTGTGCTTGATTCTTTTTCTTCTCCCCGAACACTGCTGTGCAAGTAGTCCTTGGTCAGAGTAATTGCTAGTGACCGAAGCTTGTTAGGGATATACTTCCACTCCCTCGTTCCATTATTGTAATTAAGGATGGCTCTGGGGCACCAAATGGTGAGGTGGTGGCCTGAAAGGCTCTCTCTGAAGCCCTTTTGTTAAGCTGGCCAACCTTTGCCTTTTGGCTCACAGCAAAAGCGTCATCTGGGTTCTTATTTCCTTGGCCCTTTCTGTGAACTCTGTCTCTGATTACCCCCTTCAAGCCCCTTATGGGTTTGGAAAGGCTGGGATGGCATAAGCTGTTTTCCTTTCAACAACCTTTTCTCCCTCGTGCATTTTCTTGTGAGCTATCAAGTAATTTCGTGTTACCTGTTTGTAAGTTTGGGTTTGGAGGTCTGCAGCCCCTCTTTCTCTGTTTGAGTTTTCATCACCCTCCTACCCCGCAACTTCAATCCTAACTCTGTGTAGATGGTTATTTGGCTAGGCGGGATATCCACAACGTCTCAGCAACATGGATTTTCAAGGATTAGCTTGAATCCCCTTTGTTACCATCTGTACGTCTACTGATTGCTCTATAAAGTAATAATTAACAATAATAAGCAAAACAAAAACCCTAAGTATGTATGAGACAGCTGTCCAGGGACATTTGGTATTTGGTTCTTGCAGCAGTGATACTGGCTGGCAGCTAGAAGCAGGAGAGGTCAGTGTGGCGTACTGCACAGCCCAGCTCTTCCTCACAGAGAATGCTGTTGCCTGAATTGTCAAGAACACCAAGGCCGAAAAAGCCCGGCATGAAATGAAATGGCTTCCCATTCCATCGTCACAGCACTTTAAAATTTAATTTTTGTTTATTTATTTCGAAACCCAATCTTACTCAGGGTATTTTGGCCTGCCGTTCACTCTGGAGCCTAGTCTGCCCTATACCTATGTACAATCCTCCTGTCTCAGTCTCAGAACACTGGCAACTTAGGCGTGTCTTTAACTGTTTGGACAATGATTGATGCCATTACCTGTATGGTTTCATCTGGTAGCCATCTGTTTTAAATGACCTGTTTTCCTCATTCTCATTCAACTATGGAGAGACTTCTGGAGCAGAGAAGGTAGGCATGAATCTTCATTGAGGGAGCTGACCGAGCAGAGCATCTCACAGGGTGGGACTAGAGAGCTCTGGAAGACCTTTAAGTTCTTTTCCTAACACCTTATTTAGTTTCCCTTCTCATTTGAATACTTGAGCCTTTCTCATGGGAGCCTGATATTTACCGAAATGTCTGCTTTTACTTGCTTCACTCCCTCAAACTTTCCTCCTGTCTGCTTTCTGAGCCACCTGAGCCGTGGTCCAGCACAAGGAAACGTGGAATGGCCAGGCTCTCTTAGTCGTGGGAAATGTCACAGGCTGTGGAGACAAGTTGTCTCTGTTCCCCTTCCTTGCTGTGAGCCTTGGGTCATCCTTCCTTAAAGTAGGGTGTAAAATATTGTCCCCACTGTCACAATTTCATCATCATGGTCTTCTCATTATTATTATTATTATTATTATTATTATTATTATTATTATTATTATTATTACTGTTGTTGTTATTGTTATTATTTTAGGGAATAAAGTGATAATTTGTAAAGATTTTTAGGGAAAGATTTGGGACCAAGATTTGATACTTTAAAGTTTTGCTTATGCTATTCTTGGCTCTTTGTATCTCTCTTGTTGTGTGTGGGTATGGTTCACGAATCATCTTTGTTGTCATTTCGTATTCACTTACCTTTTACCTAACTCGACTTTGATACTTTCAGATTAAAAGTTCCTAATTCTTGTCACCTTCCCTCCCCCCAAGACAGGGTTTCTCTGTTTTAGCCTTGGCTGTCCTGGACTCCCTGTGTAGACCAGGCTGGCCTCGAACTCAGAGATCCGCCTGCCTCTGCCTCCCGAGTGCTGGGATTTAAAGGTGTGTGCCACCACGCCCGGCTTCCTAATTCTTGTTTTGAGCCAATTGTCCTTAATTTTTCTTTTTAAATGTTTGTCTTTCTTACTCCCACGGGCTCCCCAGGCCCACCGGCTTTCCAGCTCTGCCTACAGTGGTACTTATTCTCTCATTTAAATGCTCCAATACATTTATGGATGAGACTGCGCACATCTTGTCTGTTTCCCCCCCTCCCTGCAATCACATCGTCCTGGGGAGTCTCATGGCCTGATGTTTTAAAATAGGAGATTAGTCATTATAATGGCTAAAACCGCTGTTTTGCTGCCAAAGAGACTGCCTTGTGAGTTCTGATGAGGCCACTTCCTTTTATTTTGCTGAGTCTGAGTTAGAGCTTGTGACAGTTTCAATGCAAAAAACAGGTTCTGATCAGCATTGGTAGCATGTGACCTCCCCCCTAGGCTTGAGAGACAGGGGTGAGTGTCTCCCTGGATTCCTTACATTTGCACTTGAGTAGCTATGGCGAAAGATCCTATGTGGTAGTTTAATGATGTTTCTCTGTGTCCTTAGGAAATTAGTGTTGGGGGAAGGAAGGGAAGTTAAAAAAAAAAAAAAAGAGAGAGAGAGCATACATTTGTTCTCCAGTTGGTATTGTTGAGTTTTAAATTTTTTTCATTAGCCACTTAATTCTGATGTCTCTGATTATATAGTAACCTTTTCAAAACGGTCTGGATGCCTAATTTGGAGAAAGTCCAAAAACTACAAAGTGATGAGTTGCTGCGCTTATACCTGGAACTTTGATTTTCAAGGTAGCTTTTCTGATATTTCTAAATTTTAAAGTACCACATTACAAGAAAGGAGTCAGTTTTTAAAATCTAGTTGCTGTGTTTTTTTACGATGTGTACAATTTTGGATGTGTTGATGAACACACACACTCACTATGACTACACCAAGAGAGGAAACCAAATGGTTTGATATGCATAGTGTTTTAGGCTTGCAAGAAAAAACGTTTCTAGAAATTTTAGAACACGGCGGATCTACAAGAAATAATTGAACTGTATGCTTAAAATTAGTGAGGACTGCAGGGTGGCTGTGGGGCACGCCTTTAATCGCAGCACACAGGAGGAAGAGGCAAGGTATCTCTCTGAGTTTGAGGCCAGCCTGGTCTACGGAGTGCCAGGACAGAGAAACACTCTCAGAAACCCAAACCAAACCAACTAAAGGATGAAAAACTCTAATAGCGCATGTTTGTGACATAGTGAAAAGATAAAATTCAATGTCTAATGTAGCCATGCATACTTCCTCTTGGAACGTTCTGTGTGACCAGTGTGAGGTGTCTCTTGGTTGGCTGTCATGTCTGAGGGTGATGGTGACAGGTTTGTGAGAGATTTCAATGAGATAATTTGAGTAAGATACTTAATACAGAATGCTTCTGACCTTTCATCATTATTAGCCATTACTGTTGTATAAAATACAATAAAATAAACTATAATATCCTATAATTTATTTAATTATACACAGTGTCATGATGATTACTACAAACTCAGCCCCTAATTACAAGGTATGTGAGCATGGGAAAGTTAAATTTTCAAAATACTTTCTGCTCTCGTTCCCCCATTCCTAAGTTGGATGAGACTATAGTACCTGTCTTGTATCTAACAGAAAGGATTAAATGATCCAATACACATAACACATATTCTGTGTTTATATAAGTGAGTTATTATCACCTTACTTTGGTAACTTAGTAATGACAGTTTGGGTGTTAGCAGTGGTTTGTAGGTTTATGTTAATACATTTTTTAAACTCGATACTTATTCTTAATTATTATTTCTCCCTATATTTAATATCATCTCTTTTGATTGATCATTTCTTCCAGGGGTTTTGTTAGGCTTCTGCTTCAGTCTGCCCACCTGTGATGTTGTGATGTCATTGCCTACCTGCCACGGAGGCATGGCCCTGCCCAGGGCTATATAAAAGGACAGTCCTACCTTGCCCCTCCCTCTCTTCCTCTTCCTTTCTCTCCTCTCTCTTCCTCTGTCTCTGTCTCTTTCTCTGCCTCCCTCCCATCTCTCTCTCTCTCTCTCTCTCTCTCTCTCTCTCTCTCTCTCTCTCTCTCTCGTACCCCTACCTCCCTTTCCTGCTTGGTACCTAATTATCTTATTGCTTTATATCTTATTTTAATTATAAAAGATATATTTCTATACATTCTTATAGGCTGAAGTGCCTTGCTGTTCTACAAAATTCCATAGAAAGAGTAAGGGGGAAGTACCTAAGAAGTTAATTTTCATCTGAAAACATATATTTGTACTACTTGTCTTTCTATGATGTAAATAATAGACACTATATTTTTTATTTTGTTTTGCTTTGTTTGTTTGTTTCATTTTTCAAGACAGGGTTTCTCTGCATAGCCCTGGCTATCTGGAACTCACTCTGTACACCAGGTTAGCTTAGAATCCAGAGATCCCCTTGCCTCTGCCTCCAGAGTGCTGGGATTAAAGGAGTGCACCACCACTGCTCAGCTTGATTTTTTTATTTTAATTTTTTAATGAATACTAGGTGACAAGAGAAGGTGATTTTTACAAAAGCCTGTGGTGCTTAGATTTCTGAGTGTGGAATGTCCCCCTGTTGGAAAAAAATGCTTTTTTCCCCAGAGTATGCTTAGATATCTATATCTGGGCATTTGTAGCTGCAGCTTCTTAGCTGTACTCTGTGGTTCCTAGTGCTGCGCATCACTGTGCAGTGTGACTTGTTGCGCAGAGCCTAGAGCCTCTTAAGATTAGTAATTCCCCATGCTTTTAGGTGGGCACAGAGGAATCCTGGTTCTTACCCCCCCACCTCCTGCCCAGGTGGCTTTACATCCTGCCAGATCTCAGGCAGGGAGGGAGGTCACCTTCTCACAATTACAGTTCTGCAGCTCTTTGAACGTGTTGGATCCTCTCTTAATGTATTGATTTTTAAATATAATTATACTGTGGATTTAATTTAGCATATGTGTTTGGAACTTGTGGTGTTCCTTGGCAAATGCATCCTCAAATTATATACTTGTATGTGTGTTTAAGTATAGGAAATTATTGTTTTACTTGTAACATGCTGGAGGTGCATTTTAATAAATATAAAGAAATACCCTGAGGGAGGGAAACAGTGAGATCAAAAGCTTACTCTAGTTGAGAAGGAGTTTTTATTGAGGTTGGTTATTAATTTAAATTTTTCTTTTGGTGGGTGAATGATTAGGAAGGAGCTAATCCCAAGTTGTTCATGTGGCTGTCTGTGTGAGCCCCCCTCCCCCCCCCCTCTCTGGTCTGTAACTTGTGTTTTTCCATTTCCCCTCCCACTTTTTCCTTTATTATGCCAACAGACACTCAGAGATCCCTTCAAGTCAACAGACAGTCACCCACCATGCTCTGGGAACATATTTTAAAGAGCTTGGTGATATTGAACTCTTTGGTTAGTAGAGTGTGTTAAAAGTCAAATAAGGAATACAACAACAACAGCAATAACAATAAGATGGGCATCCCTTTATAGGAATGCAATCCACTACGAAGCTGTGATTCTTCCTATGAATTCCAGAGCAGAATTCTTTAGTGAGATTTTATCAGAATGTAGTAGACTCTACTGAGGAGGCAGAAATCTTTTAACAGTTGCCATTAAGGAACTGTAAATTTCAACAATTATTCAGCCCATTGCTTTCAGCACCTTTTGTTGGCTTATTAGTGTGTAGAACAGCAGGGTTGTAAGAGGAGGAAGAGCCTCTGCATTTTAATTAGCTCCAAAGACAGTGTGAGATAAAAAGCCAGGGTTTTTGCCTCATTTTGATTTCACGTTGGCTGATTAAGGATGCCATTGTAGTTTGAGCTGGCTTGACCTAATCTCAATGGCCACCCATTTATGGAAGGGGAATGGTGAAAACTTGCTCTAGTTTTCTGAATGGGATTAGGAAAGCACTAATTAGCAAACCCTGAAAGCCAGGAGGCATGGGGTGGGAACACAGCACCCATCCATAAGAAACAAATGCAGTCTGGGGAAACATTCCCCAATTGAACCAATTAATGCCTGCATATATTAGGTGCTCGCTCATGTGTTTTCCGTTTTTAATTACTTAGTCATGAATAAGAGCCTGATGTTCCCCAAGCTGTACTTGTTGATTAAATAAATACTTCTGTCCTGAAGAGAGATGTCAGAACTTGAAGAGGACTAATGTTGATAAAGAGGTTTGTAAATAGTTGGAGAGGAGATTTGAGCAGCTTTTGACCTTGACTGGGAGGAAATGGGCTGGGAATAGACTATGCATGTAGAGCTTTCTTGTTAACCCTTTCAGCCTCAGTACAGTCAGATATTAGTTATTGAAGAAGAGCATGGTGTAGTTGTGGATGGATCCAGCCTTTTAATTTTCCTATATGCACTTTCTTTTAGTTGGGCAGACCATTCTGGACAGAGCAGGGATTCTGGAAACAGCAGAATGATGGATGCTTGTGCATCTCTGTGCTGCTGATCTGTGTGGAATAATAGGAAAGACATTTTGCATCCTTATGTCTCTGTCTTGCTACCTCACAGTGAGCCTCACAACTGTTAAGTACCATTGTTCTGATGCCTAGTGGCAATAACTGCAATGCCATGGGTGGCACCTACCATATGGTGAAGACTCCTAGATGCACTTTGATGTTACTGGTCATTATAGATATTGATACACTTATAGGATAAGCATGGCTCAGGGTCTGGAGGGCACCTTGTGAGATTGCTACGTTTTTACATCTGTGAAAGAAGGTCTAGGTAGACACATTTGCAGTAATGGAAGAGATAGTTTATCAGGAAAGAAAGGCACTTCTAAGAGTGGAAGTGGGCCAGAGCTGGTGAAAGGTCAAAGACTCAGTGGTGCATGGATGAGCACGCTTGGGCATTTGTGCACTACATACTTTGGGGGCATGTTGTATGTATTGTATGAGATGTGTGGCTGTGTGGGGGAGAGACTTCGGCCTTTCTTTCATAGCTGGCTTCAGCACCTCACTCCCTGTTCTGCATTCCTGCTACAGTCCTCTGGTTTTGTTTTGTTTTGTTTTTTTCTCTGTGTTTTATGCAGAAGTGTGACAGCATTAAATATCGTGAAAGAAAAACTGGAAATACCTTGATCTGAAAACATTGATTAAAAAAGTTAGGCTTAGGAGTATTTGACTGAAATGATTGGGTGTTATTTGTGGACTTTTTCTACTCTTTCCTCAAGTTCTACCTTGGTTAATTGAATCTGCCACTAGGTGTAAGCATCTAATTTTATTGATTTTGTATATGTGAAAATGGAGGCCATTATTAGGTTTGTATGTCAACAGAGGCCATGATCTTGCATTTATCAGCTAGTACAACCATGAGCTAAGGAAACTTCTATTTGTTAGCTAATTAACCAATCCAGTTAGATTCAGTCACTCTAATAGATGGTAATCTTTGACATCAGTAAATGTAGATTCTGACTCCTGTACATAGGAAAAGGGAGGCTAAAATATCAAATTTCTGAAAACTCATCTTTGCACTTTGGCTGCATGTATTTCACAGTTACTATGTTGCTAGTGCTAGTTGGCTTATAACTGGTGAGGAGATTTCAGGGCAGCACATAGCTAAGAATTTTATTGTTAGTCAGGTATGGTTATACAAGCCTATTATAGCAGAATTCAGAAGGCTGATGTAGCAGAATTGCTTTAAGTTCCAGACTAACCTAGGCTACGTAGTAATTGTGGAGTTACTCCAATGTGTATAGCTAGGCCCTTTCTTATAGAGAAGAAATAGACAAAAATGTTGTCATGTTCTTTACCTAGGAAATTTTGTAAAAAAAAAAAAAGTTTCATGTAAGCCTATTGACACACAAGACTGTGTTTCAAGGGATCTGCTCATCAAAGATATGTGTCATTGGCTCTTACCTGTCTAAGAACCAACGGCTAGGCAGAGAGGAGATAGTCTCTCAGCTCAGGCCCCATGTAAATATAGACACACATGGCTTTCCCCTTTTCTTTTCCTTTATACTTAAGGTGACTCTTCATACCTCTACTTTGGAACTAGGAACAATATCATTCAAGTTGCACTGTGTAGGATTGGTGACCCATTATTTTCTTGCCATTGCTGTGACCTTGATCTTCTTCTGCTCTTATATGCTAAGACCTCACATTTTGTTGGAGTCATTCAAATATAAAGATCTGGTCAGCTTGTGATCCATGTCTTACTCAAGTTTGATGAGCCAGTTCTGATTACATTATTGATTTAAAGAAAGATAACTAAGATGATTAAGCTAGATAAACAGGAAAATAAAAATAGGCTAAGGTGTTTTTTGTTTTTGTTTTTGTTTTTTTTTTGAGCATGGGGGTTGTTGTTGTTGTTCTTTTTATTTTATTTTTTATTTTTATTTTTTGCAACCTATTTTTTGTTGACTCAAAGTCTTCCTGGCGTCTTACACCAGCCAGGTAGAGTTGTCAGCATCACCAATCTGCAATATCACATGACTAAGGAAACCCTCACTCAGGCCTGGGCTTTCCTTATTCCCCCTTTTTATTTGTTGCTGGGCACAGTGATGAAGACACTGACAGTCCTTTCAGTGATCTTTACATTAAACAGCAAATAATGCTGTTTTTTTTTTCTTCTCCACTGCAGCATCTCTCATTTTTCTCATGACAAATATGTGACATGAACATTTTAGTCTGGAAATACTTGATAGGACCTTACGTTTATATTCAGTAGTATTGGCTTTCCCCCTCCCCCCACTCTTCCTCTCAGTAATTATTGTTTAATATTAAAGCAGGAAGCACATGCTAAGGAGATGGTGGCACAGGCTTACACATCTAAAGTCATGTGGCAGAATGTGGGGCTTCCAGGAAATCTAGCTCTCATCCTCTTTATCCATTGGCCTCTCAACAGTCTCCCTGAAGAGGCTAGGAAGGAGCCAGGAATGGTGCAAGCCTATAATTACACACACACACACACACACACACACACACACACACACACACACACACACACACACACCCAGGAGACGGAGGCAATTGGATCAGGTGGTCAAGATTACAGTCCCCTTCAGAGTGAGTGCTTGGCCAGCTTGAACAAAGAGCAACTCTGCCTCCTCAGGAAAACTGTCTAAATACAAAGGGGACAGAAGGGCACATCTTTACACATAAATCTTTATGCATTCTTATGCAAGCTATTTTATCTGCTCAGATTTCCTTTAAGTTCAGACGAAGGCAGGAACGCTGTGCCTAGTCTTTCTCATGCCTGTGAAATATTCAGGACAAACCAGAGGGTTGTCCTTCATTATCAGAGCTGGCCTGGAAACCATTTCAATTGAAACACAAATGACTGCAGTCTCTTTATCATGCTGGAAATGTCTAGGGTTAGGGGAGGGGAGATGAGAACTAGACACTTTGGTTTTTACAAACAGCACCATTTTTCTTGATTCGCAGATCCACTCTTTTTGTCTTCAGGGTCCCATATCTTGCTCTCATTCCCATGTTAATGAAACTGCTAATTTACATTTGAAGGGCCCCAAACTCACCAGGAAAATTACTAATCAAATTGAACTTTCTGGGTCTGATTTAATTTGGTGGCATTAGTAGACATGCCTTGGACTCTTGGGGAAGAATTATTGAATGCTAATTTTAATTTGGTTGAATATAATCTAATGTAAAATTCTACCTTGAGCAATGGAAAATTAAATTACTGGGTTTTTTTTTTTTTAAATCTGTAAATAGGAACTTGGTGTCTGTAGTACAATTTTTGTTTACTTAGGTTGTGAATAAATTCTCAGATAATCTATCTTAAGAAAGAGAAATCTCTACATGGTTATATTATGTTAGATATAAACCAAAAAAAGAAAAACAGCCGTGAGGCCTTGGTAGGAAAACCATTAGATGGGAGCCCTTCACCTGTTAAACCCAGCTGTCCCTACTAAGATTCAGCTTTGTTTGAGAATGATTTCTATGAAAAATCTTAGCAGGAAACTCTAAACTGTTGGTGACAAGAGTAGCCTATTTTATAAACCATGCCGTAACCAGGATCAAGTGTCAGTGGACAGACTCAAGCCTCTTTCTTGTCTTTCATATATTCAGTTTGGTGGCATTTTGTAAAACTATCTATCCTTTTTCCACTGCCAAGCTGACTAATCGGCTAGTCTGTTGACACCATCTGTCTGAAGAATCCAAGGCCGCTACCCGAGTTTTGGGTTAGTTTTCAATAGAAACACATTCCATCAAGACTCTTATTTTTTTATTTTTTTTTAATCTTAACTTCCCATGTGTAACATTGTGAATCAGAATGGAATTTCCCTTTTTCTCTTTCCCTCCCTCTCCACCCCTTGTCCTTTCCCCATTGTCCAAACATATTAAATTTAATGTTGTTTTCAGGACAGTGGCATTTATACATTAGTAGAAACTGTTACATTGAACCTAGGACTGTCACCCACAGCCCTGGGGTGGATCTCTAGTAAAAAAAAAAAAAGAAAAGAAAAGAAAAGAAAAAGAAAGAAGAAAAAAAAAAACTAGAGGGGAGAGACAGTGTGTATGTGTGAGTGTGTTGACCCACAATACATACCTTGTTATTTAGTTAACTTCCTTTATCTAAGTGAATCCAATTCTTAAACGCAGTCTCCTCAGTTGTTAGGTAAAACAATGTTAGAAGTCACCGGAGCTCATTCCGGTGGCTTTGTCGTGCTTTTTGTGTGTGCTTGTATTACTTCATTTTCTCATCACCACGACAAAAGACCTGGCAGAAGAAACTCAGGGAAAGCATTTATGGTGGCTCATGGATTGAGAAGAGCTATAGTCTTTCATGGTAAGAAGACCTGCCAGCCAAAGGCTGAGACAGCTGATTCCACTGTGTCCATGCTCAAGAAGCAGACAGATGGAGATGCTTGGCCTGAGCTTGTGTTCTTGTTATCTTCCTTCCTACTCTTTTCTTCCAGCATGCAGCCCTTGTGATGATGCTCTGACTAGCACAGCACAGATGCGTTTTCTAAGTGATCTTCATCGGGTCATGCCTACGTTGAAATGTAACTGTCAACAGCAGTGAATAAACCAAAGCAAAGCAACTTTGAGGGCAAATATGGTAGCTTCACCTGGGAGCAGTTAACAATTTAGTTAGGCGAATATTATATAGGTGTGTGATGGTTTGAATATAAAACATCAATGAAGGTGTCCTTCCCCCCTCTCGTCTCGTACATGATAGACTGTTGGTCAGACACAGCTTTACGGAAGAAGAGGATGTAAATAGAGATGTGAGAAAATGGAGAATTGGAGAGACCAGAATGTCTCAATAAGATCTTAACAAGGACACTCTAAACTGAATTTAGTAGGGCAGTTAGTGTATTAGAGGTATTTGCTTACAAAGGGAGGAAATGCATTAGTAATGAAAAGTACATTGATTCAATGTACATTGATTCAATATGCTCCCACCACAGAAAACACATGGGTGAGATCAGACGTAGGGCCTGAAGAAACCAATAGCTAAATGCTGCCCCTATGTTTCACTCCTTGTTTTTTCCTCCTCTTCCTCGAAGACAGTTCATTCCCGTGCAAGTACAAACATGATGCTTGGGGAGCTATATGATAGCTTTTCCTTGCCAACTCCAGGTTGGAAAATCCCTGGGAGGGATTCGAATGCCGCAGTGCACATTCCTGGTGTCGGTAGTAAATGATGTAACCGAATTGACACCTTTGCTCCGCTGTGGCCTAGGCACTGAATCTATTAGAAGAATGAAGGGAAGGTGTAATTAGCTATGGGTTCTCACCCCCTTCCACACACACACACACACACACACACACACACACACACACACACCAATGTTCTCAGTTAATACATATTTGAAGGAAATTTTGGCTTGTTATTTAACAGCTGTGGCATGAGTTTCAGATTTTAGTAATCTGAATTAATTAAATTGAACAAGTTGTGACTAAAATGAATACTTTCATTCACTCTCAAGTAGCAGCACATATCAGGACATAACTCTAGATAGTATGACTCAACAAATCCTGCTGCGTTGTTTGCTGTTACAGGTTTTCGAATGGAATCGTACTGTATTGGTCAGGTGAGTTTCCAACAGCTAGCTCAAGAGATGATCCTGACTCAGTCTCCCAAGTGTTGAGAATACAGGCAAGTGAACTCAGAGTATCATCTCCAACAGTACAGTATTGCAAAGCACTTTAAGTGGGACCTTCTCAAGCTCTCTTGAGGTAAACTTATAAACCACACGTGAGGTGCATAGGAAAGACAGCTTCCCGATTGTACATTGTTCCTATGACCTGGTTTTCAAACCACAAATGTGGAAGAAACTGCCCTGCTTGCTTTGCCGACTGAGATATGCTTTTGACATTATCTGGGAACTATTCAAACTAAGCTTTTGCTTAAAGAAGAAATGGAAGGAATTCTAAAATGTGGAGTATGGCCACATAGTGACAGTTAACCATATGACCAATGGCTATGTTCCTTGCTATAGATATTTATTACAGGATCATTTCATAGTCTTGGCAATATTCTAAAGGCCTTAAAATGTTAGTATATAAAACAGTAGATTTTTATCTATTCATCCCCTCGTGTTGCCACATATTTCTCTGTTGCTCTGCTAGCCATGGGCTTTATAGATGTCCATTAGGTTAGTGCAGCGCTCTCAAGATTCTTGTGTTGGAAGCAGGGATCTGTGGTCCAGACTTGTTTAACCACGCGCTCAAACATTTGATTCTGACTCAATGCCTGCCTCAGGATCTCTTTTTCTGTATATTTTGTTTTCTTTGTCTGTACTTCAAGACTTATGAATTGGGGTTAATTATATGAGTCCTGGACATTTTTTTTTAACAGAACCTTCTAGAGTGATTTTGATCTTTACCAAATCTTGGAAATATTTGTTCTGCTTCTTCTCTGAGCTCCATTGTTGCACATGACATATTTTCATTATATCTACACCAACAGTGAACACCCAGAGATACATGGGTGAGATACAGGAAGTGGAGTTTGGCATTCAAATGATGGAGATTGAACTCCAGAATCCATAGAGTGGGATTGTAGTTCAGATGTAGGGATGCTGGCTAGTGTGCTTGCTGGCAGGCTTGGTGGTGGATCCTAAGCTATAGTCAGATAAGTGCAGAACTCAAGCATATTACTAAATTACTATGTTAGGAGATGATAATCAAATGGTAATTATGCCTTTAGCTTTGTTTTGGCTCTGGTTTTCTCTCATCCTCCTTCTTTTTCATCTTCTAAGTTTTATTGTTATATTTGCTTTGTGTCTGTGTTTTGTCTCTCTCTCTCTCTCTTTTTTCTTCCCGTTGTTGTTTAGACAGAGTCTCCGGTCATCACAATGGCCTTACTATGTACTTGAGGATAACCTAGTGTTCTTGCCTCAATTTCCCAAGAAATACAATTATATTTGTGCAACAGCACATCATGTTTATTTGATGCTGGGGGTCTAGCCTAGACTGGGTGGTCCATGCTAGACCAGAGCTGTACCACAAAAGTCAATCCCCAGCCCCAGTTATACATGTAATTCTTTAGATGTGTAGAGGAATCTCCCTTTAATATGTTTTTAGAGTTCTGATATTGGATTAGAACATTTTGAAGGTCAGTCCTAAGTGATGAAAAATCCATGCCAAGGTTCGTGCTGTGTAGTGTTATTAATGGGAAAATCCTTGCATTGAGGAAAGAGACTGCAATGGAGGAACATTATGTAAGCACATATTATCTCCAGGCACTGGGCTCAGTTCCTTTATTCTTTTAATCAGAGAGACACATAGTCTCATCAATGCTACAGAGGTGACACATGAACTTGGCTCATTCAAACACAATCAAGTTCTAAATAATGAGATAAAGGAATCCTGTTTCAGTAGTTAGTGTGTATTACCATTTCTCTTTTCCTTTAATTTTAGTCTTGGTTTCTTCCTCTCTGCTCCTGTTTTGAGAAATAAAATATAAACAGATGTACTAACCACCCACAGAACACTCTCTTTCTCTAGGTATCTAAACAGATTAAATTTAAAAATGGCAAATGTTTCAGATGACGAGAGTATTTGTCCAAACTCTTTTTATCCAAAATTGTGCAATATGTAATAACAGTGATTTAATTCTGCCTGCAAACACCAAATACTTTAATTATTTTATATGTTTATTTTTAATTTGATATGCATTACAAAAATCACATTTGTTCCCATATGATTTTATATAGAATAATGATTTTAGTATGTTTGGCTCCTAGTTTTTTTTTTTTTTTTTGAAAGATAAACTTCAGAAATGTGAGGGTTTAATTCTCCACATGAGCCTCTGCTGGGCCTGTTACAATAGACTTCTGTTTCAATGCGACACACACACACCATGGGGGGGGGTTGCGAAATGATACTGTGCTCCCAGTGGTAAGTTAGGAATGTACAGCAAGTGGAGTTCACTGTGGGCTTGCTTGGTTTTACTGTGGTCATACGCATTTTCTCAGGTCCTGTTTAGGGTAGTGCGTGCAGTGCTCTGCAGGCACTCTACAGGCGATTGTCCATCGAACCAACATGTGATTCAAAATTCATTCCTGGAGGAAGAAAACTAAAATCAGGTATCCCTTCTGTTCGTGCACTTACCTCATGGTCCTCTGCCATGTGTTCCTTCATCGTCACTGATTGTCGAAACTGGATTTTTCATATCCATTTTTTTTTCTTTAAGATTCATTTATTTATTATGTATACAACATTCTTCCTGCCAGCTGGAAGAGGACACCAGATCCCATTATAGATGTTTATATACCACCATGTGATTGCTGGGAATTGAACTCAGAATCTCTGGAAGAGCAGACAGTGCTCTTAATCTCTGATCCATCTCTCCAGCCCCAGAGTTTTGTTTTTTTTTTTTTTATAATAGTTTGATTTTTACTAGTCATCTATCTTAGGGCATAGAGTTAGAAACTGATTATATTTTATTGTGGGAGGAATCATATTTTATCAGTTACAGTAATACTCTTCTTGTATTTTAGGGAAAGCGTAGTGTGCACCAGAATGGTGGTTAGTTTCTCAAACATGGTGTGTTGGCTAAATTTTATGTCAGCTTGACCCAAGCTAGTGTCATCTGAGAGGAGAAAACCCATTGAGAAAATGTCTTCATAAGATTGTAAGATTGGGCTGCATGAAAGATTGTAGTGCATTTTCTTAATTAGTGATTGATAGGGGATGGTCCAGCTCATTGTGGTTGTAGCCATTCCTGGGCTGTGATCTTGGCTTCTGTAAGAAGGTAGACTGAGAAAGCCGGTAAGCAGCACTCCTCCGTTTCCTCTGCATCAGCTCCTGCCTTCAGGTTCCTGCCTTGGTTTGACTTCCTGCTTTAACACTCTTCTGTGATGAACAGTGATAAGTAAGCCAAGTCCATTGTAGACTCAAGTTGCTTTTGGTCATGGTGTTTCATCACAGCAATAATAATTTACTTTATGGACTTGGGATTTAGGAAATTTATACGATTTCATATATAGCATGAGAGAAACTTTGGTCACAAACCAAAAATAAACCCCTAAGTCTTCCAACTTTTTGAGGCTTCTTTTCTCCATCTTTTCTCCATTTATAAATACTTAAAATTGGAGTGTCATGGAGACTCTTTAAGATAGACTACATCTTAAAGAGTCCTGGTTGTATCTGCTATAAATTCATTTTTATTTACTCTTCCAGTAATTAAGTATGGTCCAGCATTTATTGGAATAAAATGTGATTGAAACATTTTTCGGACAAAAACGGATATCATGGACCTTCATTAATTAAACCTTATACTTTGAAAATTGTTATTCTTGTAGAATTGACTTAGAAAAAGGTTCCCAAAAGAGACAGGAGACTGATGGTTTGAAAAACCTGTTTTTTTAAAAAAATGTTTTCTTTTAAAAAGGAATTTCTTTTGTCACTTAAAAAAGTCACCTCTTATTAAGATGTGTTTCTTCTGTATCTGTAGAGCAACAGCCTGTGCATTGGAGGACTTTGACTCAAGTGCTTTGCTCACATCCAAAGTTCTTAGGAAGTTGACATATCAAAGTAGTTTGTCTTCAAAGTTCCATCTCATCCCTTGTCAGTGAGATGAGTAAATCTTGAAGGAGATCTTTAGATATTTTTGTAATAGAACTTCAAATAATGAAAAATAAAACTGTTAAATGCAAAGTATTGATTTTTTCCCCTCATAACCACAGTTTCTTTGACTTAAATAAGAAAGTTCATTTGTTCACTTTCCTAGTCACCAAAGGCCTTTCAAGTCTGTGATGTGCTCATGGTTGGAAGAATGGAAGAGCTAATCCTCCAAAGAATTGTATGTGTAGTTACAGCAGGTAGAGAAAGTTAAAATGCCATTCTCTCTACCTTCATGATACCTTATTCATTTTCACCTGAATCCAGGAGTCGCAATCTATTTCTTCTCATTAGATAAAGAAATTATATAGTGAAATATTTTATTAGATTTATGATTAAAAATATTGTTTCAAGGAATTAGCTCTTTAAAAAAAACATACAAAAAAGTATAGCTTTAATGTTAGAACTATCTAACAAAGCTGTGTAGAAATAGAAGATTCTTGAGTTACTCTGTGTGTGTGTGTGTGTGTGTGTGTGTGTGTGTGTGTGTGTGTGTATACATTCAAGTGAAACAAGGTCTGAGGCCACATGACAGAGATCAAGGACACTCTCTTTGTCTATATGAGAAAACCCTTTTGTTTTTTGTTTGTTTGTTTCTCCTTGTAGAAAGTGAAAAAGAGAGTGTTACATGGAAAAGCATCTGAATAAATCAGGAGGAGGAAAGTAGGGCAGAAGTTACAGGAACTAAACTTGGTCTGTATTATAGAGGCAAAACAGCGGAACAATAGCTAAGATCAAGCACTGGCTGGGGGTTGGGAATGCCACATCATTGCAGAGAGGTCAGCAGGTGTGCTGTCAATTTTTTGGACTATATGGTCTTAAGGCATGCACATAATGGGTTAAGTGTTTCTAGCAGCCTTCAGCAATATTTACAGAATATAATAAATGAGAAATAAAGTTAAGGAAAAAAACAGCCATTGAGAAGAGTAAGGGAACTGGATATCTAGTATTTATTACACATGTGCCAGACCTCTGCTGAGTCTTTTACATCTGGCTGTTATAACCATCCTGTGAGGGGGACGTTGTCATTCCAGCTTTATTTCATATTATAGATGAGGGAATTGAGAACCAGAAAAATGCTGCATAAATTTACCAAACAAGTATTAGGCTTTGGCTTTAAAGCTGGGGAATAAAACACAGTGACTTGGATGCCATAGTGAAGGCAGCTAATTTGTGTACTGTGATACATAGCAAGGTTCGATTCCATGAGTGTAGCATTTGTGGAGGGAAATTAGTTGATGTCTAGTGAAATTTCTACAATGAAATAAGTTATTTTCCACTTTGTTCCAAAGTGATAGAGGTCTCTCAGATATTAAGAGGTGCCAATGTGGGGCTGGAGAGATAGCTCAGAGGTTAAGAATACTGACTGCTCTTCCAGAGGTCCTGAGTTCAATTCCCAGCAACCACATGGTGGCTCACAACCATCTATAATGAGATCTAGTGCCCTCTCCTGTCATGTAGGCAGAGCACTGTATACATAATGAATAAATAAATCTTTAAAAAAAAAAAAAAGAGGTGCCAATGCTACTTAAATTAAAGCAATATGGTTTCATATAAGAAGTCAGCTGTTAAACAGAATAAATTCGTATTTTCTATTAGAGAAAAGCAGTCACTCTACTTTGAAACAGAATAGAAGTGAGGCACATGTTCTCAAGCTAAAATGTACATCAGAACAGCCCCTGGTCCTTTTTACAGACTCTTGTTGGGCTTGGTTTTACATCCCTGTAGTTCCCAGTCCAAGCCCTCAGAGGAGCCTGAAGTAGGGTGTTCCAGTTTGAGGGGCGGGAGCTTAGGCTCCTGGATGAAAACTTGTATGGAAGAAGAATGAGGAGGGGGTGGAGGAGGAGGAAGAGGAAGAGGAGGAGGAGGAGGAGGAGGAGGAGGAGGAGGAGGAGGAGGAGAAGAAGAAGAAGAAGAAGAAGAAGAAGAAGAAGAAGAAGAAGAAGAAGAAGAAGAAGAAGAAGAAGAAGAAACCATAAAGATAGAATTGATTCATGGGATCTGAATTGTTAATAAACTTCTACCTCTGCATTTTACTGCAGATATAAGTTATGACTTTCATTGTGATGGATCCTAGTATTTAAGAGTCCTCCTTATCGACTGAGGCTTTTCCCTTTGCATTTATTTTCACATAATTGATGAGGATATTGTTTCACACAGTGGCCTCCAGTTTTGTGTTTCTATTTAAATTAAATTAATTAAAATAAAATGAAATAAAAGTTCAGTTTCCCATGCTGAAGAGCCTCTTGGGACTGGTGCCTGGTGTACCAGAGGAGTCTAAACTCAGCATCACTGAGGACAAGAAAGTGCCCTTTGACAATGCCAGATCATTGTAAGAACCATAGAGTTTTAAAGTACTGAGAACTTAATTTAAAGCCATGCTTCTTAAATCTGAGTTTATTCTAGTAGGAACAGATATTTTGCTTGCAGAATTATCTTTCATGTTGAAAATGCTTAACATTTTGGAACAGAGTTTACACTTTTTTCTTTTTCTTTTTAATAAAAAAGCATGAATATGGAAGATATATTACTTACATGGCTTGGACTTGACTTGAACGGTATCATTGTAAGACTCTAATATATAAGAAATTTTCCTATTAAAGATTATCTTCTCTAAAATATTTAATTTGCTCAAAGTAGTTCATATCTTGGTGTTTTTTTCACAGTGTTCAACATCATTAAACCTTATTCTAAGAATAGACTAAGTAAGCAGATCAGTGATGGCACATGCTTTTAATCCCAGCAATCAGAAGGCAAAGGCAGGTGGCTCTCTGAGTTCATGAACCATGAATTTGTTCAATATAGTTTATAAATCAACTGAACTTGTCTGTAGGCCAGCCTGGTCTACAGAGTGAGTTCCAGGACAGCCAGGGCTACATAGAGAAAGCCTGTCTCAAAAGCGAAGAAGAAGAAGAAGAAGAAGAAGAAGAAGAAGAAGAAGAAGAAGAAGAAGAAGAAGAAGAAGAAGGCGGCGACTAAGTACCCTTAAAGAGAATCCAAGGATATATCTTTATATGTGGGTAATATGAATTGTGTGTATTATCCATATGTTTATATTACATATGGAATTTACTTTAAATCTTAAGGGTAAATACGCATTTTGTTCTCATTTCCATGAATTTGTTCAATATAGTTTATAAATCAACTCAACTTGTCTTAGAACATGTAGTACATAGTATAACTACCAATTATAATTTAAAACATAACTCTTGAAATAGTAAACATCATGGGAATGAGAAACAAAAAAAAATCACCTACAGTTTTTCTGTCATCTGTTGAGTCTCAAGTTGGTTTTATGCCATTTTTAGAGTTGTAAGTCATACAAAATACATGGAAAACCCTGGCGTTGTCAGTGCTGATTGCCTTCTTAGTCACACACATATTTAGAATAAAAATAGCCCCAAGCTGGCTTTCTTCCTGCGTTTTTTAGACCCCTTGCCTCAGAGCCTGTATACCTAATTTTAAGAATTTGTCCTTCAGATGTTATTTTGGTATTCATTTCTCCCCCAAGTCTCCCCACTGGATCATGGGATGGTTAACTCATTGGAGCTTGCCTCTCTTCCCACCACCCTTCTTCTTGCCCAGCTGTGATGTGTTCCTAGAAAACACTTAACAGCTGCCTCTTCATGTCTCCAGATTGCCCAAGAGCATCTGTGCTGTAGTAGGCTCAAATGCAAAAGCCGTTTTGAACATGCCTAGATTTCTAAAGTTAGGCTGAAATTTGCATTTCAACTCCCTTTTCCTGCTGGGTATAGCCCTTCAAATAAGTGTGTTGCTGTGATTTTTATCTCCATATTATTTTTGCTCTTCATTCTGATTCCCTACTTACACATGTTTTCTGGTCCTCTCTGCTCATTCAAAGGTTAGGGATGGAATTGTTTCCTGAGGGTGTTGTTGAATTCCTCCTCCCAGCACAGGCAAATGAGGTGTCACTTGGCTATGATAGGCTGTGGAGGATCCAGATCATATGGGAGTTCCTGACTTGAGCACTAACTGAGCATGTCTGTGTTCTTGTACGGAGGGTGAAATCTGGACAGGGAGGCAGAGATACTGGGATGCCATTTGGGTTACAGAGGTCTGAGTTCCCGGGTGATGCATCTGCTATCAAGGAGGAACCAGCAAACACCAGGAGAGAGACACAGAACAGATTCTCCCACATTGTCTTTAAGAAGAACCAACCCTGGTGCCTCCCTATTCCTGACTTATTGACTCTAGTACTGCCAGGCAGTGCACTTGCATTTTACGTGATCTGTTATGGTTGCCCGGTGGTTTCTTTGTTTGTTTTCTGTTATCTCCCCTCTTTGAGAATTCACTGCTATTTTCTGCAGCTGGATTTTCTCTTGAAGAACATGTAAACCTGGGGTCTGGAAAGTTGGCCCAGTGAGTTAAGAGCACATGCTGCCCTTGAAGAGGGTGAGAGTGCAGTTGCTAGCAACTATCTGAAGGCTCCAGGAGACCTAACATGCCATAGTGTGCCCAGGAATGTTTTTGTGTATACATTCACCCACATGCACGTGTATACCCATTCACATGTACACAAGCATTCACACAAATTTTTTAAAAATCATTTTTTAAAAAAAGAAAGTACATGTCTGAACGTAACACTTCAGAGAATTTTAGCATTTAAGAATCTTTGGCCAGCCCAGATTTTATCCAACCCTGCCTGCCAGTGCAGCCCAGTGAAAAAGTCCGGCTCTGTCACTCATGATGAATTCTTTTTGTTGGAGATTTAGTGTTTATGTATTCCACTTGTGGTACATCCCCACATCCTTCTTGGCCTCTTAGCTTTTGATACATACAACCCTTCCCAACTTGCAGACTCTAAACTTTCTAGGTACTGAACTCCTAGACTGTAAAATAGTGAATGATTGGTTAAGTTAATTATACCTATTGTCCTGTTAACCCTGTTAAAATATAGATAAGGTATCAGATCTTACTTACGTACTGCCCCGATTTGTGATCGGAAGATGCCAAGTCCTTAATTGTTTGATGCTTAGAGTATTACCTGTCGCTGTCCCGCATCTCCCTCCCTCCCTCCCTCCCTCCTTCTGCTTTTCTCTATGTTTGTCTCTTTTCTAAAGCCAGGGCTCATGTATTCCAGGCGGGCCTCACACTCACTATGTAGCTGAGAATAAACTTAAATTTAATCCTTCTACTTCTACCTCCAAGGGGAAGGATTAATGGCAGGTGTGGGCCACCTTGCTGTGTTTATATGGTGCTGAAGACTGAACCCAGAGCTTTGTGCACACTGGACAAGGGGTTTGCTGAACTACATCTCCAACCTCACACTCCCCCCCTCTCTCTTCCTTTCTTTTCCTCCTCCTCTTCCTCTTCCTTCTCCTCCTCCACTCCCTCCTCTTCCTCCTCTTCTTCTTTAACTAGTATTAATGTCTGCTAAAATGCTTTTCAATAAAAAATAACTTGAGCTTCCTGCTTGGACAAGCAATAATAGCAGGTGTTACTTCACTTAATCTGTGCTGAGGCCAGCATCAAGTGAACAGTAGGTGTGAAAAGGTTTAAAGCGAGAAAGCAGAGAAACACTGTTGCATGGCAACATGTGTGCATACTAGCTTTTGATTTTCAGCTCTCCACAATATTTTGGGGGTACTAAGCAAGTTATCGACCCTCGGGGAGTTCCTTTATTCATCTGATCAAAAGGGCAGGAAGTTTATTGAGCTTAAAACCTCTTCTGAAACCTTACTTCTTTCAGGTGACCATACACCCCCAAAGAAAAGCACACTGACTGACCTTTGAGACTTCACACATGCGCTTTGGAGCACATCCTCCACAAGCTAGAAATGCATTATGTTTATTTGATGGAAACTTTTTTTCTCGTACCCTTGTGTTTATGGCATTCAGAAGAGCAGTGTCCTGATTCTAGCCAGGGGGTTTTTATGTGTTGTCAACTTTGATCAAGGATTTTCATTCTGGTGATTAGTTTTTCTTTGTTTGGAAAATGTGAGAGCTGACAAATTCATCTGTTCTTATTCCAGCTTTCACATGGTGTATTAGCTTCATTTTATGGGTGAAGAAACTGACCCATTAACCGGAGTTTGTGGAGAGGTACAGATTTATGGACCTGGAAGAGCAGTTTGTGTGTTGTGACTATGGACCCGCTGTGTTCCCCCCCCCTCCCCCAACCACTGTGATGAAGCACACCACGTATTGTAGTTTTCCATAAATTTATATTAACTTTGAGCTTCAAACTGTTTGGTCTATTCAGTGTGTGTTCTTTGAGTGCTGGGTTGGGATGCAGAGCCTTTCCTGTGCTGGGTAAGCGCCCTTTTCAAGAGCTACAGCTCCGTGGTTTGTTCGGTATATTCTTGAGCAGGGTGGCTTTTTAATAATGCTTCACTTACTGCTTTCCATCAGAGTGTAGTGGGAAATGTCTGGATTTGGGAGTGGAATGCAAGTGTCTCCGTTTCTAATCAGTTAGTACGTATGAAACCCTAGATGGATGCTATCGAATGTTTGTGTCTCTGTTTCTCACCTGTGATTTGTGGGTAACAACAGTATCTACTCTAGAATGCTATGAGCATGGAAGAGTTAAGATCCTAAAGAAAGTGAAACATAAACACAAGTTACATATTTTTGCGGCTTCTCAGACAAGATTAATAAGATGAGTATATTCCTGTGTGATCTTTAGACTTTGAGAAAACACTATCTACTTTTTACTGTTTTTCTTCTTCTGTTTTTGATTAGTAGATGTCAGGGTAGTTATTTATTTTATGTATATGAGTGCTCTATCTGCATGGATACCTGCTTGCCAGAAGGGGCATCAGATCATATTATAAGTGGTTGTGAGCCACCATGTGGTTGCTAAGAATTAAATTTAGGACCTTTGGAGGAGTAGCCTGTGCTCTTAACTGCTAAACTATCTCCTGGTAGTTAATTCTTTTATATCTCCTTAATTAAAAAGCTTGATTAGTACATAAAAATACTGTTTATAGACAACAGTAATATGTACAGCATGTTCTGATCTATTCTGGGTAATTAATGGTGCTGTCTCCTTAAAACAACTTTATGTTTGGAGACTATGAACTTCTTACTTGTCATTTCTGATGAAAGTTTATACTACATTCATTTTTCAAAGGTTTTCTTTGAGAATATAACATAGTTACATCATGTTTCTCTCTCCAAACCTTTGCTGTTTTGCTCTCTTTCAAAATCTTGGCCTCATATATATGTGTGAAAATGTGTATGTGTGTATATATATACACACACATGTATATATATAACCTGCTCAGCCTGTATAATGTTACTTGCATGTACATTTTCAGGGCTGACCATTTGGAATTGGATAACTCATTGGCGTGGTCTTCCCAGCGAAACACTCTTTCTCCTGTGTGCCGCGTTCCTTATTTGTTGGAAACACTCTGTGTTCTTAAATGTGTCAATGCAATTATGTCCAGTGAAGCCAAGCTTTGTGACACTAGAGTAACAGTGTCCTCCTGACCATTTCCTGAGGATCACGTGCTCCATGAGAGTGTCCATTCATTTTTCTCTTTCTCATTTACCATCAGCAAAATCCTCAAGCCTTGCAGTTCCAAAGGCTAGTCTTGTCAGACTTGCCAAGACGTATGCACATGTCTGTGGAAGAAGAAGATGAGTGAAGTGTTGGATTTATGTGTATGGTGGTGAGAATGCAGGGCAGATTACAGTGGAAATAAGAGTTTGTGTGTTGTAAAGTAAAGCGACAAAGAACTCATGAAGTTGGCATAAGTTTGGCATGAGGTCAAGATTTATTTTCTCACCTACAAGTAGAACATTATGATAGGCAGATTTGGGCCCAGGGGTCCCACTCAAACTATGGCACCAGCCAAGGACAATACAGGCGGTAAACCTTAAACCCCTACCCAGATCTAGACAATGGACAGAACATTCTCCACAGTAGAGTGGAGAGTGGGATATGACTTTCTCACATACTCTGGTGCCTCACCTTTGACCATGTCCCCTGGAGGGGGAGACCTGGTGGCACTCAGAGGAAGGACAGCAGGTTACCAAGAAGAGACTTAGTACCCTATGAGCATATACAGGGGGAGATAATCCCCCTCAGGAACAGTCATAGGGGAGGGGAATAAGGGGAAAATGGGAGGGAGGGAAGAAGGGGAGGATACAAGGGATGGGATAACCATTGAGATGTAACAAGAATAAATTAATAAAAAATTTTAAAAAATATATTAGCATATTATTATAAATATGGGCTTAAATTGGAATGTAATTGCAAATATTCTTTTGCTAGCCTGTCCCGTCTCTCCTCCCCTCTTCTCTTAGTGTGTTTGTTTATCCTTTTTGGAAGATGGTAGCAATGGCCCAAAGCCTTTAAGCTAAGCATTGCTCTACCTTTGAGCTCTAATTAGCTTAGCTTACCCCACTTCCCTAGACTCATGTCTGTCTGGAATTTGAATCTTCACATCTGTCTGCTTTCTTTCTGTCCATCCCTCACCATTTGCATACGCTTTTGCTAATCCTCGCCTGTGCCATTTAATTTCCGAGCTGCCTCCAGCTGAGAATCAAAGTCGGATGAAAATAATTAAGTAAACAAGACTATCTATAAACGTGCTCAGACGGAGCTGTTGTGATTTCCATGCCTTCGGCTTCTATCTGTGTAGATCTTCTGGGGTTTACGATAACCCTCGTGGAGTTCTTACATGCTCTATAACTACTTGATCACAGCTCTAGATGGAAGCTCTGAGGTTTCATTTCTTCCCTCTATTCTGTAGTACTAATTACAAGCCCCTGCGGTGCTGTAAAGTTTTAGACTCATTGTATACTCTGTAGGGCCGACCACAGAATGTTCACTCACCCAGTTAAGTACTTGTTGAGTTGAAACAATCTTACTTCCACGCATTGTTTTACATTATTTTCTTTCTTGGGCTTCTGCCACTTCATGGCCGTTATTCTTGTGGTTTGAGACTAAACCATATAAAGACAACAAACAAGTAGAAAATTTAGCACTGTTTTCATCTTTGCATCAAACTTCTGTCTGTACTTTCACAGTGGGTAGGCTATTTTATTCCTTAAATCTCACAGTCATGTAACAGTCTTTTTCCTTTATATATTGCCCTTCAGTGGGAAAAAAAAAAGTCCTTATTTGGTCAATCAGGCGATCAGGAATTTCTGATTTTTTACGTTGGGCATGGTGGTCAGACCTGTGATCCCGAACTTAGGAGGCAGGGGTGGGAAGATGTGTACAAGTGTGTGGCCATCCTGTGTTAAGTTATGGGATCTAGCTCACATAGGGCCAACACATGTACACATCAGAAAAGCAAACAAGCAAGCAAACAAAAGGAACTTAATGATTATCTTTGTCCTTGCTATGTTTATTCACTGTAGTTTAATAATGTATTCTTTTTCTTCAATCACATATCTTAACACAATTTTATTATATTTTATATAACAGTAATTTTTAATGTGCCATTTTACATTGTGTTCATTATAAGAGGATTATTTTCCCCACCAACTTGTATTTTACATTCTGATTATGATCATGCTCATGACAGATGAGTGTCTGGAGAGGTCAAAGATGCATCTGTGTGTTTTAGTTAGTAAACCAAGGAGGTAGAGAAACTTGACAAAGGAAAATACAAGCAGAGGTAGCAAAGCACACTGGTCAGCTCAGGAGAGACAGGTTCTTCTTAACCAATAGGTGGTTTCCCTCTTGCCTTTGCAGGGTGATTTCATAGGTTCCTCAAATTTTAATTTGCTTTAAAATGTGTTTTAAGTGCTTATAGAAAATTATACACTAAAAAGCAATGTTTAATGTTTAAGCTGAGTCAACATCTTTAAAAGAAGACCTCTGAGCTCTGACACTACTTTGTCTTCTTTTCCTCAAAATAATTGCAGCAGTTATTTAACTGTGTTTCAAATAAATATTTATAATATTTATGTGAGATTCTTGCTTAACAAAGGTAAATTAAAGCCTAGAACTATTCCAAGTTAAAAAAAAATAACAGTAATTTTGTCCAACTTTGATCCTCCTTTGGAGTTGTGATGCCATACGGTCCTTTCCATCCGTTATTCCATCTAACTTCCTAGGGAGAGAGACTAGCCATTCTAGGTTTAATTTCTTTTTTTTTTTTTTTTTTAAGTTGAATATGAAGGGAGAATAATTTAAGGTTCAAATGACCAATTTTCCCTGAGTGGCAGAGACGAGGAATTAGCTTGCAGTGTCATGGAAGATAAGTGAAATGATTAGGTCTATTTGATGCCTAAAGAGAAGAGGCCATTGATAGCTGTTAATTGGTTTAAATCCATATCCAGTCTTTCAATTCCCAGTGATCACACAGGCATGACCTAGCAACTATGTGCCTGAGGGCTTGTGGTCCCCATTCAATTACTCTCACACAGGTCGCCCTCCTAGCTAGAAAGGCCTGCTTTTGTGGGGGGGGTCTTCACTTTCACTCATCCTATGTGGCATAATGTTTCACACTCAAAAACACACTGTTTAATGCTCATTTAAGTGTGCACAAGAAAGAGGTTTTATTGCTGGCTAATATTAGTGCGTGCCCATGGTTTAAGTAATTACAGTGTAGTTCATGTCCAAGTGATGTTATCTCTGGATTGCACATAATCTAAAAAGGCACAGGTTCTATTAACACTTTATTTTAGAGTCTGGGTGGCCCTACATTCTAACACCGACCTGGGGAAGTGTGGACATTTAATTTATTTCGGTTGAAGATTTAAGAGAATACTAGAATTTGCAAAGATTACCTTTTATTTTCTTGATTTCTCCTTCTGCTAAAATTTTCCCTTGTACAATTTCTAAATTGGAGAGTTTCATTCTCAATACACCAGCAAAATATTGTGGAATATTTAGAAAGTAGAGAGATTTATAGAGAGAACAATATAAGCTATCTCTATTTTCAACAGTCTTTTAAAAGTCAAGATTATTTTTTCCCCAGATCTTTTTCCCTAGGCCTCTCTCTCCCTGTCTCTTTCTGTCTGTCTGTCTCTCTCGCTCTGGGTCTCTGTAGCTAGAACTGAGCAGGTTACACCTGTCTGTGTCTGCATGTGACACACGCCACACTTGATGGATACATGCTTCTGTCTCACTTAGCCCCGTGTACTGCTTATTGTTCTCAGGGCTCCTGAGGAGGTTGGGGTTCCCGATCTTGTCTCCTGCTTTTTAGAAGGCCATCGGCTCCTTGAGTATTTGTGTATAACACATTCTAAACTATTCAAAAATGTGTTGTCTGCGGTCACCCATCATTTTTCTCCTTCATTGACAATCTTATCCAACACATATTTATTCACTTGATGGTTACAAGATTCTGTTCAAGAGACCGACTGGAAATGTACAAGTGTTGAGTTAGGGTCCAACTATCTATAAACTAAACACCAAAACTGCTTCGTAAACAAACTGATTAAACCATTCTCTTAGACAAGTATGATATTTCCTCTTAAGAATTTTATTGTAGTACAGCATGAAAAATACATATAGATATCATATTTTCTATAGAGTTGTTCTTACAAGTAGCAGAATTTGGGGGAGTTTATATTTTGAATTAAAAAATAAGTATATAATTTATTACTATAGGGTTTTTTGGTATTAGGTAAACTACAATAGTTTTATTTGCCATTAAAAAAGATTAAAACTATTTAAATATTTGTTATCATTTAAACTCTCTATTTCTTTTTTCTTTTTTAGTTAATTTTGAAAAATTAGTTAAATTCCCAGTGCTGACTGGTAGGTTCTGCCTCTCATCACCCTTTATTAGTGCAATGCTTAAGAGCTATGAAAATGAGAACAACATACAAAATGAAGGAAACATTTAGAAGAGGTAAAAAGGAAAGTGTACAGTTTTATTTTACTAACGTTCCAAAAGATTTTCTTCAGAAATACTTGTTCATGTCAAAATTACTGAGATTTTACAGAGTGGAGTTGACTATGTCCTACAGGAATTCCTCAGTAAGCCTTTAAAAGGGTATTTTAAGAATTTTGTTTTTTAGAAGTCTAATTGTCTTTAGACAATTATCCTTAAAACAGCAATTTTATACTATTATTTTGAAGACATTAACCTCTCACCTGAAATCAAGGGTTCCTTACATATGACAAGTATGAGTGCTCTGAAATGTAAAGTTAAAACCTTCCTTTTCACTATTTTAATTGAGTTTAGATTCTGTAAATTATTTCTATATGAAATATTTTCCATAAAAATATAGCACAGGCTTTTAGAAAGGATTCTCTAATTTAACGTTATTTTTGAAACCTTTACTTGATTAAATTATTGTATTTTCAATTATATATACACATATGCATATATATTTAATTTGTGACTTGAAAGCATGTTTTGGACATGTGAGTAATATTTTTCTTTTCTAGACAGGATTTCTCTGTGTGTAGCCCTGGCTGTAAGAGCAGGTTAGCCTTGAATTCACAGAGGTCCGCTTGCCTCTGCCTCCCAAGTGCTAGGATTAAAGGTGTGCACCACCACAGCCAGCAAGATTTTTTTCAGACATTTTAATGAGAGGGCAGAGGCAGTTTGTTAGGCAAGATTTATTTATACAGTTGTGTTTCTGATTGGCCGCTTCGATGCCAAAATTTGATAGTATGTCACCATCTGTTTTTTTTATATGTAAACAAATGAACTGAATTTTTTAAATTGATTGCAATACTATACTATTTGCCTAATATGTAAGCAGTCCAAGATGATTACTGCCTGTATTTTCATTGCAATAAGGAAAAAAAAATCAAAGGACTGCCCATATAATGCTTTTCACATTGCGACACATTTCAGAATCCATTCTCAGAAAAATCTCGAAAGTCTGGTTGGTCTTATCAACTGAAAGGAGGCCATAATATTTTAGGGTGTACTGTGCGTTATCCCTCCAGATCTAGATATCTTGAATATTATCATTCACTGTAACATGGAGACTTCATTTCTACTCCGGTGGTCCACAAATTTTCATATATGTTATAAAAAGAAAATGAGAGACACTGTGACTACTCACCCTAGGATCTCTATGTAGAAGTAATGCATTTCACTGCTCAGTGTGCCCATTTGGAGTATTTCCTTCAAGGAACAGAGGTGCTTTGTTACAGATGACCTTGGATCAGTAGTGTGTGATGCTTCTCTGGAAAGCTCAGTTGGCCGAACTAAGTGCTTCTTGAATTAACAAATTTCTGTGTATGATGTGTACGCATACATGTTTGTGCTCCCCCATACTTGTGCATTTGGAGATGAGAGGTTGCTGCCTGGTGCCATCCAAAGGTCACAGGGCTAGACTGGCTGACATGAAGGGTTGGAGATCCTCCTGTCTCTGCCCTATCTTATCCTGGGCCTGGGATCATGGAGGGGGACGGGCTTGCTTATAGACTGACTTGCTGTTTCCTTTGGTGTTGGTGATCTGAGCACAGATGCTCATGCCTGGACAGTAAGGATCTTACTAATTCTTTTCCCAGTCCCCTTTATTTTGTTTGTCTTCTCTTGTTTTTAAAGATGTTTTATAGAAATTGTGCCAGCACCTTCCAAGAACTGTGCAAATTAAAACTTAGTTGGTGTTTATGTATAAGCTGAAGCTGGAGGCTCAGCTACTTCTACAATATTTCTTCCAAGTCTGGAGGAAAAATTCTCCTGGAGTTAGTAAGAATGCTGCTGTAAGTGAAAAACAGGGGAAGGGAGATTATGAAATCAAACAATAGCGCTCTGGCGGCTTCCAGAATTTCAAGCCCATGTGTTCACATAATAGGTTTTCTTCATCTGGCATTATGTTAATGAATACTATATAGATATTATCTTGTCTTCTTCCTATAAATGCAAAAACCAGTTAAACAATTTATCTAAGTCTTAAGTAGCTAACTAGTGCAGATTTAAGGCCCCCAGTAGTTGAGCGCAATTTCTAGTTACTTTCTGCACACATACAATAGTTCACATTTTCTTACTTTAAGCCACTCTCTCCCAATTCTAATTTCTTCTACTATTATTTTTCCTTAATTAAACGGCTCATATTCTTTCACCAATTTATTTTGGTGCTTTATGAGAATCGATCTCACCATGTGATCAAGTCCACCCTCAAATTCCAAGTGCCTTTCCTTTACTGCCTGGCCACTAGGATTATGGCCATTGCCTCTGGCTTTAATGTCATTCTTGCAGATATTTTCTGTCTGTTTTCATCTACTGCATACTGAGGCCAGTGCATTATTCATCTCATAGCTCTTATGTAAGTGAATGATGGTTGGGTGGATTGGTGGCAAGATAACAAACAAATTTGGGCCTTTAAGATGTGGACACAATATTATTTTTTTTAACATTTTGCAAAAGTCTTACTATTGGCACCTTTACCTGACATTTTGGTAAAGGGAACATGGAAAAGAATGAATTCTGAACAAACATCTTCCCTCCAGTCTCTGCACCCACCACAGGGTGAGGGCCCAGCTGAGGCCGTTCCTGCAGTGGGTAAACACTTGGCATGTCTTCAGTGTCTGTGTTATTAAAAGTGCAATTAGTTGGGGGCTCAAAATTATTTCTAAATTTAACTTATGATACTGTCAACCTTTCTCCCCCCACCCCATCTCTAGGAAATGACCATTTGGTTTTGATGATAAAGAGATGTTACAAAAACAGTAGTTTTTCTCCTGCAATTTCATTTTGGCTCTGCTTCGATCATCATTTCAGGTGATAGTTCTGCCAGGACACTCAGCTAATTCTTGGGATTATTATAAGCTTTGGCTACAAGAGGTTCCTTTTCTTTATTTATAAGTGATCCTTTTAAAGGTTATAGCCAAGGGAAAGTGGAGGAAATGAAGAAAATGCCATGAACTGTCCATCATGCAATACCTTTAATATATTGCTTCCCTTATATTCCTTTGCCTTATATAATTTCAGCTGAGGGTCTTTGTAGCACAGGTTTTGTTTTTATGTGTTTCTACAACACTGAGTGGACTTTGGAAATGTGTATGACGTTTTAGGGGATGGTGTTCAGTTAACTGGTTTACTTATTCGGGTGTTTTATGAGACAGGATCTTGCTGCATGATCAAGCCTAGCTTCAAATTCTGAATGCCTTTTCTTTTATGTCCTGTTTTTACTGAGCAGTAAGTAAGTGGTGCTTGCTTGTTTTTAGCCACCAGCTATTGGTAGGAAGAACCTCTGACAGGAAAATTATTGGATTTGTGATGATGGGGTGCATGTTTGTAATTAGAGGTAATTTTCCTTAAAATGTCGACAAAGCTTAGGCTAAAAAAAAGAAAAAAAGTTAAGTGGTGAGTTTTCTCTAAAAATATAAATATTTTTACAAATATAAGCATGTTGTCAAGGCAATTACGTACTTTCCCAACCCAGCCTTGGGCAGATGTCACCAACTTTTCTATTAATATTCATTGCTGGTCTCTCAATTACTTAATGGATTTTTTTTTTGTGATATTAGCAACTTTATAAGCATTTTTGTTCTTTGACATGCTTCATCAGGAGAATTTAATCCCTGCAGACTTCCTGATTTTACCCATCAAAAATATTAAGAAGAAATTTGGATGCGAGTAAGCAAGAGCTTCTTTATAACATCCTGGGCATATTTGTTTTTTTGTTTTTTTTTTCAGTCTACTGAGAAATGGAATTGATAATATAAATGAAGGTTTATGAACAAGACTGCGTCTATGCTAGAAAGAAAAAAAAAGAGAGAAACAATGAAATTATGTGCAAGCCTGAATAGGATATTAATAGGACCAGTGTTTTTGGAATGGTTGCTCGTTTGTTTTTCTGTAAGTAATGTCTCAGTAGGTGGGGGGAGGGGGAGAGGGAGAGTTTACATCGCACTAGGAGTTTGGGTTCTTCCCCGTAAATCTCATGTGACTGTGATGAATTTCCTTGAAATACTTAGCACTTACGTGTATGTCTCTTTCCAGCTGTGGTTGTGTAAATATTTAGATATTTCAGTCACTCTTGTTTATATTTTATCTTCCAACTGGGCTGTTGTTGAAGGAATTCTGCCCAGCCCTTTTCTGCGGTGCTGATCTTGCTGAAGTCAGTGGTGGTGCATCCCCAGGGAGGGACCAACATTCTTCTTGAGACCAAAGTGGACAGTAATATCCTAAGTCTTTCTTAAACGACAGTGCCATCCAGGTGTTTATTAAGGAACGTCAGTTTCATCTCAGTTTTTTTGTTAAGGTGTCATTCTTTCGGTCCTTTGCTTTTCTTTCTCTTCTTTGTAACTACTAAGTTAATATTCGGAGTGTGGGTTTTGCCAACTAGTCTATAAGGCTTCTATCTTTTTATGTAAAATATGCAAAATTAGCTTAAATATAGTGGTGGTTGCCAGATGACATGAGAACATTTTACGATTGTAGAATAGTCCTACAGGGCATAAGGAATAGCCATGCCATGACACACATGCAGAGGTCAGAGGGCACATTTGGTGTTGGTCCCTGCTTCACACCATGAGACAGCTTCTCTTTCTTTTTTCCTCTGAGTTGTGCTTTTCTGCACACCAATGCACTTACAGGAAAAGGTCCCATCTCCTCACTTTCGTCTTTCTGCAGGAACACTGACATTACACATGTATATTTCTGAACTGAGGCACTTATGCTTATGCTCTGTCCCTGGATCACTTATCTTCTTACACCAGTTGCCACAGTGTAGCCCAGACTGTTCTGGAATAACCAACTTTCCCTCCTCAGCCTTTTGAATGCTGGGATTGCATGCATACCACCACACTCAGCTATGAAAATGGCTTTAATTATACACATAGTTGTTTGCAAACTGAAGTTCTCAGCAGTCTGGAAACTGATAATGTCAGTGAGAATGCCGAGCAGTTTGAACTTGTGTTTAGGCAAGAAGATATAGTACAAAGATACATTGATTATAAGGTCCTTATTAAGTTAACTTGGCTTACAGGTAAATACTCTTTTTTCTGGACAAAGAAAAACAAAGGTCATCAGACTTGACAGCTTGTTGATATTTTTGTCACCAACATTTTAGAAGGAAGACCTCAAAATGACCACTTGTAGTGTTGAAAACCCAAGGGGCAGCCCTTATTTATGCATGGACTATTTGGAAACAGGAAGAGTTTGGGAGCTGCCACCTCCCAGCTGAATAGCATCTGAGACTTCAGTGCAGAAAGATGCTGCTGTAGCAGTGGAGATGTAGATACCTGACCGTAGATTGCTCTCCAGTCCCGTTCTGTCCTGCTTATATTTTATCACAAAAAGTCCTTTACCATAGTTTTAATGAAGATGATGACTGATATTTATAGTTTTGATTATTGAGGCTAACCGCTTATGTATATGAGCTAGATATTGTGAAGTATTTTTTTTTCTGAGAGTCATACAGTATAAAGAATTAAAACACTTTCATGTTTTTGTTGTCATTTTCCAAGTCCTTGGTTCTGTTTCAGTCAAATGAATGCTTTTCCGGTGACCTCTTTTGTTCTCTTCAGATTACTATATACTTAATTATGTCTATTTTCTCTTCCAATGTATTCATCAGAAACAAAACTCAGTAGAACCTCCTGTTTAAAAGAAAAGAAAAAAGATGTTACTATCCAAATAGGCTTGGGAAACAGTATTGCATGCATTTTCTGGCAGATCTGAATGTACATTAGTAAAACTAGACTCTGAGAACCTCAGATTTTTCCCCTTTAATATGAAGAATGTTATTAACAATGTGGGGAAAGTGTATTCCATAGAGAATTTAAAAAATTAGCCATTAATAATATAGAAAGCATTTTTATTGCTGGGGCTTTTACTGAGTGCTGCTGTGCAAACATGGTGGTGCAAACGAGTCTGAGTTCTCTATTCCCCAGCGTCCTGCTGGCTGTGGTCCAGCGCTGGGGAACTGAACTTCAGATGGAGACTTTCCTCAGCAATGGCACACTGTAGCAGAGCCTGGGCAGTCTCCAGGTTCTGCAATTGGCCGTGACTTCCTCTACACCTTCTCCCCAGACTGTTTTATTCTTTCTCATGATTTTTTTTTTCCCCAGCTCTTCTGCGGTTAATGGCTCTAGCTGAGATTTTGTTTCTTAGGTCAAACTTGGAGACACAGGAGTCAACGCATCATTTCTCTCTGTGTTTTCTAGAAGGATAGCCAACCCCTTTTCTCTCACGGTCTTCTATCTCTATGTTCACTGAAAGCGGACTCCAGCCTCCAGTGACACAGTGGGTTTGGCATCTCTCTGTCTCTCCTCCTCAGGAGTATTCTTCTTCACCACCCTCCATGTTGCCAATGAGGGTGCTCTGTTGATCGGTTATCTTACTATCTCCACTGTTTCTTTGTTGTTCTTTCTGTCAGTGTCTAAATACATGCTCAGAGATTTGTAATTTGAAGGTGCAAACATATGGTATCCAATCTCCTAACGTATAGTCTGTTTATGTTGCTTATATCAAATCAAGAATAAGCCCTTCTTTTACGTTGTTTACCGATTTCCCAGCTGTGGAGATGGCTCAGTGGGTAGCATGGTTCCAGTGGGAGCCTGAAGATCTGAGTTTTAATGCTTAGTATTAATATTTAAAAAAAAAAGCCTAGTGCAGAAGCATACATCTGTAACCCTCATCACTGTGGGGCAGTGCCAGCACAATCCCTGGAGCTCACTGGCAAGCCAGTGTAGCCAATCAGTGAGCTGCAGGCTCAGTGGGAGCCCTGGTCTCAGAAAATAATGTGCAATGGAGTAGGACGCCCAGTATATACCTCTGGTCTACAAGTGCGAAGACACGCATGCATGCACATGTGTGTGCGTGTGTGCGCGCACACACACACACACCCTTCAACAGACTTGCAGAACACTCACTTGATGGTCAAAGCCTATTCTATCATGTCACTTTTTTTCTTTTTATTTAACTTTTCATCATTTCTTTTATTTTATCAGGTTTACACTTCTCAGTCTGTGACAATGTACATTATAAGCTGAACTACCGGCAGATCCCTTTAAGTGTGCTGTGTAGTCTAGTAGCTGTGTCCTGTGTGACTTTTCCCCCCCTTTCTTTCCTGTGTGACTCATTCTTAGGGATCTATCTTCTCACGTGTTGAGGCTCCAGACCCCTCTCTGGATGGCTGGCATTGTTTGTCTTCATTGTCCTTCCTTTATATTCTCACAGCAAGATTTGTAACCCCATTTTTATAATTTCATAATTTAACCTTTCTGTAGGTGTATATCACCTCATTATCTGATTATCATCAGTATCTGTCTTTCATAATTACAGCCACTGTAAAAGCTAATGATACACTGAGGTTCACAGCACTGATAATTATGAGTGACCCGAAAGCCAACCTGAAGTTCATTTTCTTCTATATAGCCATTGTAAGAATAGACACCTTTCTAAATGATTTTCTTCTCTCTTTCTGGCTTCTTCCACCCCCACGCCCCTTCAAGTCTGCCATCACTTTATGAATTTATAACATCCTGTGTACTATGTTCTGAGCTATTTCCCTGTACCTCTGATTGTAATGCTCTTCTCTCCCCATTTGTCTCTAGCTCTATCTACCCCATCATGTTTCTGTGTATATGCTAATGCGAGTTCCCATGCCCACATCTCTGAAGGGCAGAAGCTGATGTTGGGTGATTTCCCATGTCACTCTTCCATCTTAGTTTTTGAGATAGTTTTTTTTTTTTAAAATAATGTAGAATATAACCTTGTGGATTGACTGGCTGGCCAATGAGGTCCGCTCCCCCTCTATTTGACTGTCATGCCGTACCCACTCTGGATGTGTTCCCCACCCCTCAGCCCTGTGCATGTCTGCCTTTTACCTTGTGCTGTGGATCCAGGCTCGGATCTGCACGTCTGCACTGCCAGGGCTCTATCAACCGAGCCATCTCCTCAGCCCCGGGTTATGAAACTCTTAGTCACTGAGATTGTTAACTTTTTCTTTCATAGTCATTTCTCTAAGAAAAACTATGAATTATAGTACTTACAAAGGAGACACATATGAATGAGCTTCCTATGCCATATAGGGTCGGTTGGGGTCGAATAGAGTGCACACTGATTGTTTAAAAGGGAAAGCGTTATATTTTCCTGTATGGTTCCTGAATGTGTTTTGTTCATTTGTTTGATTGCTTTGTAACATGGCTTGTTTTACTCCAGTTGGGCCTCAGACTAACAACGTAGCCAAGGATGTCCTTATACTCCCCACACCCCTGTCTCCACCTCCTATACCCAGATCTAGAGGCTGTGATTCCTTTGGCTCCCTCTCCTCTGGTAGATCTTTCCTTGTAGCCATTTATTCATTTTTCTCAGTGTTTCTACTTATGCTTATGGAACACTGTAGTTTCCCACTTTAGCACATTAGCATCATTAGCAGACAACTGTAAGCCAAGGAAGCCCATAGATCTTATGTACTTGTAGAGAAGAGAGAAATGGGACAAGTGTTAGATAAGTAAAATTCAGTCGTAATTCCGATGACTCTTAGTAAAGCTGACTGTATAGTGCTGTTTAGGGTTATTAGAGTGAACTTAATATGGAGATGAGTTAGGGAGAGTAGCCTGGGCATTGAGGAGTGTAGTTTATTTGGAGGCCCGTGTGTGTGGCAGGCGCTTGCTGGGGCAGAAGGAATCACAGTGTGGTTGTGGAGCTAACAGAAGGCATAGGAAGGCGTGAGCAGGCGGTGTGGAGATCTGGGCTGGGGAAGGAAAAGGTCAGTCTTGTGGGTCTTGTTAAGAACTTGAGAGCAAATGAGTTCAAAGCCTTCTGACGACATTGCAATGGACTATTAAGGCTTTCCTAAACCTCAGCAGAAGGCGTAGTAGTTGGATCCAGATGGCAGTGAAGTGAAGACGAGCGTGGCATTTTGAGAAGATGTTAAGGAAGACACATTTCTACTTTTCAGTTTTCAGTGAGGTACACATACTACCCGAGAGCCAGGTTTGGGCTACATTAAGTGAAATCTGGAACTGGTGACTTTGATAGAGATTTGAGACACTTATACATTTACTCTATGCCCAGCAGAGAACATTTGAGTATATTTTAAAACAAGGAATTTTAAGTTACTTTTCTGTTGTTTGATAAAAACCATGACCAGGACAGCTTATAGAAGGAAGTGTTTCTGTAGGCTTGCAGTTCCAGAAAGTTAAGAGTCTGTCATTGTGGAAATGCAGCAGCAAGCTGCATGTATGGCGGCAGGAACCTGCAGGTGACATCTGTAAACTGCAAGCATGAAGCAGGAACAGCAATCTAAAAGTTGCTGAGGACATATAATTTCAAAACCTGTCCTCCAGTGACATACTCCTTCTAGCAAGGTGTTTCCATGGAAACCTCTCCAAAGAGTTCTATGGGCTGGGGACCAAGTGTTCAAACACCAGAACCTGCATTCTCCTTTACACAACCACAGACATGATCCCTGCTTTTTAGGTTTAATTTTATTGCAAAAAATAAAGTATAGCCACAGAATGTATTTAAAGGACACATAGATTTAAGAGCTACTTTGATAAAGTGGCCTCTGAGGGTACACACCCATAAATACCACTTCTCCTTTGATAGTATTTAAACTCCCAGTTTTAAAAATTTCACTGGAAAAATATGTATGTCTATATAAAAAGTTCTTTTTATAGCAAAAACAAGCTTTTGGGGGATTGGGAGATGGCACTGTGGTTAAAAGCACTTGCTGCTCTAGCAGAGGACTTGGGTTTGCTTCTTAGCACCTACATGCGGTTCACAACCATCTATTACTCTTGTTCCGTGAGGTCTAATGCCTTCTGGCCTCTGTGGGTGCCAGGCATGGACGTGCACATGGTGGCAAACACTCATCCACATAAAGTTATGAAAATAACCCACACAATTTTTAAAAAGTCATAACAATATCTAACACATTATATCTTGATTGAAAAATAAAAGGACACCCCCTCAAAAGAAGTTCTTTTCATTTGGGTAGAAGTGTGCATTAATGTATAGAATATATTTATTAAAAAGTTACCTAGTGCTGGCTGTAAAGGGGATTCTGGGACTCTCTGGCATTGACAATAACATCCAAAGACTTATGTAGCTGGTGTTATTCCTCTGTAAAGAGAGGTAATGCTTTGGTTTAGTTTTGTTTGTGGACCTGTTGCTATAATGAGTGATGATGACAAAAGTGGCTTTAGGGAAGAAAGGACTTGGTTGCATCACAATTTCAGGTTACAGTTCATCAAGGCAGAGAAAAAAACATGGCAGGAACGTGTAGCAGATGGTCATGATACATCCATAGTCAAGAGCAGAGAGCCATGGACGAATGCATGCACGCTTGTGCTCAGCTCACTTTTCCTCTTCTTTTTAAAAAAAATTCTATCATATGCTACAGTCTGACCACACTTTGCACTCCCACTTGCCCCTCCACTGCCCTACCCCTCATCCACTCCTCTTCCATTCTTCAGAAAAGGGCAGGCCTCCCAGGGATAGCAACCAGACATGACATGTCAACTTGCAGTTAAGTCCTATTCTTACATTATCAATAATCTCAGGACAAGGAGCTGGTGCCACCATCAATGGGCAGGTCTACCCATATCAATTAATGTAATCAAGATAACCCCACACAGACCTTCCCATGGCCTAACTCAGTCTACAATTCATCGTTGAGATGCCCTTCTTGGATGACTCTTGATTGCATCAAGTTGACATTTGAAACTAGCCATCAAAATGCCATTTGAGGTATAAGAGGACCGTGCCATGGATTCTTCAAGGATTCAGATGCAACATCTGTACAGGCAGAGTTAAGCAAGAGAACTTTCCATGTGCAGGGTCAAAAGCATTCATAAATGGGAGCAGTGGTCAAAGTGGACCCTCAGAGTATTTAAAACCAAGGTTAGGAAGGACATATCCATTCCACGCAATGTTTACAAAGCATGAAAGCCAGTACTTCTGGGTCTTGAGAGATGGCTCAGTGGTTAAGGGCACTGGTTGTTTTCCCAGAAATCCTGAGTTCACTTCCCACCTACCACATGGTAGCTCACAACCATCTATAATGAGATCTGATATCCTCTTCTGTCATGCAGATATATATATATATATATATATATATATATATATATATATATACAGATAGAGCACTCATATAAATAAATAAATCTTTTTTTAAGAGAGAGCCTCTGCTCCTTAAATAAGACCTTTGAGTATTTTCAGTTAATATGAGACATGTGTTCAATTCTTCTTCAGGCTCCCGTCTTCGTCAGGAAGATTTCCCACCTCGCATTGTTGAGCACCCTTCAGACCTGATTGTCTCAAAAGGAGAACCTGCCACTTTGAACTGTAAAGCGGAAGGCCGCCCCACACCGACTATCGAATGGTACAAAGGTGGCGAACGAGTGGAGACAGACAAAGATGACCCTCGCTCACACCGAATGTTGCTGCCAAGTGGATCTTTATTTTTCTTACGTATAGTACATGGACGGAAGAGTAGGCCTGATGAAGGTGTCTACATCTGTGTAGCAAGGAATTACCTTGGAGAGGCTGTGAGCCACAACGCATCGCTGGAGGTAGCTAGTAAGTAAAATGGGCTCTATTTTCTGGGGGATATTGCATGCTGCGATCATGTGTCTTGCCAGTGGCAGTAAGAAATTGGATGCATTAGAGCTTTTGCATGGAGATAGTCTAATTTTGTGTGAGTACAATCTCTCATGTCAGATTTCTTCACTTTTCATCCTATTTGGGTATTCAGTCTAAGTCGAGTTACCCAAAGATAAGGAACTCTTTTCCTGTAGAGTGTCTTCACCATGCGGTTTTATTCCCCTCCATTGTTTGTTCTAGCTATGTTGAATGTATAAGGATTTGTCTGTAAGTAAAGTAGTATGCCATGCAGGGAATTGGATTTGGATGTTTCCTACACTGAAATAGCAGCTGAGCTTGAGGTGAAACAAGTGTATGTTATCCTGATAGCTGTCTTATTTATTACTATATATATAGCACTTTTGAAATGATCTCAAGAGGGATTTGTTGAATAATTAAATTGTTTTGTTTGTACAAAAGGTATATGTTGTACTTGGATATGAATCTGACTTCGCTTATTTCCCATCTATGTTCAGTAGGTAGCTAAAAGTTTCCCTCCCTTGAAAGAATTTTGCTATGTATATATATATAAGAAATCTGTAAGTTATATATACAGATTGGAAAGACAAGTAAGAGTCTCATTATTCACTGGGGACATATATAATTCTTATGTATCTTAATATATGCTTACAGTTTCCTAGGATTACCCATATTTTACCAGGATTTTTGTTCCATTTTTATTTATACAATTTTTCATAATCTTTAAGAAATATTTATGTGTTTTATGTGCACTTGTGTGTAGCTGCATGTATGTCTCTGTGAGGGTGCCAGATCCCTTGGAACTGGACTTACAGACAGTTATGATCTGCCATGTGGGTGCTGGGAATTGAACCCTGGGTCCTCTGGAAGAGCAGCCAGTGCTCTTGACCACTGAGCCATCTCTCCAGCCCCAACTTTTCATAATCTTTACCTATTCACATAGAACCTGGACACATGGAACCATACAGAAATAGTGGTTAAATTTATAAATTAATCACAATATTAATATAGAATCAGCTCCATAATAGTAAAAGGTTTGACAATCCCCCAAAGTTTGTGGTAATCACATTAGATTACCCAAGATGTCTGATATTAAGTGAAAATATAAAATGTAAGTAAATCAAATAAAAATAATCACATTAGACAATGTCAAAACTAGCCTTTCACATGATTTTTGTTGTTATTTGTTTTGTTCTGAGACATGGTTTCACTGTGTACTGCATGTTAGCCTTGAGCTTTCATGTTTCCTGTCTCAATCTCCTGAAATCTGGGGTTACAGGCCTGTGCCACTTTACCCATTTTGCATTATAAAAGTGTTTACATGAAACCCACAGTTATGTTTCTTATTTAAATTCATAAACAACAAACCGAACTGTCCTTTTCTTATTGATTTGCTCGAAGCAAAGGTCTCAGAACTAAATTTATAAGAGGTGTGGAAGCTATTCTCAGAACAGAAAGTGATTACACTTTTATGTTTTAAACTTAAAACATTTAAACTTTAAATGGAATATAATAAAACATTTAAATGTTTTTCTGTTTATAAACGTGCACGTGTTTTGACAGTTATCGTTTGCACCTCTGTAATTTTCATCTTATTTTCATTATAGAATAATTATTTCTCATGGAGGTAACATTAGGTAGGTAACATTCAAAAATAAGTTCAAGGGATCAGAAAAATGGATAGAGAAGATGGAGGTTGTTTCTTAATTGTGTTAAAACAACAACAACAGCAAAGAACCAAAAAAAAAAAAAAAAAGGACCCCCAAAACAAACCAAACTAAACACTGAATGCCAGAAGGAAAACCAAAGGCAATGAAGTGTGTGGCAGCAAAAATAGCAAAGACCATGCATTGTTTCCCTGTTGATTCCTGGCCCACTTTTGCCATTTTCAATATTTAGGAGAAACTTAGAGACTTGATTTGATCAACCTGCCCCTTCTCGAGCTTCCTGTTAAAAACACCTCCAGCTTCACCCTGATTGTCAGGGTAGGCTGCCTGCCTTAGCCTTTAGGTGCCTGGGTTTTTGTTTGTTTTGTTTTGTTCTGCCTGGCTTCTGTGAGTGTACTTTAAAGATAATATCAGTTTCCAGTTAAGCTTTCTATCTAAGTTCAATGTACCATCACCTCGAGAGTCTTAGTAAATATGTCCATGGAAATTGAGACCTAATTCAGAGCCCCTTATACCTAACCCACATATTTCCACACTGTGTTTGTCACTGTGCTCCAAATAAAAGTGAATATCAGAATTTACTGAATGTAATAGAATGAATTTTAAAATGTTGTAAGATAATACTTAGAATAATTCCTATACTTATAAAGAGAGAAATATATAAACATTTTTTTCTCAAATTCAGTATGGTATTAATGGGAGTTTGATATATGTGTCCTCATTAAAGATAATAATTTTCTGAGACTTGAAGAGGTTTGCATAGCATTTAGGCCAAATATTTTTCATACTAGTCTAAATGCAGCCATCAGAAGAAACCCTTGTTTATTGGATAGTACGTTTGCTCTCATCACCCTACCCTGAGAAAGACTTTTGTGTGTTTGTAAAGTTTAGAAACTTATTTAGTAAAAAAAAAAAATCTTCTTTTGCACACTGTAAATTAATGTGTAGCAATTTAATTCATACTATTTTACTCATTTATTTTTGACAATTAGTATTGTTCTTGCCCCATTTTCAGGATGTTTATGTTGTACAACCCAAACCAGCCTCTTTGTATGGTACATAATTGATCAGCTCTGTTGATTGTCAGCCCTACTGTAGTTACAAATAAGCCTGGGAATACTGTTAATGTTTGGCTTTTATTTTTTTTCCTAGAGTGTTCTGTTACTCTTTGTTTTTCTACATGTTTCCTTAGTTTAGGTACCATGAGTAAAATAAGAACTGTGCTTACACTCCCTAAGGCTCCGACAGGAAGCCAGAGACTGCATGTAATTTCACAGTGATGCTGCAGCCTCAGTAACAGCATTAACAGAAGTGTCTTGAGGCAGTGTGGCTCTCACAGAGCAGTTGTTGGTAATGCCTTTCAAAACATTTAATCTGTGTTTTGCTTGTGTTTCAACCAAGTTTTACAGCTGTAACAACAACTGGGGTTCTTGATTCCTAATATTTGTCAGTCCCTTAAACTTAAAAAAAAAATAGAATGCTCCTTTTGTCTTAATGTCTATGTAGAAGTAATAATATTCTTGTTTATTGCACATTGATATTTTTTTGTTAGAGATAATGTAGCTAGAAAACTGCATGGATTGTTTGGTTATCTTTAGGAATGTCTTGTTTTGTTGTCATCTGAATTGCAACGATAAGCAAGAGAAATGATATTTGTAGGCATGCCCTTGTCCTGTAGTGAAAACTGCATTCCCTCTTCTTAAAAACCAAACCAAACATGCAAGCAAAACCCTCAATTGTGATGCAGTTGTACTTACTGTATAGAATTATACAACCTGAAACTTGGAACAAGAAATGCTTGGCAGAGCTTATTTCTAGGATTTATACCAAGAAGTTTGGAAACTTCTGCTTTGCAAGTGAAAGGAGCCTTTAGTACCAGGTGTATTTTCCTAAATTGTCTTTCAGTTATTATTTTCTGAAGAGTGGGAATAATATGTGGCTGATAAATCTAAACAGATCAAGTAATTTGAAGATATTATCTTTTATGATTTATGAAAACTCCTATGTGTCTCAGTCCGTTTCAACACTAGCTGTTTAGAGTGGTCTTCCTGCCAGCCACATTTTCTAGCTTGTGATGAATTATACTATTGTAGAGTTTAAGGAATGTTTTAAGGAACTGCTTATTTATCTGTTCTTCTATGCTCAAAATTATTTTGTGCCCCATATAAATTGGTAGCACAATTCTTTGATACAAGTTATGTTTAACAAGCGCTTTGAGCTTGGGTTATTACTCTGACTTTTAAGAAAAAATTAATTTGAACCTTGCCCCTCGTGGGTCCCACTGTAGAACATGGCTCTCGATGTCATCTGTGAAGCAGGGAGCAGTCGGCATATGGTTATTTGCTTCCTATTTAAGCTGTTTTCTCCTGAGGAAGAGACATTCCCTCAGGACCTGGCAGACATCTGCTCACTATCTTAGTAACAAAACTAGAGGAGTACTCTATTGCTCAGAAAATAATCATCGTATCAACTAATCAACGACAGTCTTTTTCCATTTTATTAACTGCATTTCTGAAAACAAGACTTTGAGGTAAAATGCATGTCAAAGAAATGTTTTCTACTCCTTTTAGTATGTTATAGTCTTTTGATACTATTAATAAATAATACTTCCCGAAGCAATTTAGAATCACAACTGTCTAATTTTCTTCATTTAAATAGAATAGGAAGGCAAGGCAAAGCAAGTTAACCTTATATGTAAAATAGACATAAGTATTGGCAATAGAATAATATATTTACAAAATACATTCCATGAGAGATGGAAATGTTCCTCTAGGAGTCCAAATGGTTCTGGTGATATTGAATGGGGGAAATCTGCCACATTTATTTTATTTATATTGAGACTGTGTTTCACTGTAGTTTTGGAACTTACTATATACACTAAGCTGGTCTTGAACTCAGATCCACCTGTCTCTGCTTGCCAGGTTCTTAGATTAAAGGAATGTACCAGCATTCCTGACTATAAAATAAGCCAGTTATAAACATGTCATCGAGAGGCCTCTGTGTATTAATAGGACAGAAACAAGAGAATTTTGTTCAGTAATCAGAACCTCAGGTCCTTCCATTCAACCTAGATGCCTCTTAATAAAACACATATAAAATATTTGCACTTTTGAGCTTTGTGCTTTTAAGAGTCATTATGAGGCAGAGAGGTAGACTCAGATGTCAGTCATGATGAACTCAGTAGAGTAGGACGTTTAACAGGTATTTCAGGAGGAAAGGGCTGAGTTTGCCAAGAATTCCATGTTGACTAGTATTAATTGTCATGTTATGGTCTACCTGAAGACTACTCTTCAACAACAGGTTATCAGCTCAAATACATAGTGGACTTCTTGACTTACAAAACTCTGTCATTGTTTTCATTTCATATATCAACCTTTCCATATATATCTTTGATTCAGGGCATGTTAGAGGTTATCTTTAGTCCGAATCACAGGTTAAAGAAGATGATTTTTTTTTAAAGTCTTAAAGTAAGAAAACCTAACCAACCAAACAAAAATGTATAAAATTCTATTTTATATTTTTTTTAATAAAAATAATAAGTGCTCATTAAAGAACACATCTTTGTATATTTTTTGTATTCATTTTGTGTTCACATGTGCATGCCACAGCGAGCTCCTGATAGGGCTGGACATAGGAGAGCCTGCTATGTGGTCTTGGGCATGGAGCTCACGTCATCCATCAGGCTTGGCAAAGGGGAACCTTTACTCACGGAAGCATCTTTCAAGGACACAGAAACAAGACTGCTTAGTCTTCAAATTTTACTCCCAAAATTTACTACAGTTGAAATCTCAGTGAATAGACTTGCATTATGTAGATAACGGTCGTATAATCAGATACTCTATATAGAATTTTATTTATGATTCAATATTATCTGTCATAATACTCCATTTCCTTTTATCTTTCTTTCTTTCTTTTTTTTGTGTTCCCTTTTTTGGATTACACTAGGCAAACACTCTCCCACCGAGCCACAACCTAAGCCCTCAGTCCTTTCTCCCACAACTCCAGCAGACTTTAAGTATATTGAAACAGATAGGACGTGAGCATAGATGACAGTTAAGTTAGATTTCTGGACAGAATGTTCGAAAGCCGCCACCAACTGAATGTTAGTCCATATACTGACTTGGAGCAGAGTCAACACAGTCATCCTGGGTACTGGTGACATATTCCCTTATGAGTCTCCTGAATCACCCCATTTCATCAATGGGATGATATGTGTACATGCTGAAATGTCTGAAGATAACTATTTCAATGATAGTTGATACATAGACATGAAGCCCCTGGAGGTTTTCAGAATCAAGCCACGTTTACTTATTTATGTGAAATTCTTGGTGAGATCTCATTGTAGCAACAGCACTGCCTTTAAAAGCTAGCAAGACAAAAGGAGGATCGTGTTATCTCCCGGAGCTTATAGAATAACTCTCTCTCTTTTTAAAGTCCTTGTCATTTGCTGATGATTTAAGGGCTGGAACTCATTCTTACATGTTTAAAATGACTTGCGGTCATTGGTGTTCATTTCAAAACATTTCTTGCAGAACACGTTTATTTACTATGGGCATACTTTCTTAGTATAATTAATTTTAATCAAATAGAACATACCTGAATCAAGCCTGTCATTACTTAGCAGCTGAAATTGTTTTATCTATAAATTTGTCAAGTTAAAATACCGCATGGTTAAATGTCTTTGTGCAATAAAGTTCTTCTGTCTGTTACTCCACAGAGGCAACTTTTCGTAATGTTGTATTTTAAAAGCAAGTTAAATGTAAAAGTGTAGAGAACATATAGCTAAAGTATAGGCTATTAAAACATTTTTTCTTAAATATTTTTCTAATCATTCTTACAAGCTCTAGCCCTTTCCTGGTGAATAAAAAAATTAATAATTAAAAACTGCAAAACAAATCATGTGTTAATCATGACAGGAGAAGGGACTGAGTTGAGAATACACAACTAGCCATACAAACAAATGCTCTGCTTAATTGTGAAAAATGTCACAATGGAGAGAAAGAAGAGCGGAGTGCTGAGTTCAATGAGGGTATTATTGAAAGGAAAAAAACTATTTCAAACTAAATGAAGAGTATATCTGAAGATCCATGAGAACATGATAAACTTGGACATACTTTAGAAAATAATACATTCTTAGTCTACTGTATGCGTAAGAAAAATGGATACGGGGTGGTCAGGGCTATGAAACGCAGACTTTATAGCCTCAGTAAGGACGCTCCATGTTCAATGGAAGAATGCCACAGAAGCTGTGATAATGCTAGCGGTGACTTAATCTGATTGGCAGTTTTATAGACATCACCTGTGTGGTTCCTGAGAATACCTGGTGTATAGGCTGGGTTAGAAAATGATTAGAGGAGATCAGTTAGGGTGCTTGTAGAAGTGTTGACAGTTGGAAAATGGTGGTAGGAGATGAGGGGAAAAGGGAGGGTTTGATTTGCACTTTGGAGGGGGAAATAGAAGCTAAGAATTTATAAGAGATGCAGTTACCAGGGATTATAAAGCAAGAACGAGTCTATGGTTGTGCAAGTGTCATTGGCAGTTGGACTGCAGCTTGATAGTTTGATGGTTCCCAGTGATTAGTATGACCATCACAATCCTAAAACATTGCAGTTACTTATCTGAAATATCACAATTGCCCCTTATTTTACTGGTCACTGACTCAGTGTACCTGCGCTCCAGCCCTCTACTTGTCTTGTGCTCAGCCCTGGCTTGGAATGCTCCTGTCGCGTGCAGCACAGGTGTTCAACCCCCTGCCTCAGAGTGGAAATTTATCCTCAGTACCAAGTGTCATCCGTGGCCCCAATGAATCTACCATGTAACTCAGATGTGTTGTAGTTCATTTATAATGAGAATGGTGAAGCATCCAAACACCACTTCAAGGAAGGAGCTACACTTTTCACTTGCTTCTCAGCCAGAAATTTTGTAAATTTCAAACCCTGTGCAATCTCAAACACTGCATTGCAAGCACAGTGCCTACAATGTGGGCTCCTTGTGATTGGGTAACTATTCACAATATTCACCGTATGGAATTGACTGGATATCTGCATCAACCAGCGTTCTAAAATGATAAAATTAAAAGATAGAAAGATTTAATGTATGTGCTCCACAGTGCCATGAATTTCTTTGGTTTTCTCAGTTTGGGTCTCTGGTGAGGCAGTACATAGCAGAGAACAGTTGAATAAGCAGTTACCTTGTGTCAGATAGAAACAAAAAGAGAAAACAAAGGGTCAAGATCACTTTCAAGGGAATCAGACCCCAATAATCTCACTTTCATTCCCTGGGCCCCATATCCTAAAGTTTCTACCATCTCCTACCATAGGCTGCTAAGTAGTCAGTGGGACACACTGGCTATCTAGGCAGTATCCATCCATGCCTTAAAGGACCAGGTGGAGGTGCTATGTGAATGA